>NW_017619233.1:2731164-3331164 GCF_001879475.1 Ipomoea nil
CTATGTTTCAATTACAAAGGGAGGTGGCAGTATGGCCATTAAGTGTAAGCACAAACCTTCCTTGGCTGCAATGGAAGAAATAGAAGAGGATAATGAATGGCAAATTCCTTCCACAGTTGAGTTTAAAAAAGTTGGAACATCCTTGGAAGCAACCAATGTTTCGAAAAATGCTTTTGATAATGGGGATCAAACCTTGCATGCAAGCCAACAAATTATGAAGACCGCATTACAAATGGAAGAAATTGATACATAGTTGGATTGCTCTCAGTTTTAGAAAATTTTAATCCTTGAGGACAAGGATCATCTGAAGGAGGGAGAGATGTCATGACCCGAAGATTTTGCTGGGAGAAAAACGACATCGGTTAATAAATACTTATATGTTAATTTATCTTTTGTTTATTTTCTTATTGTTAATTCTTCTGTTATCCCTTCCCTGATATCCCTTCCGCTCAGGTGTTTGTTAGATTGGAGGGCTAGAATATCCCCTCTCAGGTGTTTGTTGGATTGGAGGGCTAGAATATAGGGATATTATTGCAGTACTGCAGATCATCTTTTTGGGAATGAATATGAATTACTATTTTGGAAATGAATATGAATTACTATTTTGGAAATGAATATGATTTACTATTTTTTTACTCTCTATGTTCTCTCTAACTTCTCTCCCCCTTTTCTTTTCTACAAATCTTTCCTTTCTTCTGCAATTTTCCCTTTTTCTTCTGCAACCTTCTTTCCCCCATTTTCTTTCCTTGTCTGATCTCGCAGGGCTGTTACGCACAATTGATTCTAATATGATGGCATCCAAAGCACCAATATAAATGAAAGAGTTCATTCTATTTTATGTCCTAGATTTATAGGTGACAGACCACTTTTAGTCATTTTTTATTAGAATATCCACTTTTGGTCCTAGTATTATCGTGACATAACCATTTTTCATCCTTTATCAACAAAATAGTTTAAATATCCTTAAATACAAGGACATTTGGGTCTTTAATTATGAATGTTTTCAAAAAAAAAAATAAACATAAAAAATATAGCGATTCAACATACTTTATATATATATAAGATTAAAATTTTTTTTGTATTTAACGATATTTCAACAATTTTGAAGATGGATGACTAAAAATGGTCATGCTACAATAATACTAAGACCAAATGAGGATGTTCTAATAAAAAAGGACTAAAAGTGAATTGTCACATATAAATCTAGGACAAAAAATTGAATTAACTCTAAATGAAAAATCAAAACAAAAATCTAAAAGCACTAATCATATATAGTGAGAAAGCGATGAAATGAAGATAGATAAGCATAAATTAGTGGAATGATACTTGATTTAAATTATATAATGAGTTTTTAATTATAGGGAGAGTTAATACTTGATTTGGTCTCTCAACTATTAGGATTTCACTATTTTGGTTATCGACTTCCAAACTTGCTCAATAACATCCACAATTATGTAATTTTTACTTAAATAAAATAGTCATTTTAAAACTAAAATAGTTCTGATTAGGACAATTTTGGTTAACAATCGCATAGTTAGAAATGAAATTGAGCAAGTTTGGCAGTCAAGAACCAAAGTAGTGAAATCCTAATAATCAAGGGACCTGATACTGCTAATTCTACATAAGCAATATTTAAATAATACCCGAGACCAACTAAAGCGAGTAAATATCTTTATTGATCACGGTAGAGACCCTAAGTACAATCTACTTGGTTGCTCTGAGTGCCGACTGACTGCGGTCGGGATTCTCTAATAACAACCTATCGATCGTCCAAAAGTCCTCCACACTGTAGCTACTGTGGGTATTTATAGCCGCTGCGCCGGAGACACAAATCCGGTCGTTCGGCATGCTCTCCACGTAGCCACCACGTGTCATCCTCCCGGGTGCCCTATCTGTCGCCACAGAGAGCCGCCACGTGTCTTTTATCAGCTCCCTCGCCAAAGGGCTACCGCTCGGGCAATTCCCGGTCGCTTCCCGACCAGGTTCTTCATAAAAAGCCCGACCTCAATCCACTGAAGCAATCGGTACCCTCAGAGAGTCCCGAGCAGCAGTTCAGCGAACCAATCTAGCAAACCAAGCTTCAAGTTTTCTTCCAAGTATCATCAACCGGTAAGCTCTTAATTCCTTATCTTTTTCTTCGTTCTTAACTTTGCGTAGGAATAGGGTAGAACTAACTTCGAACTAACTTCCCGAACCCTGTACTAACCCCGACCGACCTTTAGGTAGAACCACATGTCGGACTCGGATAGCCAAAACGTCTCGGTCGCAGACTACGACCACGGTTTCGAGCAGATTAGCGACGAGGAGATAGAGATCATGTCCTATTCTCCTGAGGTCGTTCAACGACTGGGGAAGGCTCCACATGTCGGACTCGGAAGGCTCTCGAGCTCCAGCGATTCCTCAGGGTCGGGAAGCTCAGAAAGTAGCCGCGAGGAGACCTCCACGAGCGGGCGAGTTCTCCGAACCGATGTCGCTAGGGAAACACCCACCCGGGTGATAGGGGATCACCCAGAAACCACTCCCCAAAAGGGTGAAACCGAGCCGGTTGAGGAAGAGCTTACTGAACCAACAACCGACAAAGACGACGGGTTCGAATATTTGAACAGCGAGAGCGTTGCCCAACAAATGAGCGAATTGACGCACGGGGAAGCTGCGCGGATCGCAGAAAGACTAAGCGGTCGAGTGGAATTCGACACAAGTCGGCGGCTCGGGAATGTTATCGAGCGTCACCGGGGCAAATGGATCGGGATGCATTATGACTCCCTACTAGCCCCGGTCGTCTTCCCGTTCCCCGCCATCCTGACCGCTTTTCTGGGCTACTACCAGGTCATGCCAGCCCAAATCTGCCCGAACTCGCACCGCATCATAGCGTGCTTTCCCCAGATTTGTGCTCGGCACCAAGTGACCTGTACGATGGAGCTCTTCAATTACATCTATCAGGTAAAGATCCTCTCGGGCAACTACGGAGGTGGATTCCTGATGGTGCAATCCCGAGAGGGAAGATGCTCGATCGCAGGCCTGCCCGGGAATAACAAAGGGTGGAAGAAGAGGATATTCTCGGTCAAATACGACCCATGGATCCTCCCGACCGACAGAGTCTGGAGAACCCATTTTAGGAAACAAGTCATGCCGGTCGAGACCCCGGCTCTTCGGGAGGCTGCCACTCGGATCTCAAGCGAGATCCACGAATATAAGATCTTTCGGTCGGCAGAGTGCCTCGAGGCCGCCCAGTTACCGGCCCCGGTATACGATCTGGAAGAGAAGTACAAGCCCGTACCGATGGGCGTGGTGGTAGCAGGTCCTCCTGCTCGGGGTAAAAGGAAGAAAACAGGTTTAACCTTAACTAGCTTTCCCGCTCGTAACTCCCCGAACAACGAAACTACTCCCGAGCTAACGTAGTTATTTCTTTTGCAGATATGGCGCCAAAACGCTTCAACAACGGAGCTCCAAAATCTCCTCCCCGAACGAAGATAACTTTGGGGAAAAAGAAGACAACTGTTGGGTCTTCGGGAGGGGACTCCATCCTGGTTGCCCGACCCTTAGGCCCCATCCCGATCATAACCGATGAGGGCGGGGTCCTAGATGCCTCAGAGACCTTGATCACCCGAGTGACCAGCAGGTCGAAAGGGCAAACAGCGGAGAAAGCGGTCGAGGAAGCGGCCGGGAGCAAGAGACAGAGGACGGAGAAGAGCCCGACCCCGACGGTCGGGTCTGCCATGGCTGATGCTTCCATACTATCTCGGATCGGCAATCTGACGTCGATCGAGATAGACTTGAGCAAGCTGAGCCCGACCCAACTGGCAGAACGGCTCGGTCGTGAGCTGGCCGAGGTAAGAATTCTTCCTTCTTTCACTTTTGTATTAAGGACCCTCAATCGAGCTAACATGCTATACTTTGCAGGCATCTCGGATCGGGGCGGCCCTCCACGGCCAAGCGCTCCTGGCCACTGAGGCCATAAGGCTTAAGAAGGTCGCCGACCGGCGATTTAAGGAGCTGGAGGAGATGTCCGGCGAGCTGAAGAAGGCCGAGGAGGCGCTGAAGAAGGCTCGGACCGACCGGAGCGCCTTGTCGAAGGCGTTGCAAAAGGAGAAGGAGGCTCGGGAAGAAGCGGCCAAGAAAAGCACAGACCCGACCGCTGCGATCGAGCACTTCTTTCGGGAGGTCGAGCCCGGAATGGCTTTCATTCGGCAGATGCGAAAGAACGCCGTTGCGGACGAGCTCTTCTGGTCCTTCGGTCATTGGGTGTACAACAGCGGCCAAAGGGATATGAGGGAAAGGACGGAGGCCAACATGAGGGAGGCACTCGAGGGCGAAGACCTCGAGCTGGTCTTGACCACCCTCCCGACTGAGGTCCCCGACCCCGGGCTGGACCCCTACGATCCCGAGATCGAGATCGTCGGCCCGAGCGGAGCTGCTGTTGAGAAGCCGGCCGACCTTGCCGATACCGAAGCCGCGAAGAAATGAAGCCTGCCGGTTTTAATTTCTCCTTTTTGTAAACACTTAATCGGGAGCCGGGTCCCGAGTTGTACTGGGCACGTTTTGATCAATAACAATCTCTTTTGTGTTTAACTTGTGCCTTTCGTTTTTTTCTTTACATTTTTGTTTTCAACGCGCGTATACCGATCGTAAATGCTCGACCTCACGGTCGTATAGCCCGGTCGTGCACTACTCCGCTCACTCAATATCCGACCTTGTGGCCTTATGGCCTAGTCGTGCATCCAAGATTTCGACTTCACATTGGCCTAACCGACCGAGTTTATCCGATCCTCAGACCTTGTCGAAATTTTGAGAATAGGTAGGCTTCCACGTTCGGGATATCTCCGAACGACGGACCTATGTCGACGTCATACTGGCCAAACTGATCAGGTTTACCCGATCTCCTGGCCTTGATGAAATTTTGAAAATGGGCAAGCCCCCACGGTCGGGTTTTCCCGAGCGACGGGCCTACAGATACTTCCTTATCTCAGCCCCCACACTATTGTGCTCTCGAGGCACGAGTGAGTGCGATAGTGGAAAGAAGTTGAGTGGATCGGGGAATTATGCTGAGCGCTCCTGGCTTCCCCGATCAAATGGCGTGACCCGAATGTCCGCCGAAGAGGAGCATATTTGACCGGTCGATAAACTCGCTCGGTCGATGTAACTTGATCTGCATGCACTAAAGGTATAGAAAATAACCGACCGGGCCGCCGCATGCAAACGGTCGAGCAATCACCGATCGTATATACATTAAACCTTCCCGCTCACAGGCGGTTAATAAATATTTACAATAATAAATTTAATTACAAATGACGACCGGGACCAACTCGTAGGTCGAGCCCCCACTTCGTCCAAAGATTACAAAAAATAGGCTAGTGCATAAACATAACGAGGTTCTCAGAATTCCAAGTCCCCTCGATTATCCGACCGGTTGTCGTCTCCAGTCGGTATGTACCCGGCCGTATGATAGCGCTGATGATGTACGGCCCTTCCCAGTTTTGAGCTAGCTTTCCGCCTTCCAAAGGCTGACTGGCCTCCCTTCGTCGTAGAACGTAATCTCCCATCTGGAAATAACGAGGGTTGACCCGAACATCCTTCGAACTCTTGACCCGCTTCTGATACTCGGTCATACGCCGAGCGGCTAGCTCTCTTTTTTCCTCGACCCCGTCGAGATCCACGACCATCGCATGTTCGTTCTCCTCCGCATTGTAGGTTCTTTCTCGATCGGTCGGGATCCAGGCCTCGATCGGGAGTCAGGCTTCTGCTCCATAAACCAGGGCGAAAGGGGTCTCCAAAGTAGCTTCCCTCGGGGTCGTCCGATAAGTCCACAACACATATGGCAACTCATCGGCCCAACTACGACCAGCCGAGTGTAGCTTCTTTTTTAAACCTTCCAAAATTGTCCGGTTAGCATTCTCCACTTGTCCGTTTCCCTGCGGGTAAGCCACCGACGACCGGACGTGGGTCGTCCCGATCGTGGCCAAGAAGCTTTGGAAATACTGGCTTACGAATTGGCGGCCGTTTTCGCTGATGAGATGCACGGGCACACCAAAGCGGGAAATCACATTGCGCCAAAGGAACCGAGCACACTGTTGAGATGTGATCGTGGCTAAGGGCTCGGCTTCTATCCACTTGGAAAAGTAATCGATGGCGACAATCACGAACTTTCTCCGACCGGAGAGCTGAGGGAAGGGGCCCAAGATGTCTACCCCCCACCTAGCGAAGGGAATTGCAGTCGTGACCGGCTGATAGAAAGTTGCCGGTCGTCCAGGCATCCGGGCAAACAGTTGGCACGTCTCACATTCTCGAGCTAACTTTTCACAATCTAGCTGAAGGGACGGCCAATAGTACCCGATCAGCATGATACGACGGGCTAACGATCGGCCTCCTTGATGTGAAGAGCAAATTCCCGAATGCAATTCCTTCATGACCAGATCGGCCTCAAATGCGGTCAAGAAACGCATAAGAGGACCTCCGTACGATCGCCTGTAGAGACAACCGTCTAAGACTTGGAACCTCGGGGCTCTAAGTTTGGCCTTTCGAGCACGCTGGGGGTCGTCTGGGAGTCGACCGTGCTCGAGGAACTCTTTTAGATCGGTGATCCAATTGTCTTCTACCGGTTGGATCGGATTGACCGGTAGGCGATGGATGCTATGTCTCGGGATCACCAAAATTCGTGTTATCTTCGACATATGTTCCGGGGCGTCTTGAGCCAACTTTGACAAGATATCTGCATCGGCGTTATCCAATCGGGGTATGTGTCGGACGGTATACCCCCGGAATTGTGCGAGCTTTTCCATGGCTAGGTCTCGGTATAGCTGTAGACGTTCTCCAATGACTTCGTAATCTCCGAGGACCTGCCCGACCACAAGCGCGGAATCTGTTTGTGCTCGAATGTATTCAGCTCCCAAATTCCGAGCGCACTGTAAGCCATTGACAAAGGCTTCGTATTCGGCTTCATTATTGGTCGGATGGAACTGATACATAAGAGCGAAATAGACTTTGAATCCTTCCGGGCTCGTGACCACCACTCCTCCTCCTGCTCCTTTCTTGCTACTCGACCCGTCAGTAGCCAACGACCACCACTCAGCCTCAGGATCCGCAACCTCGGGGGGTCGGGTATCCCGGGCGATGCACTCGACCAAGAAATCAGCAAGGGCCTGACCTTTGATAGCTGGTCTCGGTCGGTATTCGATCGCGTACTGGGTCAAAATCAACGCCCACTTGACTAGGCGACCAGATGATGAAGCAGTTCGGAGGACTGGCCCGATCGGTTGATCGGTCAACACGCGAATTGCTCGACCCTGGAAGTAGGGAGCCAACTTCTTCGTGGCAATGTACAAGGCGTAGACGACCTTCTCTAACCGGGAGTACCGGAGCTCGGGACCATGTAGCGCGTGGCTTACATAGTACACCGGTCGCTGGACCCCTTCGGGATCGGTTCGGCACAATACTGCGCTTACTGCACGATCGGAGACGGCGAGGTATACGTCTAGCTCTTCTTCGAGCTCGGGCTTTGAGAGCACGATTGGTGACTTGAGATACTCCTTCAACTCATCAAAAGCCGCTCGGCACTCTTCGTCCCAGACGAATCCATTAACTTTCCGTAATACCTTGAAGAAAGGTAAAGCGCGCTCGGCTAACTTGGAGAGGAATCGGCTGAGTGCTGCCAACCGACCGGTCAATTGCTGGACTTCCCGAACGGTAGAAGGTGATTGTATGTCCAGAATCGCTTTTACCTTGGCCGGGTTGGGCTCAATTCCTCTCTTAGTCATCATATAGCCGAGGAACTTGCCGGTCTGAACCGCAAATGTACACTTGGTCGGGTTCAGCCGCAACTGGTACTTCCTCATGATCTGGAAGCACTCCCGGAGATCCCGAGTGTGGTCGGATCGGTCCCGACTCTTGACCAGCATATCATCAACGTAAGCTTCCATCGTTCGGCCCAACAGATCGGCAAAAAGCATATTGACCATTCTCTGATAGGTCGCTCCTGCGTTACGGAGGCCGAACGGCATCACTCGGTAACAATACAGCCCATCCGGGGTCACGAAGGCTGTCTTGCTCTCATATTCATGGTGCATCATGATTTTATGATAACCCTTAAATGCATCCATGAAGCTCATCAACTCGGCCCCGGCCGTCTCGTCGACCATCTGGTGGATACTCGGTAGAGGATACGGGTCGAGCGGACAGGCCTTATTGAGGTCGGTGAAGTCTATGCACATCCTCCAAGCTGGGGGCTTTGGAACGAGAACAATATTAGCTACCCACTCGGGATAGATTACCGGTCGGATGTGCTCGATCGCCGCCATCTTTTTAACTTCTTCCCTGACGAACTCGCGGCGATCGGAAGAAAGGTGCCGGGTTTTTTGCACGATCAAAAGCTGCCGCTCGGGCAACTTCCTCGGGGTCCTCCGCTTGGGCGGGAACCTCGGCCGCTTGCTGGGCCTGCCATGGTGCCTCCATCGCATCATCACCCCCCGACCCCAACCGCGAACGAGCCGAGCGTCGAGCCCGGGAAGCGGACTGACGCTGCGGCTCTACCTGTGCGGTCGGGTAAACTGGAGGGGCGGCGGCTGGAGCCGTGTACGCAGGCGTATATGGTGGATATCCAACCGGGGGAGTGTAGTACATCGGTTGGCCAGGCCAGTACCCATACGGCGGAGGTGGGACCGGGTACGGATACTGACCGGGATACATCACCGGCTGTTGTTGATGCGGCTGACCGGGTGTTGGATATCCCGGTTGAATGTAGTTCACCGGCTGTTGGGCAGCCGGGTATGTGTTGAATGGATGTGGTGGTGACAAATTAAGATTTAAGTCCACCGTCTGACCTTGCTGTTGGGTAGCGTGGTGATCGGATGAACTCGCTGCATCCACCTGATCGTCGGCGAAATTGTTGTATGCCCACGGATACATCGTTGCAAAGGAACCGAGTGCTCGTCAAGACGTTGCTTTCTTGTACGGATCCCCACAGACGGCGCCAAAGTGATACTGCTAATTCTACATAAGCAATATTTAAATAATACCCGAGACCAACTAAAGCGAGTAAATATCTTTATTGATCACGGTAGAGGCCCTAAGTACAATCTACTTGGTTGCTCTGAGTGCCGACTACTGCGGTCGGGATTCTCTAATAACAATCTATCGATCGTCCAAAAGTCCTCCACACTGTAGCTACTGTGGGTATTTATAGCCGCTGCGCCGGAGACACAAATCCGGTCGTTCGACATGCTCTCCACGTAGCCACCACGTGTCATCCTCCCGGGTGCCCTATCTGTCGCCACAGAGAGCCGCCACGTGTCCTTTATCAGCTCCCTCGCCAAAGGGCTACCGCTCGAGGGTCGACACTACCGCTCGGGCAATTCCCGGTCGCTTCCCGACCGGGTTCTTCATAAAAAGCCCGACCTGCTACTTGCAAAGACAAAAAGACAAAGACAAAGGCACTTCGGTCGTGGTAAAGCTATGGCGGTCGGGATATTCCCTACCAGGACCAAATTGAGTATTAACCCTTATATGTATAATCAAATCCTATATGTGTGTTTTTAAAATGTTGTCAACCAAATAAGAAAAAATTCACTTTTGATCCCTTGACTATTGTACATGTATCAAATTAGGCCCTTAACAATTAATTTTTCAAAGAGAAAAATTTCAATTTTGGTCCTATGACTATAGGGGATTTGTTAATTTCAACACCTGACTTTTAAAAGTGTCAATTTAATACCTTGATTATGTAAGTCAGGTGCTAAAATTAACAAAGTCCCTATAGTCATATGACCAAAATTGAAATTTTCTCTTTTTCAAATTAGGTGCATGACTATGTAATTTGTATCGATCAAAATTTAGTTCTTAACTATAATATTTTCAAATTAGATTCATGACTTTGTAATTTGTATCACATTTGATCCTGCCATCTAATTTGCAGCCAACTAATAATTTTTTGAGTAATAGTTAACCAAAAATACTCTTTTAATTAGAACATATTATTTTTTCTGTTGAAATTCCGACAATATTTGACAAAAAACTTGACCATAAAATTAAACAGCAAAACCAAAAAGTAATACAAATTACATAGTCATGCACCTAATTTGAAAATATTAATACTTATAAACCAAATGTGATACAAATTACATAATCATACATCTAAATTAAAAATATTAATTATCAAAAACCAAATTTGATACATGTCCGGTGAAATTGTTACACCAAACAACAATATATGACTTTCATTCACATTCTTTGTTTCGAACTCCATTAACCAAACTCCATGTACTACATTCCACTTAAAAAGAATACAGATGTGAGAATCAAAATTATTTGTTGAGAAGAATGAAACAAGAGAATTCTCATTTCTCAACACGAAGCTGAACCACTTGACAAAACTTCGCTACTGCCATCATCATCTTCACCAAAGCGATAGTTCTCATGTACTTGAAGCAAAAGTTCCCGACAAGGTACAACTGCACCAAGCTTGATGCAAGCAAGGAAAGCGCCCGATAGCTTTCGGTGGAGACTATATGCTTCCTCTGGGGGAGGTGTTAGCCTGTGCCTCAGCATAGTAGCCCCGAGATTTGAAATGCTTTGTATTATATTGTTAGATCGAAAATCATAGCCTCCCATCTTTGAAAATGGCAATCCTACAACAAAACCGGCCTGCACGTGTGTATCTATCATTACATCCGACTCTTCCCCTGTCAGAAACCCAAGCCTCTTCGACATCTCAATCACAGCTTCACGATCGCTGTTTGCACAAGCAAGAACCTGATTCGTTGAAACATGAGCCTCTCTCTCAGTACATATCTTCTACACAATGTTGTCTAAATCTTACTCAATTCAAATTGTAATCTAATATTAGTGCAGACAAATTACAACCCAAGAAAACAAAAGGTAAACAAACAATAGCAAGAAATAGAGTGAATTCTATTTTTGGTCCTACTGTTATAGGGGCGTTACCAATTTCAGTCCACTTTAATTTTTTTTGCCACTTTACAACCACTGTTATTGAATGTGTTCCACTTTTAGTCCACCGTTAATATTTTCGTCAAGAGGCCGTATAATCAAAGGGTATTTTGGTCTTTTTATGTTTGTCTCTTCTCTTTTAATCCAGGTGCATCGTCCTCCTCCTCCGATATTCAAAGATGGCTCTTCGAACAACGAGAATGGGAAGCCAAAGCTACATCGTTTCGTTCGTTCCAACATGGCCGACGAGGTTTCGTAGGTTTTAGGTTTAATGTTCTCATTTCTTTAGTCAAACATAGTCTTGGATGAGAAGAAAGGTCAAAATACCCTAGATTATACGGCCTCTTGATGGAAATACTAACGGTGGGACTAAAAGTGGAACATTCAATAATAGTGGTTATAAAGTGGCAAAAAAAATTAAGGTGGACTAAAATTGGAAACGCCCCTATAACAGTAGGACCAAAAATGGAATTCACTCCAAGAAATATTTGCAACTTTAATGTTTGATTATACGAGGGAAGTATAGAAAATTAGAAATAAATCATAGATTGTGTCGCAGGAACACTTCTGACAAAATAAAGGGCATCTTACCATTCTTAAATAATCATCAACAAAATGCTTAGGGTAGTCCCGAGCTGCTCCAAAGTCTATGAGATTGATTGATTTTGATGGCTCATCATAAAGAAAATTGCTCCAGTTGGGATCTGTCTGCTTCAAGTTATTCCAACAAGAAACACAGGTAAGCATACAAGGACAAGAAAGAACTTAACTCGAGTGAAAAATACCACCAATCCACCATAAGTGTGGTCTGACACTTGACTTATTACTCTTACCACTTTTTCTCACTTATGGCAAATCATAAAAGTCAAAATTTATCTTAAGTTGAAGCCTATTGGATGAGGGTATAAATACACAGGGTTCATTGCTCAATATACACTTGTAGAGCTAGAACTAATCAAACAGATATCTATTTTACATTTTGAGACATGAAGGAGAAAGGTTGACCAATTGGACAGTATATACCCAAAGGAAAACTTGCCTGCATGAAACGAAAGATAAACAGCTCTTTCAATGTGAGTTCAAGCAATTTTTTTCCAACATGGTTGCGAGTTTCTTGGTCAAGCAATGCTACCTTATCAATTGGAATTCCTACAGCAAAAGTAGATGAAACCACCTCAGGAATATTAAAAGCATTCTACCAGATTGATATCGAATCTAAGACCAAGGAATCCTACTAAGTAGGAATTAGTTTCATCTCAATGCCAGGAATCTCATTATCAACTAACAAGAAGAGTAACCATGAATCAATATGCAATTACCTGGGACAAGTTCTGAAGTTAATACTCTTTTGCCTGACAACTCATCTATCACAGCTGGAACATAGTAGCCAATTTCTCCACGTAGAAGATCACAAAATGTTTTCTGATTTTTTGCTTCCAGCTCATAGTCACATTCACGAGAGAGTTCCTCCTTTGCAACCTAGTGAACAAGCACAGGAAAAGTTATGGTTTTCAAGAACACAACTGATCTGAAGAATGACAAGAATTCCAAAAGTGTCAAAGATGAAAGTTCCATGAATTAGAAATGTTGGTTACCTTCATAGCATTGTCAAGGTACATCTTTTCTGGGATAAGATTAGTATACGTTAAAAGACGTTTTACATTTTCAATATCGCTTTCAATGCTGTCAGCAACACCAGGGTATTGTATTTTCATTGCAACCAGCATACCGTCCTTTGTGACAGCCTTGTGTACCTGAAATTTGTGTAAGAGAATGAATATAAAGATACCTTTCCAATCTTCAATACCTCAACAGTAGAAGGAATTTTCCAAGTGCTTTTAGCTTTGGCCTTTGGGCAACCATAAACAATTTTGGGAACTCATTTAATGGGATTATCCCAAATGGCAAAATAATATTGAGTTAAGAGGGTTGAGGCATTCGTATATTTACCGGACATATATTAGCCATGACAAAATGGACGTAGCTAGAAAATGGAAGATTCTAACAAATCAACTACCGACTACTACAATCTAAGACTAGAAAAAGGTCATGCCTAAGTATAGCCATTACAATAGCTTTCTAAGTACTAGTATTGTGGAATTAATCAAAAAGAGGAATATAGCTTTAAAAGGAGTTTCAGAGATGGGCTAAGGAACCTGTCCGATACTTGCAGCTGCCATTGGTTCATAATCAAAACTTTTCAGCTTAGATGACCAATCAGTGCCTAATTCAGTGTCCAGAACTTGATTTAGTTGGCTCCTTGGCATCACATCTGCACCCTGACGAACAATTTCCAAAGCAGCCAAGATCTGCCATCACACAAGAAATTCCATTATTGTACTGTAATAATATCACCAAGGCAATAACAGTGTGCAGCAAAAAAGCTTAATTTCAGCAAAAATTTTGATGCTACTTCAAAAGGAAAGGGCCAGTAAATGATTATTTTCTACTGCTCCTCTCAATCTAGCAATATAACTCCATAGCATTAAATCAGTTGCATATTGGTTTCTCAAGCAATACATCATGTCAAATTCCTTCCAGAGAAAGGGGAAAATAGAATCAAAAGGATCTTTCACTTAAGATATATTGAACAAGTGATTTCCCTTTGAAGTCTTGCAAAGTATTCAGCACCATTTGTTTTAATAGGGGATGAAACAAATTCCAATACTTGAACCCAAGCTAATATGAGCTCATAATTCATAATTATGCAGTTGATTCATTATTAGAATCCATTTCCCAGCCACCTCCTTTCCACAAAGGATAATCTGAAAAATCATCTCTGTTTTCCCTGTAACATTTTCATCCCTTGTGCGTTTGAATTGTGCGTAGCAGTTTAAGAAATAAATGCCACTCTTGAACTCCAAGTACCCATCTCAATAACAGCATCGGGATCATTTGGTCTTTTGAAGCAAATATATGCATGACACAGGGAGTACTTGTTGCCTGAATAGATTTTGTATCTAACAGAAATTCCCTTAGTGGTATCCTAGATACACACAATTTCCCATACATACTACAATATAAGTATGAACTGGAATATTTACCGGAGCAGGTATAAAAGATTCATCTTGAATGCTCAACATCTGCCCCAGTTTAAGAGCTGCTCCACGCATTCGGCACAATGCAAGGGCCAAACGCTCTGCATTTTTCTCGGATAGGTAAGGAGAAAGAACATTTTGATTGTCCTGTGCGTTTGGGGAACCAAAGACAATTCTCTTTGCTGACTCTTGAAGGGTTCCCCATGCAAGTCCAGCCCCAAGGCCTGCAAACCTTCAAAGGAAACAGAAAGAAGATCAAGATATAAGACAGATTCAATTCAAAACAAGTAATGTGCATTCAGAAGCTTAAAACCCAAAGTCTCATAACAGAAAGAAAATGCTCTTTGAAGGGATGTCACTCAGTTTCGTCTTTTTGAACTTTGGCATCATATTAGGTGGCCACATTGGACTTGAACTAATCTAGAGAGTCGAACTATAATTGAATACTAATTAGGAGGAAACTCTCCCAATTCTCTTCTTCCAAAAAGTTGAATCCCCTATCCCAAAGGCCCCACACCTTGTCTCCCAATTCTCCTCTCCTAGAGGTTGAATCCTAACACTAAAGGGCCCACACCACTCGACAGAGCATGTGAGATGATTTAAATCACATTAACCGGTGCGGGGATCTGCCCACTTTGAACATAAACCTCAAACTGCATTCCGAAAAATTGATCTTTTCTCCCAAATAATGTATACTGAGATAGTTAACTAAGCCCGTGCGGGCAAACTCTCCCAATTCTCCATTCAGTGGGTAATGGTGTACAGAACAGGAGGAGTCTCACCCAAGCGCCCTAGAAAAAGGAGTAGAAGGCACCCTCCTCTCCCTAGGTTTCCTTTGTTGCCTCTTGATCACTCCTTCTTGAGACGCAGCTCCACCAGCGGCGATATTCCGTTGAGTAGAGGCTTCATCCTTCTGAGACGACAAACAAGGATCAGCGTCGGTGGATGTGGCAGCCACTTCTAGAGGCGGAGACACAGAAACCTCCGAATCCTGGGCAATGACATCATTAGAATCAGGAGAACACCGGCTTTGATCTGGTTGAGGGGAAGAATCCACGAAGTGCACGACGCTTTGTTTAACAGCATTAGAATTAGGTTTGGAATTAGGATCAACATCTTCGAAACGCCGAAACCTGCCTTTGGTGAGGCCGGTTAGATCGGTGGCGGATAGAAGGGCGGTCTTGATTAGGGATTGCAAATCCGTACCGTCACTGAGCGGTTGCCGGCGGGCAGCCTCTTTGGCCACCAAAGACAACCCATTTACCACCCTAGCTATGTCATTCACCTTCATATTTCACCAACAACAACAACTCCTGCTAGGGCTGAGTAAGAGAATGGAAGCATGCAATCACAAATGAAAGAAAAAACAGAAGATCAATGCTACGCTAACCAAAATCATTCAATTCACAGCTTCCAATTCAATTCAATTCAATTCAATAATATGAAGCTTGGATTGGGGATGCCAGTAATTATTGGGAGAGGATCTCTCGGAGCCCTATTCCTGCAGCCGTCGCTAGACGACGTGGCTGTGATTTTCCCACAGAATGGGGACGAACCGAACTGTTCCGTTACACTTTAGGACCCTTGTTTAAAATAAAATTGTTTGCGCTACTAGCTTATTTTGAAAACATTACCAAACAGAGAGCTTATTAATAGCTTAAAATAAACTATAATTTTTTAAATAAGCTCTCTCAAACCGAGCCTATAATTACCTGATTGGATCAGTAAATTTGATTAATTGATAGCATTAATTAATTATAGAAAGATATTTACTAAACATAAAATGACTTTTTTAAAAAATTGATCAAAAAAACTACTTTGCGCAACTTTTTAAATTTTAGCATTTTAGAGCATCCACAATGGTTGGGGAGAATTGGGGGAGGGGGGAATGTAAGAGTGATTAGGAAAGAGAAGATGGGAGGAAAGAGAAAAAAGGAAAAAAAAATTGCAAAACAGAATTTTATTTTTTTTTTAAAAAGTGAATATTTATGATTGTCAGGCGCGTCAAACGCGCCCAGGGGGCGCGTCGCATTGGTGATAGCCACGCGAGGCTGTCACCACCGGTATAAATTGTGGTAGGACCCACAAATTCTGAATTCTCCCCAACATTTGCTGGAGGAGCTCAAAAACCTCTCACCTACACTCTCTCTCTCTTCCATGTAGATAAAATTTTCTTGTACCGTGAAATCTTCTTTGGTGTGGATGCTCTTAGAGTAATAATGTGTTAAAAAGACTAATTAATCAAATACTTATATTGATTGTTTAACTAACACTTATATTGATTGTTTAACTAAGTCAAATTGTTAATAGTGGTCAAATAAATTAAAATTGACTTATAAGTCAACTATGTTACCAAACATGACTAATAATATGCTTTTTTTTTTCATTCTTTGTATAAAAGTAACAATGTGTCCCAAAACTTAGCATAGTGATTGTTGTCTTATTTGATGTCATGGAGTTTTTGAATTACTCTATACATTTTTTTTATGCACACATGAAAATTAAGATATTACTGGTGGATTGAATGCGTGACTCGTAATTTACCTTTACAGTGGTTATAAAAGTAAGATTCTGTAAACTTAGAATTAGTCTAGTAAATCTGAAATCACCTAAGTATAAAAAAAGAATTAAAATTAAAAAGAGATAAATAATTTGTGATAATGGTGAGTAAAGTAGATATCGATGATAATAAGTACAATTACGTTATGGGGTAATTAGGTGAGTAGTGATGTTACAAGTAATTATATTTTGAGTAAATACCCAAAATAGTCCCTTGACTATAGTATAATTCAGAAATTGATCCTCAACTATTGATTGAATCCAATTAAGTCCTCAACTATTCAAAATTTACCTAATTAGGTTCTCCGTCTAAAGCCTGTCAACTTTGAGGTCAAAAGCGTAATTTAATTATCAAGTCAACGTCCAAAACCACCCTGCAACCTCGCTGCTCTCCCACTCCACCTCTTTCGCCGCCTCTGCCACATCGCCCACCTCTATCTTAGCCTCTATGTCTGCCACTCCTCTTATCTTCTTCCCCATTGCCTCCGTCCTTTCCTATGATGTCGCCTCCCTGCACCATCCCAAGAAAAAACGCAAATTTTCTTTCAATTATATTGTTGTCCGAAGCTTGTGTCTCTTCAACAAAACATGAAAAAATTTATGGTTTTTGTCAATAAGCCAGGGGTGCCCAGAACTGCAAAAGCGATATGATCAAGAAAATGGGGAGCACTAGTGTGACATTACTCGCATCCCAATCTGATAAGGCCCCTTTTTCTCTCTCTTCAATGCTTTGAAATGCATTATTTAAACTTGAGGTGCTTGTATTGTGAACCTTTCATTTCCGTTGTTAAATCGAATTTCACTGTGAAGATAGTCATTCATTTTAAACAAGTTTCTGAAGACCAATTTTGATAGTCTGTAGTTTGGAACTGTATCTACAATGGTGGATGTGGAGGTGGGCGACATGGCGAAGGCGGTGGAGTTGAAGAGCACCGATGTGGTGGGACGACAAACAATAGTACGACGACGTATTTGATCTTAATTTTAGGGATAGTTTACTATATAACCGAGCATCTTATAAAATTATGTTTTTGACCTTCAAATTGACAGGCTTTAGACGGAAGAATTGACAAAGGACTTAATTGGGTAAATTTTAAATAGTTAGGGACTTAATTGGATTCAATCAATAGTCGAAGATCAATTTGTGAATTATGTTACAGTCGATGGACTATTTTGGGTATTTACTCTTATATTTTTGTTATGTAAAATAGATTAGAAAATTGGGGTTTTACTAAACAGAAAAATGCATAGTAAAATTATCTCTATCAAGTTGAAGTGTGCTTGATAGTAGATACTCTCTTAAATTTCTGGAAAGGTTTTTACTTCAATCTTTGTCCTCAATGTTGCTTCCAAACTATTAACCTCTTTTTAAGTATCATTAAGACTTTGGTTTATATTTATAGCCACATTTAAAAGGCGGAGAATACTTCTTATCCTTATTAAATTTCTCCTCCCGTATTTTCTCTTTTTAATGTGGTTTCCATTAATTAGGTGTTTATGCATTGACTGATTGCACCACTAATTAATAAAGAAAATTATTTAATAATCAAATCAATAAGATGATGTCACATCATAAGAGAAATAAGGCTAAAGTGTCATCCCGCACCCTGAACCATAAGTGATTATTCATACCGCACCCTGAACTTTGATAAGTGCTAATTCGAACCATGAACCATAAAAAAAATTTCGCCTAGACTATTTTACAGGTTTTCTGGTTTCCTTGATGACATGGCACCGGTAATGCGTTGATGTGGACTTATTTTTAAAATTTAACACGCATTTCAAGGACCATGTGCTGATGTGGACTGAAGGTCATCCGAACACTGATCTTCAACGCCATCTATTTCTTCCTGCGACCGTCGCCGGGAAGTTTCGCGACCATCTTCATATCAACGTCCATTGTTTCCTTTAGGTTTACAACCAAGGGATATTTCCCCTTTCCAATGACACGATTCTTCAAAAACAGCTACGATTTACCTCCGTCTCCGAACGAAACCTTCATTCTTTGGTGGATCTTCATTCTCCGATTCACACCATTGGTCATTCGAAAGTGTATGCTTCTTCACTCCTCATTTCTCATTTCCTCATTCTGTGTTTCTCTGCAATTGCGTAATTCGTTCATTATACTGCCTGTCTAACACACACACACTCTCTCTCTCTCTCTCTCTCTCTCTCTCTCTATATATATATATATATATATATATATATATATATATATATATATATATATATATATATATATATATATATATATATATATATAGAGAGAGAGAGAGAGAGAGAAAGAAAGAGTGCATGAGAGAGATGAAGAACAATAGTTGTGCTAGAAAAGGAGGCAAAATGGAGGATTTTCAAGCTATTCACAAGCCTCCTGGGTGGTGCACGACAGCAAATTATCATCTACGGTGGAGGGATGACCGGAAATAATGTCGACTGAAGAACACTGTACACAACGGTGCACCTTCTGGGCCAGAACCGCCATCACGTCGCCGCCGCAATGGGTGCACAGAGACAAAAAGATGGAGACCTGGAGCCAATGTCATCAACGTAGTTCTTGTTCCCGGTGATCTTGGTCTTGGTAGGGCCATCGCCGATGAAGACAACGTGGTTCATTTTCTTTCGAACAACCACGTAGTCATTGTACACTCCAACTAAAGCTATGCTGACCAACTAAACAGTCACAACTCAGAAATAATATTCATATACATACATATATACTTATGTATATAAGAATATCAAAGAGTTGCGGACAGAACATCAGATGCATGCCTATGTAAAACTCTTATTTTATTTGCATGAATTTAATTCAGCAAGAATTCCATTGGAGTATATAAGAATATCAAAGAGTATTTTATTCTTTGTATAAAACCATGGGCGTCGGCGTCCATTCAATTTTGCCGGAGCTGATCGAAACCTTGCAAGAATTCCTCAAGGATCAAGAATTTCACCGCTTTCGGAAGGAAAAAAAAGGTTGGACGAAGCTTAGCGGTAGGGTGGTTTCTTCTCCCATGTCTACCGGTGAGTTGTCCTTTCCTCCAACACTCCAGCGTAGCAGGCGTAGAAGAAGTAGCAGGTAGGCAATTTGGGTGGACGTCAGCAGCGGCCTTCCTCTTCTTCTAGCAGCGACAAGCAGCAGTAACGTAGCTTGATGGACGGCGGGGCAGGTGGAGTCGAGCGGCGGCGGGTCGTCATAGTCGGAGCTGACGGCGAAGACGGTGCAAGTCAAAAATGTTGAGAACGTAAAAAAAAAAAAAAAAAAAAAAAAAAAAAAAAAAAAAGCTGCCATGTCATATTTTAATATAAAAAAAAAAAGTCTCCACATCAGCATATTTTAACCTGTAACTTGATGTCAACCTGTAAAAAAGTTTAGGTGAACAAAATTTAATGGTTCGTGGCTCGAAATAGCACTTATCAAAAATCAGGGTGCGGCATGAACAATCGCTTATGGTTCATGGTGCGGGATGACACTTTAGCCGAGAAATAATTAAAAGGAAATAAAAGTGGAGTATGTAACATTACTCTAAAAATAATTATCCATTGAAGATATTGATAATTTCAAATATTTAACTTTTCAAGACTTCTTACAATTTCTTCGTAGTTGTTGCAATGAGAATCGAACTTCAATTATTCCTAAGATCGTTCCCACAAATAAGTTCATTTGTCACTTGAGCAGTTGAACTACACCTTTGGGTTACTCTTGAATGTTGTTAATTGCATGGTTGATTCAACTAATTATATAGATTATCTCTTTTAATATCCTCCATAAGTCTCTGTTCTAATTTGACTAGTAACTTTTTTTTAGAGTAAAAGACAATTTTGGTCCTAGATTTATAGTGGCACGGACAATTTTAGTCCTTAATAAAAAAAATCAGACAATTTATGGACACTCTTATTATGACGAGGACAATTTTGGTCCTCCGTCTATATTTCAGTTAGATGGTCGTCTAATATGAGGGCAATTGCGTCAATTCACTCTATCTTCTTCTCCAACCTTCACTTCTCTGTAACTTCATCTTAATTTTTTAAAATGAGAGTCACGGCACCAACCTGCAAATCTGCAATCAATTAATCTACAGCGAGCGGCCATGGATGTTCAGATCTTTGGCCTGAGCAAGCTGTTGTGTTTTAGTGTGTTTTTGTTGGTGTTTGGGTTAGTGGGTGGCACAGCATTGCTCAAAAACCCATCAAGAAATCTGAGCTCCGGCGCTCAGATCAATTCCAACTCGGTGTTGGTGGCCCTTTTGGATTCGCACTACACGGAGTTGTCGGAGCTGGTGGAGAAGGCGCTTCTTCTCCAGACTCTTGAGGAAGCTGTTTCCCGGCACAATATCACCATTTTTGCGCCCAAGAATGAGGCTTTGGAGTGGGATTTGGACCCGGAGTTCAAGTGCTTCTTGGTTCAGCCTGGGAATCTCAGGTCCCTGCAGAATCTGCTTCTCTTCCACATGATTCCCACTCGCATTGAGTCCATACAGTGGCCGAAAAACTCGCGGCGGGGCGGCCGGAATCATATAACTCTGTGCCGCGACGCCGGCGGGGAGAATCTCGTTCTGTCGGAGAGGGAGGTGAGCGGCGCGAAGGTTGTTTCCCTTGACGACGTCGTTCGCCCCGACGGCATCATCCACGGGATCGAGCGCGTGTTGATCCCCAAGTCGGTGCAACAAGATTTCAACACGCGGCGGAGCTTGCGGTCCATCTCTGCCGTCCTCCCCACCGACGCACCGGAGGTCCATCTCTTGCATTCCCTAGACCAAAAACCTCGATTTTACCGCATGGGTTTCGGAGAATCTATACAAGCTCCTCACCATTGTGCTCCTCGTAGCCACCGTCGCCGGTTTATTCTATTTCTGCAACGCCGCCGAGGGCTCAGACGCCTTGCTGTGCATTGAGTCCACGCAGGCGCACTCTGTTAAACCCCATATGCCTCAGATCAACTGGAATGACATCCCTGCAATCCTAGATAAGTCTTCTCCCTGATATCCCTATGTTAAACTGCACTCTGTTGAACATCCATGACCGCTCGCTGTAGATTAATTGATTGCAGATTTGCAGGTTGGTGCCGTGACTCTCATTTTAAAAAATTAAGATGAAGTTACAGAGAAGTGAAGGTTGGAGAAGAAGATAGAGTGAATTGACGCAATTGCCCTCATATTAGACGGCCATCTAACTGAAATATAGACGGAGGACCAAAATTGTCCTCGTCATAATAAGAGTGTCCATAAATTGTCTGATTTTTTTATTAAGGACTAAAATTGTCCGTGCCACTATAAATCTAGGACCAAAATTGTCTTTTACTCCTTTTTTTTAGATTTCATTTCTTTTTATCTCCTTGTTCTCTCATCTCTTTTTCATGTAATCTTGATTATTTTTTTACTTTTTACATGTTTAAATAACGTAAAAGTTTGTGGACGTAAATAATTTTTTTTGTATTAATAGATTTTCTAAAATGATACGGAGTACATGATATATATGATATTTGCTTACATTTGTTTGAAATTGTTACACTGGATAAAAATTATGTTGTAATTTTTCTACTTATAATAAATAACTATATAGTACTAACCCAACAATCATTATTGTGTGGACCATATTTTATATACTGTAAAATAATGTACATTCAGTATAAAAATAATGTACATTCAGTACAAAAATAATGTACATTATATTCAGTGGATATACATTATTTGTATACTGAGTATACATTATATTGTATAATGTACATTCAGTACAAATATAATGTACCTTTTTGTTATGGCATAACATTGTGTGGACCATGGTTCACACAATAATTTGCCCTAACCCAATGAGGTAGCTCAAGTGACAAATGAGCTCTCTTTGTGGAGAAGAATTTTAAGATATAACCCGAGTTTGATTCCCACAAGTGACGAATCCTCTTGGGGTAGCTCCCGTGCCTCAAGATTATATTCAACCAACAAATTGCCATTGATGAAGAAGATTAATCGTAAAATGTGTCTCAATTGACCTACATATCCCTAAATGCTTAAGACTAATACTCACATATTGATTACCGAGGAGATTTAAAACTACTAAATGTAAATTTTCAAAATTTTCGTTTTTCAAGATATGAACATCTCTTACTGTTTGGCAATGCATGTGCCTGAGCAATTTTCTATAAGGCATCCTTCAACCTTGGGGGCAAACAAGATGAAGAGATGCCTGGGAAGACGAGTGGAAAAGAATGGAGATAAAAATCTATATTAGTGTAAGTGTTACCACGGAGTTTTTCCTGGACTTGCAGAAGGCGTGTAGGTGTTGTTCATCGAACGTCCCAAAACCAGATAGCTCGATGCCAAATACTTCCATCTTGTGGATATCCCGCGGAATTGGTGACTGCCATAGACCATCCCACCAAGCTGGAGGGAGAATTGGTGTGTGGGCACATTGGTTTGATTGGTTTCGGCAGCTCAACGGACCTGCAAATCTGTTCCATACATGTCCCCAACCGATCTGGTTCCTCAATCCATCTGAGAGCAAGCTACTTTGAAAGCTACTTAGGAAGGTGAAGCTTGAAGCTGCTGCATCGGAAGTATCATCTAACAAAAAGCAAGAACAAATAAATAACTAAACCAAACACAGTGAAGAAAATAATTTCACAGAGAATAAATTAACTGATTTGAGTTACCAATGCTATTAGCTGCCGCAAGTGCTGCAATCAGCTGAGCATAGGTAGTCCCAACACGCCTGTGAGCCCCAGATACAACCGCATATTTTGCCCGTGAAGCAAGAAAGAAATCTATGAAGGCAACCCACCTGGGTGCTGGACCCCAATCTGCTGTTCTAAAGTTTAAACTATTACCCAAGTCTATGCCGCCAGCAGATATGTTTCCTTCAAAACGTTCGTAGTCGAAGTTAAGAACCTAGCAACAACAAATAAAATACTTCAGCAATCATAGTTCCATTACGAAGACAAAGTATGATACTAAAGTCAACTTGAGATTTACGACTATCAGGGTAAAAATGTAAAATAACTTGCCTCTGCAAACTCATTCAAGTACGAAGCAATTTCTTTCACCAGAGGAGGTGTATCTGAAACTACAATGATTCTGGGTCTCGATAGCAGCTTAAGATTATCAGCAGCTTTTCTTGTGCACTCCAGTGCTGCCTGAACTGCTCTGAAAGACCTAAATAAGCATACAAGTGCCCACATAAAATCAATCTACTAAGCAACTAGTAATCATTGTAGATAAAACTTTATCATACTCTAGTAAAACAAGAATGATAAAACCAGCACATAACTATATATTCAATACAAACCATCTTCACTGTGTATCAAATATGTTCCTTTATTCCCAGTAAAGGAGCAGCATGCATGTCCTGGCAACATTACTTGCCGAAAATTGGAACAAATAATAATAATAAAAATAAATAATATAATATAATAATAATAATAATAAAAGTCATCTGCTGAAGTAGGCCACTAATAACAGATGCAAGGAATTCTTTCTAACATTCAAATTTAAATAAATCCTGTCACTAAACAATGGCCACACATTAACAAATGATTATACTACTCTACCTGTTCACGAGCATCCGCATGTGAAGGGCTATATCGGGGTTGGGACTGCCTTTAAGGACTGAATTCACTGCCTGTTCCACAACTTCTGAGGGAGATATGAGAAATCTCATTAATTCACCAAATACATTTGGTCGATAATGAAGATCCTCTGGCTTCCCAAATAGATCAGACGCAGCCATTCTCATCTCATTGTGTATATTCTTTAAGAAAAACTGAGCAGCGACAGCATCTGTTGTGTTCTGAAACCTGATGCAGATGAAGTCAAATGAATATTCTTACAACGATTTCATTTATATTTATTCAAGCTACATGAATGACAAGATCAATCAAAAGTGAAGAAAATGCAGGACACCTATTTATTCAAACTACATGGATCAAGAACATGGCTGAAAACAGTAATTCTATATCGAAGCACAATGAAGCAAAGTCAAGAATTAATTAATTGCATCCAAGAAAACAAAGATTGAGTCATTTAATTATTTATTTTATTCTTTCTAGTTTTAAAGAAGTAGCTAATCCTAGCAATAGTAGAAAATTTGGGAATGCCTATAAAATATTTTTCTTGAATAAAATTTTAGCCTTTTGCTAAATTATTCCACTTGTGTGAGATTAATCATGAGTTTTTAAGATATATCAAAACTTGATTCTCATGGAAGCCATCACTATCCTTGGATTCCCAATATTTGGAGGAAAGGTTCTCAAGAGGTCTTCAAGTAGTAAACATCTTTTCATTAAATTTGTGAGAAATCTAGGTTGTTGGGTGAATTACGCAGTGCCCTAGTTAGTTCGCATATGTTGTTTCTCTCATCTTGTTATATTTTCGTTGGAAGGTAGAGGAGAAATTAGATGCGAATATTACCATATAATAGGTTGTTCCCATTCCTTCCAATTGCTACAGAGAACATTGCTTCGTGCAGGCTTCTGGAAATCGTCTATTCTCATCACAAGATGCCGTTGGTATTTTGTCAAACAACCATTCTGTCGCCACAGATGCTTGATTTCATTCAAGGTGAAGGTAACATTGGAGTAAGAAATGAATTGCCCAAAAGGGTACTTGCGCCTGAAGTTGCAAACACAAAAATAAAACTGTAAATATCTAGTCATATTACTATAATACACCATTTATAGAGGTTTTGTTACTAGTGTAGCTGGATTCCAATGTTGGGTTTATAGTTTCATTACCCTCCTGAAAGGAGCTTATCTAATAATCACAGGGGCGCATAAGAACTTAGCCAGAACTTAATATCAGAGAAAGGAAAGGAAAGGAAAGGTAAGTTGAGGAACAAATAGGAAATAAGAGTTAATACTCAATTTAGTCATCAAATATAGTAGTTTTTCTCATTTTATTCCTAAATAATTTTTGTGCTTAATTAGGTCCTTGACTTTTATGGTTTTACCCAATTGAGTCCTCAGCTGTTAGAATCAAGGACTAAATCAAAAAAAAAAAAAAAAAAAAAAAAAATTCATTATAGTCTGCCTAGGCGGGGACTAAATTGGATATTAATTAATAGAGGTGAAATTACTAAGCTATCTCAACAAATGATTCAATTGAGTAAAAACCATCAAAGTCCATGACCTAATTAAGCACAAAATGTAGCTTAGGACTAAACCCAGAAAAACCAGATCGAAAATAACAATGCAAGTGAAACAGATCGAAAGACGAAAGGATTGAGAGATAACCGATATGCCTGGTTTGGCCAATTATCAGGGAGCGGTTCAACATGACGCTAAGAGCAGCTCCAGTTAAGATCTTGTACATTTCGTTCCCAAACCCTGCTTCTGAAGCTTTGCCCAATACAAAACCATGTCTGCAGAACTCTTCCGGCGCAAGTTCTCTCACTCTCGCAGCACCTCAGGTTTTCAAATTAGGCCACTATTAGTTGCGCAATTTATACATCCGACTTCTCAAATTGCATTAATCCATACCAAAATCTATCTATCTATCTATCTACAATTATATTTTTGGAACTTAATTGCCGAAATAAATGAAATTAAATGAATCCTGGCTCGACATACCATTTATGGCGAAGTGGTCATGGATGATTTTCCTGACTCTGAGGCTTTCCTCGCGAATCCCTCTGCTAAAGACCTCCCCCATCTCTTCAACCGTCGCACATGTTTTGTTTAGCCCCGGTGTTCCTTCCTCTGCCTGGTCTTCATGGATGTCGGTGGCGGCGGCGGCATTGATCGGTAAGTCGGTGGATAGATCGACGGACCTTAAGGTGAGGATTAACAAGCCAAGGAATGTGAAAATAGCAGTGGCTATGAGGAAGTGGTGCATGGCCAACTGCCGTCGCCGAGATCCGACTCCGACTCCGACGGCGAGTCTCATTTCCTTCGGCCGCATGAGCTAGCTAGTTAGCTCTTCTTCTTCTGCTGCTGATCCTGGGGCAGGGGTAGGGTGGGTCAGCTCCTCATACTACTCAAAAATTAATTCATACTTCCTCACCATTTTTCAAGTGTCAAATTTATTAATGACTTTTGGTCGGGCGAGTGGAACGAATTCTTATACTAGAATATCATAAGTTTAATTTTTATTAACATATTCTTAATCTAAATTTCAAAAACGAGATTATGGTGGGTGGGTGGAGGGAGAATTTTGGGATGTTTGGTAAATAAATGTTAGCCAATAACGGTTAGGAAATTAGGTTAGTGAGTTTTGACTAATTGATAGTATTGATTGTATAAAAATGTTTGGTAAATTAGTTGTTAGTTAATAGCTGATTACATGCAAAATGACTTTCTCAAGTTATTTTGAACAATTTTTTGAATTTTAGCATTTTAGGATCAATAAGTTGTTACAAAAAATTAATAAATCAAACACTCATATTTATTGTTTAACCAAGTCAAACAAATAATAGTAGTTAAATAAGTCAAAATTGACTTAGAAGCTAACTATGTTACCAAACAATGCCTTAAAATATTTAGACTTGATATAAGACCTTTAGACATGATATAAGGCCTCTAGAAGATCTCTATAATGGAAGTAATTGAGTTTATCTCCACTTGGACTCCCAAGTTATTGTATCCTACAACACTATGTTTGTTTTTTGTAAGTGCCAAAAGTTATTAAAGATTTTCCGAATGGGTGATCAAGTGAGTGAAGTATAATTCTTATACCAAAATGTTATGAGTTTGATTTTTGTAACACATTCTTGATTGAGTTCGTCACAATTATACAGAAACAAAATTTACCAAGTGTACATATTTGAACAGTAAAAGTATTTTTCTTTTTTTTTTTGACTGCTTAAATAGTAAAAGTATATTTTTCTTGTCATTTAAAAAAATTATTAATGATTATCTCTTATTTATGAATTAATTCACAAGCATAATTTTAAAAAAATTATTAATGATTACCTCTTACTTATGAATTCATTCACTCACATAATTGATATATTAAGTGTGTTTGGTAATTAACGAATAACATAGTTGTTTTAACTAAGAGAGTATTAATTGTTTATTGTTTATTAAGTTAGTTTACTTAGTTGTTTTAACTAAGAGAGTATTAATTGTTTATTGTTTATTATTTTAGACATGAATATATTGTTTTATATATGTAATCTTCTTATATATTTAGATGTAAATTTTATAATAACTAATTTTTAAAGTTTTTATTGTTGTTGAAATCGTCTATTAACTCAAAGTAGGGATCTCTCATTAATATTATATTTTTTTTTCATAACTATTCAATTCCTAATTATAATTTTAAAATATTACATTTTCTATCAAAAGTAAAATTGTCAAAGAGGGTCGGCAGGCCAGGACTCACCAAAACCCACCCTATGGCGGGACATGCTAAAAACTCGCCAATAATATGGGCCTAAGGAAGGCCGTCTCACCCTACCCCGCCTTAGACCCACAGGATTAGGCAGGAGCCGTCAAAATATTAACTTTGTAATTTTGGAAACTTATAATTTGTAATACACACACACACACACACACACGCTACAGTCATTTTATATAGTCTAAACTCTAAATTTTAAATAAAGATAGTCTAAATATAAGGAAATTGAAGGATTATCTTAAAAGTTTTTGTTTTGTACATTTGTAACATTTATTTATTTTAATATTTTTTAATTTAGTACTTTGACGGGCTTGACAGGCCTTGCCAAGCCCATGGATTAGGCGGGGGTGGGCTAAAAAATCCGTTAATAAAACGAGCCTAAAATATCAAATCCTGCATTACCCTTTTGGTGGCAAATTATGCTGTGGATCTGTATGCACCATGCATGGTGCATACAGATCCACACGACGTCGTTTTAGCCTAATGACGCGGGGTTTTATAAAAAAAAAAAAAATTCCGTTAACGGCGTTTACTTCCAAATTCCTTTTGAGTTTGTTTCCAAGTTTCAAACTCGATCGTTGGCAGTTGTTCGCTGTGGTATTGGCATTCGATATCACCGGAATCGCGATCGCAATCTCAATCGCATTCGCAAATCGCAATCGCAAATCGAAATCGGGAATTACAAAGTGATTGATAGATGGAGGATGGAACAGAGCAGACGAATTCCGCAGTTGATGATTGGCATTCGATTCAAGGTGATCTTGTTATTGTTTTTGCAATCGTTCCTTTTGGTTTTTTGTATGATTATGTGATTAGCAGTGATGTTTGTGTCTAGAATCTGCAAATAGTTGTGCAAAATCACGTAAGTAATTTCCATAATTGTGTAACAACAATTTCAGAATTTGAAAACAATAATTCCATAATTTCATAACTATATTTCCAGAATTGCATGTCTATATATTCAGAATTAGGGGTACTCTGTTTTGGCAGTTTGTTGCGACTGTGTATCCAGAATTGTATAGCTATATTTCCATAATCATATAACTATATATACAGAATCTGTAGACACTCTGTTTTTTCTGTTTGATGAACTGTTTGAATTAATGTTCACCATGTCTATATAATGTAGTTAGTGAAGGCATTGTGGATGGTTCAGTGAGTTCAGATCAAGTAGATGTAGATGTTGATGGATCTTCATCAATTCCAGGTTTATTCATAGTGGTTTACCTTTTAATTAGCAAATTATGGTTAGGAATTATGTGTTAATGGAAATGGTTATTATTGTGTTATATTTGCAGTTGATCAAGATTTGGTTGGTTTGGTAGTAAGTAATGCTGATGAGGCTTTTGAGGTGTATAACAGTTATGCATATAGACTTGGTTTTAGTGTGAGGAAGGGTCATCAACGATACAAGGGATCTTCGAACACAATTCAAATGAAGAAATTTTGTTGTTCTAAGGCTGGTTACAAGGCTAACAGTGGGGTTAAGGCTTATTCCAAAATTGACACAAGGACAGGGTGTGGAGCGTTTGTTCAATTTGACGTGGGTGATGATGGGTTGTGGACAGTTACGAAACACGAGAAAGTGCACAATCACGAGTTATGTGTGTTCAACAAGAGTCATCTACTTCGTTCACATAGGAGTGTCGGAGATAATCAGCTCTTATATTTACAAGGTTTGAAGGACAGTGGTGTTGCATTGACAGATGGTATTAGGTTCCTAAAACACCAATCGGGGGGGTCCCCTTTAGTTGGTTTCACCAGTAGAGATGCTTATAATTCAATGGCTGCGGATACTGTCAAGCGATTGGATGGAACGGATTCTAACTCTTTAATTGAAATTTTTAGGAGGAGGCAGTCTACCGAGACTGATTTTTTCTTTGATTTTGAACTTGACTTGGATGCAAGGTTGTGCAGTTTTTTTTGGAGGGATGGTCAAATGAGACGAGATTACGAGGTGTTTGGGGACTTGTTAGTGCATGATACGACATATCGCACAAACAAATACGATATGATTTGTGCCCCTTTCGTAGGGATGAATCACCATTGCATGAATGTAATGTTTGGATGCGGGTTTTTGATGAACGAGAGGATAGAATCGTTTGTGTGGTTGTTTAAAGTGTTTTCAAGATCAATGGGTGGCAAGTCTCCACAGACTATTATGACAGATCAATGTGCAGCTATGGCTGCTGCTATATCTAAAGTGTTTCCAGCATCACGTCATCGTCTTTGCATATGGCATATCGGTGAGAATTCAAAGAAGCATATCAAGACGTTAAGGAGCAATAAGGATTTCTTGGATATGTTTAACTACGTGTTGAAATACACAGAGACCGAAGCTGAATTTCAATTCTATTGGACAAGGTATGTTAGTAATTAATCGTTTTTATTGCATTACGTTTGTAATTATGGATGTATAGTGCATCAATTATGGATATATAGTATTTCGATTATGGATATATAGCAGTGGTGGTGTCTGGAAATGTAGTATATGGATTATGGATATATAGTATTCCGATTATGGATATATAGTATACCGATTATGGATATATAGCAGTTGAACTTACTGGTGGTGTCTGGAAATGTAGTAGTATGGATTATGGATATATAGTCTATCAATTATGGACATATAGTATTCCAATTATGTATATAGAGCAATAGAAATTCTGAGTATGTGTTAGATGTGGTGATGCTGCTTGTTAATATTCTGCTTCATAATCATTTGGGATTTTGTCTTACCATTTTCAGGTTGGTGACTGACTATAAATGTCACAAGAATACTTGGTTAGAAAAGCTATATGACTGTAGGGAGAAGTGGTGTCCAGCATTTAACAAGGACTATTTTTCTGGGGGCATTCTATCATCACAAAGGAGTGAAACTACAAATCATTCGATTTCTAGAAGGTTGTCCAAGACAGCGGGTCTTTGTGATTTCTATTCATCGTTTGTAAGCGTAATTTCTGAATGGAGAAGTAAAGAGAACGGTGAAGACTTTCGGTGTGCTCAAGGGGTACCCGCTATGATGATGGAGCATGTGAAACTTCTTTCACATGCTAGAGAGGTATACACAATTGAGATATATTTTCTGTTTGAGGAACAATTCATGAAAGGCAGTGCGTGTCATCAAGAGATGGTGTTGAATGATGGCCGTCAACAGAAGTATCACGTGTGGCGGCCAGATATAGATATTATAAGGCATGAGGTTAGTTTTAACGCAGCCAACTTGGACATTTCTTGTAGTTGCAAGTTGATGTCTGAGTTGGGAATTCTATGTTGTCATTGTATACGCATTCTTCACGTACATTGTGTTTCTAGTATTCCCGACAAATATATACTTAAAAGATGGACTAAAAAGGTTATTGATGGTAGGAATGTCAACATTGATTCTATGGTTTATAATGTTGGTGTTCCTCCATCAATTTGGGTGTTCGATATTAGTAGAAAATTTCAAAGATTAGTTGTGTCTAGTCAAGATAGCAGCGTAGCGAGGAAACTGTGTGACGAGGCTGTTGATGATGTAAAGAAAAAGGTTGAAGCCGAGGTTGGGCATGTGCATATTGAAGAGTGTGGTGTTTCATCTTCAAGTGGTGGTGTTCAAAATCCTTCAAGTCAGAGATTGAAAGGTGAGCGTAACAAAAGGAGGAGTGGTGTTATTGAAAAGAAGTACAGTCTTGCAAGGGGGAGAAGGAGTGCTGCAAATAAAGCTGCATTGAGTACAAAGGGTGCTGTTCAGTCTTTAGTGTTGGAAAACATATCCAAGCTTGCTGGGGATGGATACCTTGTACATCCAAGTTCTTCAAGTTCAGATTTTGTTCAGTTTAGTAAGGGTTTAGATGACAATGTAGGTGTAGATTGAGAAATACAAGTTGTTATCATTGATTTTATGCAATTATACAGTTTTAGTTTTGTAATTCTGGATATGTAGTTTTGCAATTTTGGAACTGTAGTTATGAAATTATGGAATTATAGTTATACAATTATGGAATTGTAGTCATGCAATTATGAAAGGTATGCAATTATGAAATTATAGTCATTCAATTATGAAAATATAGTTATGCATTTATGCATGTGTAGTCCCCATTGTGATGGAATTTGTAGTTATGAAATTGTGGTGTATAGTTATGCAAGTATGGATGTATAGTTTTGCAATTATGGTATTATTGTTACGCAATTATGGAACTATAGTTATGCAATTGTGGAATTGTTTATATACAATTATGGAATTATAATTATGAAATTATGGAATTATAGTTATGCAATTATGGAACTATAGTTTTGCAATTCTGGATTTATAGTAGTCATGCAATTATAGATTTGATACATGAAAACAAAAACAAAAAAAAAAAAAAGTAAAGAAAAGAAAAGAAGAGAAAAGAGAAAGAGGTGCATAGATCAGATGTAAATTGTTATTTAGCTATTAACATCATGCATCTACATTCACAAAATACAAGTCACATTGTCAATGTAGTTCACAAAAACTTTCTAATTGTTTAGAATTCAGTCAACATGTTGAAGAATATTCATTCAATTCTTCTTCGAAACTCTTTTGGCCGCTTGCAGAACCTCCCCCCTGACTTCATTCATTCTCCACTTTATGAGGTTCGCAGCATATTTCGCTCGCAATTCACACATGAAGCTTGCCTATAAACAAAGAACATTAAGTAATTAGTCATTCGCAGTTTTATTTATTTTTTAATGTATTTTGAAACTATAATATGTATGGTAGTCTTACATTCAAGCGCATATTTTTCTTGAATCCTGGCTGCCAGTCTTGTAGAGTCCCTCGGAATGTCTCCATATGACGGAGTACATAGATCCCGCAATCAGTGACGTTTTCAGTGTTTGCCCAGTCCAACTTAAGGTACTTTATATCAACTTTTTGCAATTTCACATACAAGGAGTGGCACTCGGCCTTAAGGTAACCACTGAATGCTTCAATCTGGTCAGAAAAGTTAGTTTAGTGTTGATAATGCTTTTATGTCAATAGATAGGTAATGGTAAGAATGTCAAGTTTTTTTTTATCAAAATTACCAATAAGTGTGGGCAGTTGCCATATTTGTCCTTCTCCGAAACACCAGCTGGTAACTCCTTGTTGTCAATGACCTGTACTTTATGTTCTTTCATATTGAAGCAGACCAAGAAGTAGTGACCATGGCGATGAACTGCGAAAAATATCTAATTCCAATTCAAAGTTAAAGCAATGTTAGTATTTTTTTGGACATGATAAAGTCAAATTGGACATGGGTAATAGAACTTACCAGATCTGCATCACTGATGTCTAGGTTCCCGAAGCTGGTTATTTCATAGCTCAATCTCTCATTGAAATTCTTCATTTTTATGTGAGTTGGGAGATCCTTCATCCACTGATCATTGGGATCAATTTGAAGCTGCACATACAAATGCAGGAATGAGTAGTCATAATCCAAATAATATTTGTTGAAAATGTTAAAGTTATACATACAGAGTTATATATATATACATTTCCAGAATTGTACAACTATAGTTCCATAATTGGATAACTATAATTCCATAATTTCATATCAATAATTCCATAATTGCATATAACCAATTCCATAATTGCATAAGTATAGTTCTATAATTGCATAACTATAATTCCAGAATTACAAAATTATAAAACCAGGGGTTCACAGGTACACATCCAGAACTGAATAACTACATATCCATAATCTAAAAACTATATATTCATAATTTGTGAACACTTACATGTACTAGGGTGGAGAAGTAGACCCGCTTTGTCTCCCCAACCGCACGGGGCATGTTCAGCAATGTAAAACGTAGGGACCAGACATCTAGGAAGCTGCTCAGTAGCTCACCGTTGCACATAGTTGCAAAATCATCCCTTGTGAAGTAGTAATCACCATATTTGAACAATGTCTCTCTACAATACAGTAAATAAATAAATATAAGAACATAAATTAATGAATAAAATTTAAGTAAAATTGGTGGATGGAAACATACCCTCCCGGGTGCTCACTTGAGGCTTCCAAAAATGCGTAGTTTGAAAAAACCTTTTCTTTGGGAGTTGCATTATTGATGGAGCCTTTGTTCTTATTCCAATATGGTGACCTCAAATGAAGCGGGATGTTCCTGAATTTGCGCACAGGTCTCTTTCTCACAGTAACATCCTCAACATCAGATTCACTTTCATCCATAGCCCTGTTGTCCAGAAAAAAACAGAGGCAGTTCATAACCCCACAAGTATAATTCCAGAATTGTATAACTACATTTCTATAATCTATAAACTATATGTCCATAATTTGAGAAATACATATCCATAATTGTAAAGAAATCAACGTCACTAGTTGAATAAGAATATATTCATATTAATCAAACTTAATATTCATAATTATTGATGAATTGAAAACCATATTTATAGTCTAAATCTGCATAAGAAAGCAGTAACCTACTTATCAAATTCATCAATCTCAGCAGCAGTTTGGGCAGCAGGGGTAGTAGGAGTGGTGGACTTTTCGAATGGCACTCTGATTAGTAATGGAGTTGCTTCCTTCTCTGTTGAGGTTGATACTCCTGCACTCCTCACAATGTTATCCACCAAGGTGTCCAAAGGCTGCTGTTGAGATGGTGGTGGGGTTGGTGTAGAGCGTCCAAGTAGCTCAAATGATGGGACTTCTATTTCCATTTTCTTTCTTGTTTTTTCAAAAGCTGCTACCAGAGAATCAACTGCTGATGTGAAGCTCTCACTTCCGAAGAAGATGTCATCCAATTGCGAGGCAGTTGGGCTAGGAGTCGGTTGAATTGTGCTTGCAGCACTCAGCATTGTTGATATTCCTGAAAAAGCCCTCTTCATGATTTCAACCGGGGCCCCTTGCTTGCCAATGTCAGACATGACCTGACCGAACTCAAGGACATCTGCTGTAAGCCGTTGAAGCACATTTGTTACTCGGTCAACATTTGTCAGAGGCACAGATGGAGCTGGAATAGTTGGTGTAGCAGTAGGGCTGGACACTGGCCTTGGTATTGCAGTAGGAGGAGGTGCAGGTCGGGGTGATGATGTAGATGCAATGGCAGTAGGTCTCTGAAATCGAGGGATAACTTTGCCCTTACCAAAACCCCCTGATTTTATCTCAGCCGATACTCGCTTGCGTACAAGGCTTTTTGTCCAAGCTTTTATTGCTGGGAATGTGCGGTTGACGGTCATGCCTCTGAACTGTACTCGGTCAAAGTAGAAGAGCTTCAAGAAGTACAGAAGAGTATGTTAAGGAATTGAATAACTACATATTCAGAATTGCATATCTATAATTCCATAATTGCATAACTATAATTCCATAATTATAAAACTAGATATCCAGAATTACATATCTATAATTCCATAATTGCATAACTATAATTCCATAATTGGATGACTATAATTCCATAATCCATAAACTACACATCTATAATTGATTAACTATAATTCCATAATTGTAAAACTATTATTCCATAATTGGAAAACCACAATTCCACAATTACAAAACTACACATCCATAAGGGCATAACCACACATACAGAATTGCATATCTATGATTCCATAATTGCATGAATATAATTACATAATTAGAACATTTTATGTATAATGGGATATTACCAGGATGAATACCATTGGACCTCCAAAGGATCTGGTAGGAGAGTCTTTGTAAATGTCATACGAATCAATTAAAGAATTGTACGTGTACTTGCACCAATTAAGTCTTGAGATTGACCGGATGTTGAGCAATGACTTGATAACTCGATAGTTGGCATATCTTCCAGTATTTCCCCGGAGCAGAGATGAGACAGCAAACACCACAAAGTCTCTCTTGAAGGCATCTCCATGGTCACCTCTCCTGATTATTTCATCAGGCATCTTTGTTGTTATGGGTGACCCTGACCTGACATTCCATCTTTTCCTCCACTCAGTCAGGACCTTATTATATGCAGCTGTAGAATTTTCCTCACTCTTTGTACCTTCCTCAACATCTCTCTTCCCCCGGGGGAGTCCCAAGATGTATTCAACATCCTCTTCACCGACATGTAGATGGTCACCATCCAATATGAAGTCTGATTTGAAAACATCAAACCTTTGCAGGAGATACTCAACAAGTTGTGAGTAATTGCTTGAAAATTGTAGGTGCAGCAGCCCTCCAAAACCCATATCAATCACAGCATCCTTTTGGTCATGTGTTAGACGCTGGACAAGGTCATACATTTGCTTGGGACCCATTCGTGTACTGAAGTAGTTCACATCAGGGTCCCGTACTCTCTCTCGCTTTTGTGGTGGTGCCCTCTTTCTTTTTACAGCTGCTGGTTGTTGCCTTGTCGAAGGCTCTGCTTGATCTTCCTGGGCAGGGGTGAGTTCAGCAGCTTGTGAGCTCAATACTGCTCTGGTTGTTCTCTTTTTTACAGACTTCACAAATTGACCAAGTGTAGAATCATCTGCCACACCTGACTGATCCATTTCTGCAAATAAAAAACATCAAGTGAGGTTAACAGAGTACTATATCCAAAACTTCATAACTACAATTCCATAAACACACAACTATACTTCCAGAATTGTAAAACTACAATTCCATAATCTCATAAGTATACCACAAGGCAAGTTATGCTAAAAAGGATTTGAATGCAATTTGGTGCACAGAGTAAGGTTCACAGAGTAATACATCCAAAACTGTATAACTATAATTCCATAAACGCACAATTATACTTCCAAAATTGTACAATTACAATTCCATAAGCATACCTACAAGGCAAATTATGCTAAAAAGGCATTGATGCAGTTTGGTGCACAGAGTAAGGTTCACAGAGTACTACATCCAAAACTCTATAACTACAATTCCATAAACGCACAACTATATTTCCAAAATTGTAAAACTACAATTCCATAAGTATACGCACAAAGCAAATTATGTTAAGAAGGCATGAATGCAGTTTGGTGCACAGAGTAAGGTTAACAGAGTACTACACCCAAAACTGTATGTCTACAATTCCATAAATGTACAACTATACTTCCAAAATTGTAAAACTACAGTTCCATAAACTTATAAATATACTCATAAACCCATAATCATAACCATGCACGTTAATAATCAAATAACTATACATTCATACAAGATTAAACAGTATAAAACCCTAGTTTAAAATTTCATAAATATATACTCAAAATGAATGCTTGTTTTGTGTAAATGCATTATGTATCAACGTAAAATGCATTTATACCTGTTATAGGATGATGATGAGCTCTGGTTTACAGAGAAAATGCTGTTGAATTCGCGATGATCGGACGCCGGCGACAATAGCGACGACGAGTGTGTTTGAAAGCTAGAAAATTCTAAAGAAATGGTAAGGAAATGGAGATGATTGAAGCGTTTACGGAGGGTATCGTGTTGGAGAAGGAATGGAGTGCGGGAAGTGAAATGCAGTGGAGAAGAAACGAAGGAGCATTGTTTTATTTTAAAATATATATATATATATATATCTGATTGGTGGAGTGAAACGGTGCCACTAACGGCACCGTTACTCCCTAAACGACGCCGTGTGGATCCGGATGCACCAAGTACGGTGCAACCGGATGCACAGCATAACGATTGCCTTTTGGTGGAGTCAACGGGCTAACTTAGCAGACTAAGCCCATTTTGACAACTCTAACCCAAAGATAACACACATTCTCTTATCAGTACTCCCTAATGCTATCCTTATCACTGCAAATCCCTTTCACTTTCTAAAATGAGTCACACTTTCACATCATCACATTTGCAAATTCTCCACTATTTATTCTACATCATTGCAAATCTCTCTCACTTTTTTAAAATGAGCCCCACTTTAATATTATATTATAATTATAAATTATAAATATAATAATAATAATAATAATAATAATAATAATAATAATAATAATAATAATAATACTAATAAATAAATAAAAAGTACAATTATTACAAGAGTAAATACCCAAAATGGTCCCTCGACTATAGCTAAATTCACAAATTGGTCATCAACTTTCAATTTCAACCAATTAAGTCCTTAACTTTGTAATTTTGACACGATTTGGTCCTCCATCTATTTGACCGTTTGTTGACCGTGATTGACGATCTCCAGAAGAACCTTCAGCTCTCGTCGGAGCACGTGGAGGCCTCCGAGATGATGTTGCACTGGTTCGGAAACACGTCGTCTTCTTCGCTTTGGTACGAACTCAACTATATTGAATCCAAAGGGAGGATGAAGAAAGGCGACCGGATTTGGTAGATTGCTTTCCGCAGTGGATTCAAATGTAACAGTGCGGTCTGGAAATGCAACCAGAACCTTAAAAACCCGATGATGGACCATAAAATTACATATATATCCTCAAAAATCGCAGTCAACAAACGGTCAAATAGATAGATGACCAAATTGTGTTAAAATTACAAAGTTAAGGACTTAATTGGTTGAAATTGAAAGTCAAATACCAATTTGTGAATTTAGCTATAGTCGAAGGACCATTTTGGGTATTTACTCTTATTACAATTAGCTCACTAAACTTAAAAAGTGTATAATCGAAGTATCGAACCATCAAACAATCAAAATATGTACAATTAAGACATTTTTGTAATTTCATTTAATGCAATTTGAATTGAAATTATTTCAATCTTTTCTCTTATGGCATAGTAAATAACAACTCTTAATACATACTATGTAAGTCATATGGGCATATGGGCAGTAACATTCAAAAAAAAAATGTAAGTCATATGGGCATATGGCCTGATTCTATCTACAAATATTGAACAAATATCTCAATTGTAGATATTTTACTTGTTTAATAGCTTAATTAATTAATTATACACTTTTAAGTTTAGTGACCCAATTATACAAAAGTAATAAATAAAAAATTGAGCACTGATTGTTTGAGAATATGGTTTCCACCATGTATATAAAGTACAACGTCATCCATTATAGAGCAGAAACAGATGAGAATGCCCTTCAATTAATCCCTAACCGGTAATACATACATACATACTTCCATGTACTGAATGACTCATCTTCAAATCAAACATCTTATATACAACCTTTGGGCGTCGGCTAATAATGTTATTGTTGTATCAATTGAGGTATGAGTTTAAGCAAAAATGTCAACTCCCTCTGTGAGAATTTGGGCTTTTGAACTGCCTCCCCTTTCATTAATTCTTCTTCTTCCTCCTCCTTCGATGGCTTCAACATCTCCCAAACAGCCCCTCCTATTTCCTCAACAAAATCCACAATCACTCCATCAATGCCCATCATGTGCTGCATATACACCGCTTCCACCACATTGCTGAAACAAACACAGATCCAATTAGACCACCGAATTCAAAAAAAAAAAAAATACATAAACTATACAGCAGACCAAAGATCTTGCAGTCAAACAGCATAACTGTGACTCTCAAATGAAAGGTCATAAGTTTAAACCCTAAGGGTGACATTGACTCGTTATGCTAATCAGTCAGGGTAGCAATACAACTGGACTCAAACTTTTGGCCACTGAGCTATGTCCGGGCCCGGGAGCTATAGGGGTTTAGTATATATATATATATATATATATATATATATATATATATATATATATATATAGTTGTACTCACTTGAGCTTGCCATATGTGAGGAGTGAGAGATCAGACTCCTTGATCTTGTTAACCGCCGCCGGGTTTCTAAATATGGCTTTTACTTCAGAAACAATCCCTTCCAGGCCACCTTCCAAACACACTTTCATGGCCGCCTCCAAGGAGTTCCTCCTAGGATCATCGTACACCTCGGTGCCCCCGTTGGTGAGGAAAAAGACTGGATAAACACTCTGAAGTTTCTTGACAAGCAGGGCCGCGTCGGGGTGGAAAGACGAAAAGATGATAGGCCGATCCTTGGCATGAGCAATCACAACCTCCAACACGTCGCGAAGAACACGGACGAGGTGGTCTTGTTGGTAAACTACGTAATCGTCGAACTTGAGCTCAATGTTGAAGCCCAGAACACAGTTCACTCCCTCGAAGGCTTCTTGGAGAGTGCATAACGCGTCGTCGGTTTCGACCGCCCACATGTAAACACCGCCGCCGTCTTTGGTTTTCCTAAGAAGTGGTTTCCCTGTCTTGTCGGTTCCCTTTTGAGGGCCGTAGCTGAGGAATTCTCCCAGGCTCAAATCCGTTACCCTCTTCTCAACTGTAACGCCCTGAAGTTATAAAACACCAAATTCTTCAGTCCCAAAGTTTATTTCCTCTCACAATCTCTAATAATTATGTCACTTTTCCGGGAACAAAAATAAGGGAAAAAGCTTACATTTTGCTGGGAAAGTATGAAGTCATCGTGGAAAATGACAGGGCAGCCGTCTTTTGTCACCTACAAAAACAGACAATTTATAGTCTTTGAAGAAAAAGACGAAATCAGGAACTTAATCAATATAACCCCACCATTTTGGATTTTCTGAATAATATATATATATATTATATTTAAGGCTTTAATTAAGTCCTGTAGACTAGGACTCAAAAAAAAAAAAAGTCCTGTAGACTAAATTTATTAAGATCCTTAGTAACATAGTTAGTTGTTTATTTACTTATTTTATCATTATTATCGGTTTGAAGTTAAACAATTAATATGAATGTTTGATTAATTAGTTTTTTTGTTATGACAACTTATTAATTCCAAATGTTAAAATTTAAAAAATTGCTCAGGACAATTTGGTCGATCAACTTTGAAAAGTTATTTGTATGTAATGATATCTATCAGCTAAGAACTAATTTACCAAAACATTACGTTTTCAACTAGTTACTGATTCAATCAACTAACATCTATTAATCAAACATGGTTTAAAATTGTTAGCTAATCAGACAAATGAGACTCTATGCCTGGAGATCAACTATAGCTGGAGATCTCAACCTCAATCACTACCGGGAAGAAACAACCAACAACACAAAATTAAATAACTAAAAATGAACCAAAAAACTGCAAAAGTGGAAGCATGAAAGATATGATGAGAGAGAGAGGGAGAGTACCTGAACATCAAACTCTATGAAATCCACGGGGTATTTGGCGGCAGCATTGAAAGAAACAATGGAGTTCTCCTTGACAGCCGTCAATCTCCGATCCGACGACTGCAAAACATTCATCCCGCTCCCTCTGTGCCCGACCACCAGAAACTTGGGCGGCTTGTACGCCACTTTCCCCACCATTTCAACGCCTGATCCAGAAGAAAAAGCAACAAATTGTATCGATCAATACAAAAACACATTGCATATGAAAACGACGTCGGAAGTAGAGAGACAGCCGGACTTACTTTGTGAGAAGGCGGCGGCGGAATAGAGAGGCGAGGAGGAGGCATTAGGAACGTCGGAGACATGAACCGCCTTGAGCGCCATGCTTCTTCTACAACAACTCACAGAGGTTTAATAATAATATAATTACAATGCAGAATTGCAGAGAGAGAGAGAGATTTGAGAAATAGAATTGGGAATGGGAATGGGAATGGGAATGAGACAAGGTAGGTTGCGTTTGGGGGAGATTTAAACAATGAGCCGGGAAAGGAGGAGGAACCAAATGGAACGGGATCTATGCCAAGAATATTCCTCCTATGAATTCGTACAGTAATATGCTTTTGGATATTCTTCGCCGATGCAATGCCATATCATGGGTCAATAATCAATATTATCGTCTCTTTCTATATTATTAGTTGTAACCGCGTCAGCTTTCGAAAACACCGTATTTTAGGCAACCTTACCTTACACCTAACTTCTTAATTTTGTTTTACATTTTATTTTGGAAAAATGACATTTTTTTCCTATAGCACTTTTTTTTTCTGAATTATTTAATGATTATTTTTTCTCTAAAATGTTAAATGGACATATTTACCCATAAAATAAACATTTCACTTATTTTTCTTCTCCAACAAATTATGACCACGATTCGATTCAAACCGAACAGACATTATAGCAACTAAACTAAAATATTTCAATTACAATTTAGAATCGAAACTTGATATTGTTTATTAAAATGGAGAATCGGAAAAACCGGTTCATGTTCCGAACTGAAAAAAAAAACATTTATTGTTGAATTTAAACTATTTTAAAAATAAAAATAAAATGTTAAAATAAAGACGATTCAAAATCGCGAACCGGATCCGGAACCGCCGGTTCACGGTTCAGGATTCAATTTTTTCGATTCATAATTTCAATAAACTGAAATCTAAATATTGGATTCTGGATCTGAATCATAACCGGAAACTTTCAATTCGATTGCTATAGTGTCCGGTTGGCAGGGCCGTATTTTAAGTTTTGGTGGCCCTGTTCTGGTAAATAAATGTGGCCCTACCAAAATCACAATTTTTAAAATCAATACATGTAAGTTTCGAACCTTTGACCCCAAGTTAAAATACAACAAATACACATTCTTACCATCTCTTTATAGAACTTTTTAAGTTTAATTGAAAATTTTTAATTTTTATTTCTAAACTAGCTAGGTAAAAATTAAATATTGGACCTATAAAATTTGGGACCCCTCTAAAATTGGGGGCCCTGTGCGGTAGCCCAGCTTGCACAGCCTAAAATCCGGCCCTGCCGGTTGGTCATCCTTACGTATAAGCAATAATTTGTTGGAGAAGAAAAATAAATAAAATGTTTACTTTAAGGGTAGGAATGTCAATTTAATATATCGGGGGGAGGGGGGGGGGGGGGGGGAATCGTTCTTTTGGAATAATTGACGGGGACTAATGTGCTTACATAAATAAATCAGGAGGAAAAAGTGCTATAAGTATATAACTCAGTGGGAAAATGTGTTATTTTCCCTTCTTTTTTTTTTAGTAAAAACATTCAATAATGTGACATGGGGGTGTCTGATAAATAGACGTCAACAGCCATGTTTGGTAAATAACGGTTAATTTTTAACTGATTGGGTTAATTAGAGTGTATAACATTAGCTTATTGTAGAAATGTGTTTGGTAAATTAGTTGTTATCTGATAGTTGTTTGGTATAATTTATTTTCTCAAAAAGGTAATTAAAAAATTTACTTTGAACAGCTTTTTGAATTTTAGCATTTTGGAGTTACAAAAAGCTAATTAACCAAACACTTATATTGATTTTTTTTAACCAAATCAAACAGCTAATAGTGGTCAAGTAAGTTAAATTGACCTATAGGCTAACTATTTTACCAAATAGGACCGTTAACTCATAGTTGTTAGCTAATTGGATTAGTGAGTCTGACTAGTGGATAGCATTAACTCATTGTAAAAAAATGTTGGTAAATTAGTTGTTAGCTAATAACATATATATTACATACAAAATGACTTTCTTAAAAAGAATATCAAAAAAGATAATTAATCAAACACTTATATTGATTATTTAACCAAGTCAAATAACTAATAATGATCAAATAAATCAAATTGAGTGATAAGCTAATTTTGTTACCAGACATGACTTTAATTTTCATTAGGAATGTAAATCGTGCAGCTCGTTTGATTTCAAGTTAGTTCTATCGAATTTTCATTTTAATTTTGGTTAGGTTTAAAATTCATGGTCTAAATCCTAAATGATCGTACTGTTGGGCTCATTGGATGATCCCAATTCCCAACTAAATTTTTTTAACATTTTAAAATTAAAACTATAAACTTTAAATTTTAATAAACTAATACATTTATATTAATAAATATAGACTTATACGTCATTCAATAAATCTACACTTATATTTTTTGAATTTCAATTAAAAATAATTAATATATTTACACAATATTGAAATCATAATTTAATTTATTAAATAAAAAAGTTTAATCATTTATCAAGAAAAATAATGTTACTATGCTATTTTTAACCCATAAGAGATATACTTGTAAAAGTCCTATATTCGAAAAGAGAGATACTTTTTTTTTTTTGCTGTTAAAAGATAGATACTATTTAATGAACATAAAATTAATTATTACCATATTATTTGTTTATAATGAAAAAAAGGAAGTAATACTAATATCTTAACAATAATTTTGGAATAAAATTAATTAAATGACGAATAAATATGGTAGATTAATTAGATTGCATAATATTACCTTTAATAAATATACTTTTTAAATAGTTTAAGGCAATAATTTTTTTAATCAAAATAACTAATCTGTCTTAATTTTCATTTAATTGTGTTCAACCTACAATTAGATAGCCTACTGAGTTGGCCTTGACATGGCATTTTTTTTTTTTTTAAATATTGGCAGGCTTTTATTTCATTTATTTATAATTGTGTTCAACCTATTACCTACCATTAGATAGCCTACTGAGTTGGCCTTGACATGGCATTTTTAAATATCGGTAGGCTTTTATTTTCATTTAATTGTGTTCAACCTACCATTAGATAGCCTACCAATCGTTATGTTGTGCAATCGTGTGCACCGTTACAAACGAGGTCGTTTTACTATGGTTAAGTAACAATGTCATTAGTGGCACCGTTTAACTCCACCAATTAAATTTTATTTTATTTTTTTACTTCAATCTGTCATAAGCCAAAACAGAGTACCAGTAATCGATGCGGATATATAGTTCACTAATTCTAGATATATAGTTTATTAATTCTGGATATATAGTTCACTAATTCTAGATATATAGTTCATTAATTCTGGATATATAAGTTCACTAATTCTAAATTTATAGTTCATTAATTTTGAATATATAATTCATTAATTCTGAATACACAGACACATCGAACTGCCATAAGCCAAAACAGAGTACCAGTAACCGGTGTGGATATACAGTTCATTAATTCTGGATATATAGTTCATTAATTCTGGATATATAGTTCAAATTATGCGCATCATAACACTGCTAACGACAATCTAAAATGTTTTTTTTTTCTTTAAAGTCGGATGGCGTCGTTTTTAATTAAAACGATGCCGTTTTTGCAACCGTGTGCACCACGATTGCACACTTGCACGGAATAATATGCGATAGCCTATTGAGTTGGCCTTACATGACATTTTTTAATATTGGTAGGATTTTATAATAATAATAATAATAATAATAATAATAATAATAATAATAATAATAATAATAATAATTATTATTATTATTATTATTATTATTATTATTATTATTATTATTATTATTATTATTATTATTATTATTATTATTATTACGGAATAAGGGTCAAATAGGTCACTCAAATGCACACCAAAATTCAATTAGGACATCGAACTCAAAAACAATTCAATTGGATTCCTGAACACACACAAAATTATGCAATTAGACCTAAAATGACCTGTTTACCTTTAAAATATGATGATGTGGCATTTACCAATTTTAAAATAATGTTAAATAAAATAATTAATTAAAAAAATTAAAATCGACCTGCCGGAGATGATTCGTCTCTGGCCGGATTCGTTATGTTTCCAAGGTCAGAGACGAAGGTCTCTTCGTCTCCTCCATGGCCGGTGGTCTCCGGCCATGGACCTTCATCTCCATGGCTAGGAGACGAAGGTCTTCGTCTCCGGCCAGTGTGTTTTTTTTAATTAATTATTTTATTTAAAATTATTTTAAAATATTATTTTTAAAATTAGTAACCGCTACTTCAGGTAAATAGGTCATTTTGGATCTAATTACATGATTTTGATATTGTTCAGGGGCTCAGTTGCATTGTTTTTGAGTTGATGACCTAATTGTATTTTAGTGTGCAATTGAGTGGCATATTTGACCCTTATTCCTTATTATTATTATTATTATTATTATTATTATTATTATTATTATTATTATTATTATTATTATTATTATTATTATTATTATTATTATTATTATTACTACTATTTTTTCTTACTATTACTATTACTATTACTTACCCCAAAAGGCTGAATCCCCAACCCTAAGGGCCCCCACACTCCGACCCGATAGAGCATGTGGAAGTATGTAAATCACACTATTACTATTACTATTATTACTAGTCAATTTTACGTGCAACGAGTGAAGGTTTGAGCGCAATTTTACAATCATAATTTAAATTTATTTATAAAATATTTATCAATAAAAAGTATTTTAAATGCTATTTTTAACCCATAGTTATACTTGCAAAAGTCATATATTCGAAAAAGGAGATACAATTTGATGAATATAAAATAGTTATTATCATATTATTTTTGTTTGTAATGAAAAAAAGGAAGTAATTCAATTATGTAAGCCAATAATTTCGAAATAAAAGTAATTAAATGACTAATAAATGTGTTATGTTATGATTAATTAGATTGTTATATTATTACCTTTAATAAATACTTCTTAAATTACAACTATTATGTAGTGTAATGACATGATGGCATTTGACACCTTATAAAGAATCATGAGTGTTAAAAAAAATGATTCTCAAATAGTTTTAACATGATGTTATAAATTACGATCTATCTTCATGTGAATCTTGTGTAATGGTATGCTCTGTGACCGACCACGTCAATAGTTAATAGTGGTTATAAGCATATAATAGTGGGCAATAAGTCAAAATTAGCCTATAAGCTAACTATATGTTACCAAACAGGACCTTAATTTTCATTAGGGATGTAAATCGAGCTAGCTTGTTCAGTTTCAAGTTAGTTTTATCGGGTTGTCGGACTTATCATTTTTTTTTTGTTAGGTTTAAAATTCATGGTCTAAACCCTTAATGATCGTACTATTGGGCTCATTGGGTGATCCCAACTAACACTTTTGACTTTTTGAAATGAACAATATAAGCTTTCAATTTTAATAAACTAGCACATTTACATTAATAAATATAGACTTATACATCATTTAATCAATCTAAACTTATATTTCCGAATTTCAATTAAAATAATTAATATATTTACACAATACTAATTTATTTTATTAAATAAAAAATAATTATTTATCAACAAAAATAATTTTAATATGCTATTTTTAACCCATAATAATAGATATACTTGTAAAAGTCCTATATTTGAAAAGAGAGATACTCCGTACAATTTAATGAACATAAAATTAATTATTACCATGCTATTTATGTTTATAATGAAAAAAAAGGAAGTAATTCAAATATCTTAACCAATTATTTTGGAATAAAATTAATTAAATGACTAATAAATATGGTAGATTAATTAGATTGTTATAATATTACCTTTAATAGATACTTTTTAAATAGTTTTAAGGCAATAGATTTTTTAATCAAAACATTCACTAATCTGTCTTAATTTTCATTTAATTGTGTTCAAGTTACCATTGGATAGCCTACTGATCGAGTTGGCCTTGACATGGCATTTTTTAATATTGGTAGGCTTTTATTATTATTATTATTATTATTATTATTATTATTATTATTATTATTATTATTATTATTATTATTATTATTATTATTAAATCATGACATCTGAAAAGATGTAAATCATGGTAATTCAGCTTAACACTGAGGCTATTTGCTTACTACGTACAAGGAGTCACTCTCACTTTGAGAGGTTGTTCACACACTGTCGCTGATGAGCCTCTATCGCTGATCATTCTTCCCAAACTTCAACCATGTGACCAACTGAGTTGCCCATGCAGGCTGTTATATTATACTTCTTCTCTCAAAATGTTGAATCTCCAACCCCAAGGGTCCACACACCCTGCCCGACAAAACATTTGGGAGGATGTAAACTATATGTGATTCTTGCTCTCATTAGTTAGAATATGATATATCTTCTCTCTAGTTTTTTTTTTTCTTTGCTTGGTTTTGTTTTTTTTATTATATATTTTTGAATTTATTCATAAATTTATTATATAATTTAGAATATATTATTATTATTATTATTATTTTATATAAATATTATTGATTGTGGACATTACGGCTTGATTATGTAACGGTCGTAACGGTCAAATATGTCTACCATTATTATTTTTTGTTACAAATGTATATTATATACATATATTGTTGTAATATATAGAAATGTTGAATGAATATAATGAAATCTTTTCCTCTCATTTTCTCTTCTTCTGCATTGCTTTGAGCATTAGTTTACAACACTGCACGCTATAAGTACGAGTGTTAATTCTTGTGAACAAATTTGGCATCGATTGTGTTTTTTTCTTCTAGATTAATCGACAGTTTGAAATCGTGTCCTGATTAATCGACAGCTTGAAGTCGTGTCCTTATGTTTGGATTACCATCTGGTGATCGAATTGGAATTGTTTAGGATATGATCAGTCAATTTAGGATATGATCAGTCAATCGGTCAAAGCTTTGGCAAAAGTTAGAAAATTGAGCAGAAGATCGAATGGTTATGGAGGTGTCACAGTCGATCAAGCTAATTAAGCAAGCTCATCCACTGGACTTCCTCTGGCTCAAGTAGCAATAGTAGATTAGTAGTCGTCATTTTTCACTCGCAATGAACGAATATTTGAACTCAATATTAAAATCATAATTTAATTTTATTACATAAAAATACTTTTAAAATGCTATTTTAACCCATCATGGTTATACTTTGTAAAAGTCCTATATTTGGAAAAAAAAAAAAGAAAAAAAAGAAAAAAAAAAGAAGAGGGATATGATTTGATGAATATAAAATTAATTATTACCATATTATTTATGTTTATAATAAAACTAGTTATAAATATGCGCATCGCATAATTATAAAATGTCCGATGAATAAAAATAAAGGTACCTTTCAAAAAAAAGGTAAACTTATTTGATCAAAATATACGTAAAACTATATAAATCTTATATAAAGTAATTATTATAAGATGTAACTCGACATTATTAATGACAATTGGTTTTAGGTATGGCCATGGGGTGGGGTGGGGGTGAGGAGTACACTCCCCATCCTCATCCCCGTGACTCCCATTCTCGTCGTCGTCTCCGTCAAGAAATTGAAATACCCTCATCCCTGTCTTCGCTGGGAATTAGGCGGGAGCGAGGATTCCTCGTCCTCAGTCAACTCATAGTCAAAGTCTTAAATTAGTACAATTGTTAATAAAAAAAACTTAAAAAACTTAATACCAAATTTTAAAAATTAAAATACTTATATATACATACATACATATATATATATATATATATATATATATATATATATATATATATATATATATATATATATATATATATTATAATAATTATTCGGGGGCAGGGTTGGACGGGAATAGGGATAACCACGGTTCTATTTAAAATGCCAAGTTTGAACTTAACTGTGCACTGTTAAAACCAAAATCATATTGATTGTTCCGGGTAAGAACCAAAACCTATAAGGTTCCAGTTCCAAACCATAAATTTTTTTTTTAATTATTATTTGTTTTTAGATTAAAGTTTGACTATTATTTGATTAAAGTTTAAATTTTATATAACATTTTAATTAAATAACATTTTAAAGTTTAATTATAACAATTATTTTTTTCAGAATGGAAAATTCTCAAAAAAAATATTAATGAGGAAATTTCAATTTTGGTCATATGACTATAGGGTTCTTGTTAATTTTAGTCTCTGACTTTCAAAAGTGTTAATTTAGTACCTTAACTATATAATTTTCGTCACTTCGGCCAAATTGTCGGTCAAATTTTGTCAGAAAATTTTAATAATTAAAATAATGAGGATATTTTGGTCATTTCACATCTCTTTTCTTCTTCTCTGGCGAGTCCATCCCTTCCACTCTCGTTTCCGGCGTTCTTTCTCCTTGTAAACCCTATCTTTAATATCATCAAGCATCATTTCCCCATCATCTTAGTTCATTGCATTCGCCGGAAACGGGGGAGGAAGGGATAGACTCACCCGGGAAGAAGAAAAGAGACGTGAAATGATCAAAACACCCTCATTATTTTAACAATTAAAATTTTCCGGCGGAATTGGGCGGCAATTTGGCCGAAGTGACCAAAATTGACAAAAATTACATAATCAAGGTACCAAATTGACACTTTTAAAAGTTGGGGACTGAAATTAACAGGACCAAAATTGAAATTTCCTCAAATATTAATTCTTTAATTTGGATAATTTTAAAAATACAAAATAAAATTTATTAAAAAAAAAAACAAAAAACAAAAAAACAAAACAAAACATAATTCGGTTCAAATCAGAACCAGATGTTGAACCTTTATACAGGGTTCCAATTCCGGTACCAATTATGGAACCAAAAATCGTCGGTTCGGAACTGGAACCAAACCATAAACAGTGAACATGACTAGACTAAGAGTATTTTTGTCCTCGTCACCGATGAAAAATTACACATATTCTCTATCCCTTATATTCTTCAAAAACTTTTCTTATTCCCGTTTTCATGTAGGACGGAACAAATTACCATCCTAATTGATTTGGCGATTAATTATAACGAAACCATTTTCACGGACGCACCAATATTTTGTTTTTTTCGGTTTTGTATATGGTGTAGTGTCAAAAATCCTATTCCCTAGGCCCTAGCTCACGGCTCAGAAATATGGACAGCCCTGAATTTAGAGACGGTCGTATTCAACTTTCACTTTGAAGGAATGTTCGTTTTCTAGAGGATTACTGAAACTCCGCCCTCAATCTCTTACAACTGTCTTACGTTGGTTATGTCAATAGGAAAAAATCAATTTTCAAAGAAGCCAAATCCTTTATTTTTTTAATAATACCGAGCTAGACCGATCAGCATACATATCTCTGCAATTTGAATTGGTTCCCTTGGAACTTTGTCTAATAATACATATTATTCCCAAAAATTAAATCTCAAAATTTAAAGGTCCTTACGCTCTAACCCGACAAAATATTTAGAAAGATGTAATACACGATAACTTAATGGCTCAGCAGACATGACCAAATACTAATAATACATATTCTAAAGGGCCACTAGGAGAGCCTAATTGAATAAATAATCTCCGTATATTTTTGTATTAGTAGTTATTTGATTAATAATATAGAGTTAATTATCAAAATGGTCCTTTGACTATAGCAAGATTACTAATTTGGTCCTCGATTATTTTTTTCTATCAATTAAGTCCCTCAATTTAAATTTTTTTAACCAATTTGATCCTCCGTTAGTTTTGCCGTTAGACTTCCGTTAACTTGGGACCAAATTGATAATTTTGCTATAGTCAAGGGACCATTTCAGTAATTAACTTTAACGGTGGCAATTTGGTCCGGTTTTCCCGAATCGAACCATACCGAACATTGAAATAATTAACCGTACCGAACGATTTGGTTAAAAATCGAAAGGAAATACTGTTTGATTTTATTTAAAATATAATAATAATAATAATAATAATTATTATTATTATTATAATAATAAAGAAGTAAATCCAAGTCCCTTGATGCCTCCTTTACCGTTCAACCGGACTGTATTTCTTTTATTAATATTATTATTATTATTATTATTATTATTATTATTATTATTATTATTATCATTATTATTATTATCATTATATTTTAAATGAAATCAAACAGTATTTTCAATTAGTTTTTAATCGTTCGGTACGCTTAATTACTTTAATGTTCGGTACGGTTTAGTTCGGGAAAACAGAATCGAATTGCCCACACCTAAAGTTAATTACTGAAATGGGCCCTTGACAATAGAAAAATTACCAATTTAGTCTCAAGTTACGGAAGTCTAACAACAAAACTAATGGAAGACCAAATTGGTTACGATTTTTAAAGTTGAGGACTTAATTGGTCAAAAAAAAAAATAGTTGAGGACCAAATTGGTAATTTCACTATAGTCTGAGTATGGCACGGGGTTAATGATGCCTCCTACAATTAAGGCCTACTCATTGCCTGGGTATTAGTGAGTATGGTACAGGGTTAATGATGCCTCTTACAGTTAAGGCATGCTCATTGCCTCTTAATTGGGCTGACCCAGTGTGAATGGAGATTAGTTTAAGTATGGTACGGGCTTAATGCTTTCTCTTACAGTTAAGGCCTGCTCAGGACATCTCATGGTCTAACTAATTTTTTTTTAAACATTTATGTTGATTGTTTAACCATGTCAAACAGCTAATAGTGATCAAATAAGCTAAAATTGGTTGATACACTAACTACTTAGCAAACACCGTCATAATATATTAGATTAATCGTCACCCACTCTAGTGATTATTATTTCTCAACCTTTTTTTATTAGTCTCCTTCTCTCCATCTTCTCTTGTTTATTCTCTCTTTTCTATCTGGAGGACTTAACACCCATTTGAGGTTATGCCATCTTCACACTAGCATGTATGATTATCGCTATATAGTCAGCACACATGCATATTAGTCTCTATATAAGTATATTTGACATGTCATTGCCAGTGTTTGTTAGAGATCTAATTAAGTAGAGTGTATAAATAATTAAATGTGTTAAACCATTATTAATTATTCAAATCAAAGTGGTATATTTACAATATAGTTTTTTGATCAAAAGTATAATTATCATGAGAATTTATTATATAGATACCATGAAGAATATTTCAAATTTGATAAGGGGTTGAATTAAAAATATTAATAATTTACTATTATAAAGAGATTATGATCCCCATGGTAGATATATGATTTATCTCTTCTAAGTAGTATAGTTAAGAGGAAAATCATTTTTTAGACCAAAATACCAACTTCAACCTTACTTTAAATTTATTTGTCAATTATGGTGTACATTTTTAATAAAAATTTTCAACCATCTAACTTAATTAATTCCATTCATTTAGTTCATTTGTTAAAAAAAAAAAAAAAGTTGTACATATTTTGGAATTAGAGTTAAATAATTCTACTTAAGGAAATCATTAAGACCTTAAATTTTAGCCAATAACCTTATGATCTAGTGACACAAAATGACTCTCTCAAATAGAAATTAGTATTGTGTTATAAACAAATACTACACTATAACATCATCAGAAGTACTAAAAAACACCTTAAATTTTACAAAAATTTTAATTCACCATCACAATTATTTTTAAAATAAAATCTAACATTTTTAAAGCTATTTCTAGATAACCATGATATACCGCGTTGACATATAATTTTTTTAATAAGATAATTCCTTTTTCTAAAATAGCTGCCAGCTTGGAATTAAAATTGTGTCATCCATATCTAGAAGCTAAGGATAAGTTTGTGCAAGCATCCAAATCCCTCTCTTCACACCTTATTTAATTTCATCAACTTCAATATTTGAAGTAAATTTCCAGATATTCTTAAAAAAAAAAAAAAAAAAAAAAGGTAAAATTCCGGATGGAACTAAATGATCCGGGTTCTAGATGGAATAACTTTTTTTTTTTAAAAGGAACTGGCTCTATTACAGATACTTTCTCAACCTACTGAAACACAAAAAACCAATAACACCTCCACTGAGGCTCGAACTCATAATCTTCTAAATAAAAATTCAACCTAAATACCATTAGACCACATAGTCTGGGTTTTAGATGAAGTAACTTAACTCGCATAAAATATAAGGGTAATATATATATATATATATATATATATATATATATATATATATATATATATATATATATATATATATATATATATATACTAGTTTTTTACGCGCATTGCGCGATTGGGATAATGCCCAATGTTTTTTTTTTAAATAAGTACTTTAAAGTATATTAAGGCAAGATTATATTGAAATTGTTCATGCATAGATAATTGAAGGTTGAATTTGCGTATTTAAATAGGTAATTCTTCTCGCAAAGGTTGAGTCCCCAACCCCAAGGGCCCCCCACACTCCGACCCGACAGAGCATTGTGGGAAGTTGTAAATCACGGTGACTCAATGGTTCAGCAGACAGGACCAAATGCCGGTGCGAACAAGGAATCTACCCACTTTGGACATAATTCCCGCACTGCCGCCGCCGAGGTTCAAACTTTGGTCTCTTCTCCTAAATACTGCCCACTAAACCATTGAGCTAAGCCCGTGCGGGTTAAATAGGTAATTCTAAGTTTACAAATGCAAGATAATATAGTCAAGATTGATTATAATTGTCAATAAAATAATTGTATAGGTATGATTGAAACCAAATATGGGACATAAGGGAGAACAAATAAAAATTAGGGCATAAAATATTAAATATATACTAATATTGTTTGAGGAGATTTCGACATTAGGATTTGTGGTTAAGTTCTTTTAAGACTTTAATATTAGAATTAGATTAATGGTATAATTATAATTCTATATTAAACGTTAATATTAGAATTAGACTAACGGTAAATTAACGGTATTTAACGGAAAAGTTAAATGGATAATCATATAATTAAGGATAAATTAGAAAAATATTAAAAAAAAAATTAAAACCTGAACAATTTGAACCATTCATTTGATTTAATAATTTGACGGTCATTTTTTCTACCCAATGTTAATAATTAAATAAATTCGTTGGTCAAATCCGCTAATATAATCCGCTAACTACTGATTGTCAAACAAGGACATTGCAAGGTAGTTCTCACTTCAATTTGTTGTGTGATTTGAATACTCTCTTTGTCCAAAATCTCTCAAGTAGTTAATATGGTTGGCTTTAATTAATTATATATTTTTTTAATTTTTTCATAGTATTAATAAAATACTTGGTAAATAAATATATAGCATTATTTTGTATTATAACTTTGATATTTAATTAGAAAAATAATGCACAAAAAAGATAATAGACAATGTAGTGAATATAATCAATTGATGAATTTGAATGTAAAAATTTTTACATTTGAGAAAAATAAAGACAATATAACTAATGAAAATATTTCTCTTAATTAATTTATGGTAACTACTTGGCGATTTATTGACAAAAAGAGTATTCAAATCGCACAACAAATTAAAGTGAGAAATTATTTCGCAATATCCTTGTTTGGCAATGAGCAGTTAGCTCTTCAATATTAGTATATACTAGTATTTGCACCCGTGCGATGCACGGAATGAATTTGTTGTAATATATTAAAAATATATGGATCGATATATAATTATTTAAATTAGAACATCAAATATTATATAGTGCAATTAAAGATATTGTTTGGATCGTTTATATATTTTGATGTTATCATTGCTTGAATTTTTGTAAATAATTGCTCAAATTAATAGCTAGTGTCTAGATGTAAGCATACAGTGCTATAACTTTGAATATTTTATTTATCATTATTTAGTATTTTTATAAATTAGGCAAAATATGCTCGTTCTCTAACAACTCAGTTGGAAGATATATTTTTATCTAGATATATAGCAATTTTTTCATTTAAAGAAAAAACTTAATATCACCGATTATATTTACACATTATTGAAACCTCTTTTAACAAATTTATTGAGATATTGACAAATTTACCAAATTTCCACAAATTCGTCATTTTAACAATTTATCTTCAGTCAAAACACCAAAAATATTATTTAATAACACAGTAATTTGCTCTAAATTGCTAAAAACTAAAACAACACATACATTTTTGGTTAATCTTTCCCAACCCCCACTAATAATAAATAATAAATAATGAATAAATAAATAAAAACTAAAATAAGAAGACAAAGCTAAAGTTTCTTAAATAAGAACCTTTTAGCTTCTCAATACTTGCAACATTGATGGGCAAACAATTATGTTTGTAACTCTTATATAGAGGAGCTCAAGAGCTCACCTTTTCAAACATTTTCAATGTGCGATCAAAATAATCTCATATCATTTACAAAGGGAGCCCGTGGCTCCTCTTTGTCTTATTCTTCTTCTTCTTCTTCTTCTTCTTCTTCTTCTTCTTCTTTTTTTTTTTTGTTAATTTTAATTTTATTTTGTATATAGTTTTGTTTGGATGATGATGATGATGATGATTATTATTATTATTATTATTATTGTTGTTGTTGTTGTTGTTGTTGTTGTTGTTGTAATTTGATTATTTGGCAAATTCGACATAATTTTAAGAAATTCGCATGTTTAACATTTTATATTTAATCAAAAGACCAAAAATATTATTTAATAACTTAGCAATTTGCTCCAAACTGCTAAAAACTAAAACAATACATATACATTTTGGGTTAATTTTTTCCAAATCCCCTAATAAATTAAAAAAAAAATTAAAAAAACTAAAATAAGAAGCCACTAAGATAAGGTTTATTAAATAAGAGCCTTTTGACTCGTTGGGCTTCAATTGGTTGAGAAAGTTTATATGAACAAATATTATATGTAACAGGGCAATCGAATAGTTATGCTGTGGAACCGTGTCTACCTTGCAATGTGGACACAATTCTATGTTAATAATTACTGAACTATATGTTCATAATTATAAAGCTATATATTCATAATCTTTGAACTTCATATTCATAATTATTGAACTCTATATTCACAATTACAAAACTATATGTTCATAATTACTGAACTATATATTCATAATTATAAAGCTATATATTCATAATTTTGGAACTTCATATTCACAATTATTGAATCTCTATATTCATAATTACATAACAATATGTTCATAATTATGTTCACAACACTATGTTCATAATTATAGAACTATATATTCATAATTATGAACAATTTTGGAACCATGTCTATCATGCAAGGTGGACACGATTTCACGGCATAATTTGCCGGGTCAATAGTACTCAAAAATAAAATAGGAGCCTTTGGACTTCTCAATACTTGCCCACATTGATGGTCAAACAATTATGTTTGTAAGAGGAGCATTGCTCAAGAGCTCCTCTTTCCAAACATTTTCAATGTGGGATCAAAATGGTCCAACATCATTTACAAAGGGAGGTCGCTCCCTTTTGTCTTCTTCTTATTAATTTTAATTTTATTTTGTATATCGTTTTGTTTGGATTATTATTATTATTATTATTATTATTATTATTATTATTTCTTTTTTTTTTTTGTAATTTGATTATTGATAAATTCGCCAAAATTTTAATAAATTCGTCATTTTAACATTTTAACTTTAACCAAAACACCAAAATATATTATATAATAACTTTGTAATTTGCTCTAAACTACTAAAAACTAATACAACACATACATTTTGGGTTAATCGTCCACAACCCCCACTAATAATAAAAAAAAAAAAATTAAAATAAGAAGACAAAGTTAAAGCTTCTTAAATAAGAACCTTTTGACTTCTCAATACTTGCCCACATTGATGGGCACGCAATTATGTTTATAAGAGGATCATTGCTCCTCTTATATAGAGGAGCTCTCTCTTTTCAAACATTTTCAATGTGGGATCAAAATGATCCCACATCATTTACATTGCTCTCTTTTTTTTTTTTTTTTTTTGTTAATTTTAATTTTATTTTGTATATAGTTTTGTTTGGATTATTATTATTATTATTATTATTATTATTATTATTATTATTATTATTATTATTATTATTATTATTATTATTATTATTATTATTATTACTATTATTGTTGTTGTTGTTGTGTTGTTGTTGTTGTTATTGTTGTTATTATTATTGTTGTTGTTGTTATTGTAATTTGATTATTTGTTAAACTCGTCAAAATTTTAAGAAAATATTCATTATTAAAAAAAAAAAAAGAGATATAATTTAAAAAGTAAATTATTAATTAGATTACCTAATATAATTGTCTTACTAATTGATTCCATGTTACTATGTATAATTCGTATATTTGAAAACTTTTTAAATCTAAATATCTATTAATTGCCTTAATAATTAAGATAATTGTTAGTCAATCAATATTCAATAGTACTAAAAGTATTATTTTGAATTTTTATACATAAGATATAATATTATTAAACCGAAATGATTAAAAATAATGTGACCATATTACAAAAGATTTTATAATAGTAATTTTTATTGCCTAATAGAATTTGTCAATTATTAAACATTGTTTATGGTAATTATTGTATGATATTTAATACTAAAATTATTAGGTAGAATTTTTATAATTAAGGTATAATATTATTAAATCAAAATTATTAAAAGTAATGTATCCACAATATAAAATAAATTATACTTGTCTTAATAATCATTTTTTAATGCTACTGACTCTATTACATTGTATTAATATAAATTTATAATAATCATTTATTAATATAAATTTACACCGACGGTTAACTACAAAGTGACACATCATTCAACAACAATTATAAATTAAAAATAAGGAAACATTTATTCACAAATAAATCATAATTTGAAATTAAATATATTTATTAATTAAACCCAAGTTAACAGAACCTCTCCTTCGTCTTGTAAAAACCTCTCATCAAAACTCTGCATCTTTGATAAATTAAACCTTGGCCACTTTTGGATGTAAAAAAAGAAAAAAAAAAAAAAACTTGGCCACTTTTGGATAATTATTATGAAAACAAATATACATAATTGTGATTCCCACTGAAGCAATGCAGCCATGTTTGCAACCTTTGTATATTTATTTTTATTTTGTGTAATTGTTAATAATGCTTTAACCATTGATGTCCTTTAATAGATTTGAAATCAAAATAACAAAGATGATGTTGGAGCAAAAATACCAGGAAGAAGCTTAGAAAGTAAAGCGTAAATTAAAATTAAATAGTTTTACTACATAGACTCTAAATCTCTATTCCCTCATTTTTATGATAAGTTATTTTCATCTTGTTCTTCCTAAGAAAAATGTCTAATGAGTAAAAATTGGAAGTAAAATTTAGGAGTTCAATTAAATATAGTATTTTAAATACACTTTGTTGATTTCTATAACCACATGAAGCTTTGTGGGAGTTGCAATACAGTGAAAGTTTTAATGGTTGCGTTAAAAAAAAAAAAAAAAAGAAGGTTACATTATGTTTAATTTTAGTTAAAATATATTTAATTAAATGTTATGATTCATTTACAAAAAAGGCTTCCTTAACTTTGTAATTGCTTTTTAATGAGGTGTCACTTTGTGGTTAATCACCAGTGCATAGATATTATACAGTGCCAGTGCATCAAATATTAATCTATTAAATAATCATACCTAATATGAATGGTAATATGTAATTAGAATTATTTAATACCATCTATAATATAGATGGTAATATCCAATTAAATTTGATTTTAACGTTAATACATAATTGATTTTATACGTTAATTCAAAAAATATATGTATATGATTAGCATACATAGGTGTACACAGTACACGATAAATTAAATATTCACACCTAATATGAACGGTAATACATAATTAAAATTATTTAATACCATATCTAATATAGATGATAATATACAATTAAATTTGATTTTAAACATTAATACCTAATTGATTTTATACGTTAATTCATAAAAGGTATGTATATGATTAGCATACATAGGTGTACACAGTACACGGTAAATTAAATAATCATACCTAATATGCATGGTAATACCTAATTAAAATTATTTAATATCATACCTAATATAGATGGTAATATCTAATTAAATTTGATTTTAAACGTTAATACCTAATTGATTTTATACGTTAATTCAAAAAAGGTATGTATATGATTAGCATACATCGGTATACACGACAAATTAAATAATAATACCTACTATGCATGGTAATACCTAATTAAAATTATTTAATACCATACCTAATATAGATGGTAATATCTAATTAAATCTGATTTTAAATGTTAATATCTAATTAATTTTATATGTTAATTCAAAAAAAGTATGTATATATATGATTTGCATACATAGGTGTACACAGTAAATTAAATAATCATACCTAATATGCATGGCAATACCTAATTAAAATTATTTAATACCATACGTAATATAGATGGTAATTAAGGATTACCATCTATATATAATTAAAATTTAATATTTTACAGCAATAATATTCCATGTACTGCAATATTTAAGGATTACACGTTAATTCAAAAAAGGTAAAATTTAATAGCTAATTTATTAATATTCCATGTACTGTCATATACTTGTAGAATTTCTATTACCATAATTAATTATTCTTAATTAGTGTATATTTTGACCGTAATTTTAATTAGCCTACCATAATTAAAATTTATAATTTTACCACAATATTTCATGAACTGCAATATTCCATGAATTACACGTTAAAATTAATTATTAGTAATATTACTTTGACCAATATTTCATGTATTTTTCACATTAATTCAAGAAAGGTAAAATTTAATACCTAATTCATTAATTAGTTTATATTCTGTCATATTCTTCTATAATTTCAATTATCATATTAATTATTTCTTAGTCTAAATATTTTTATTCAATTGACTTATTTAAATTTATCCGGAACTACATACTTAAAATTAAATTTCTAACCCATTTAATTTAATTTAATTTTCAAATTTCGGAGTGAATTTGTAATTATAAATATTGTTTTTTTTTTTGGATCGTGAAGTATTACCATAATTAATTATATTGTTTTTGACATATGTCTTCACCTTAATTATTTGTTTGAATCCCACCTAGAAACACGTACTATTTCCAAGATCAAAATATATAAATTTCTTCATTTATAATTTATTTACAACGTACCTACCTTCTTTAAATAATTGTCTTAATTATTTGTCTGACTCTCACCTAGAAAAATAAATTATCATCATTAGAGAATGTTAATTAGAGCATTTGATCCACTTTTAAATTTTGATAATTTAAACACGGCAACAAATTCGAAGTTGATTTTTGTATGTACTGAATTAGTCTCAGACTACTGTGAACATCGAATGTTATAAAAGTGGATTCCAAACATATAAAAGAAGTAAATTACGTTAGGAGTAAATTAAGAATAAATTAGACTAAGAATATATTAAGAATATTTTAAAAACTGAGAAATATCAAAAACGAATAACATAACTAAAGCATGATGTTAATAGATTAAAGTGTTGACATATTCTTCATTATTCATCTCTAAACAGACTCCTCATTATTTGAATCTCCTTTGGTAGAATCTGAATTTTCAATCGAAGGTTCATGCACCTGTCCATCCAGAGAATCGTGAAAGTTAGAAAAATTTAAAATCTCAATAAAGTTATACAAAAAAACAAAACAATGTAAGTAAGCAATAGACTATCTCTTCAGAAAAATCATAATCTTCTCGGTCATAATCATGTGTTGGAAAATCTGCATCTTTCAATATTCCCACAGTAGTTCTGTCACAAAACTTCAACATATATCTGTGATTAGTAGTTTTGTTTCTATACTCATTATAAACCACTATAAATCTATGAATTCGATAAACTTTACCTTCTTTAAATTTGTTGAACCACTTTTCAACATACACTCGAGGAATATGCATATGTATAAAAGTTCCCTGAAATTGTAAAAAAATCAATATGCATCAACTAAAATTTTAGAAATACAAAATATTAAGATTACGATTATATTTAAAAAAAAAATTTAAGAATGAACCTCTTGTCTCTGGAGGACGAACAACACGGAGAATTCTAAATATGATGTTATTCCAATGGAGAGTACATTAGAAGCTTACAGCTTTGAGTTTAGCACAATGATGGATTTAAATAGTAAATTATTGTGTTATTATTGGTGTAAATATATAATGATTTAATATTAGCATAATAATATTACCATAAATAATTAGTGCATATTTTTACCATAATAAAATGACTCTACCGTAATTAAAAGAAAAAGGGAATCTAAAAGAGACTGTATATTACACTCTACCATATTATTGCTACCATAATATTGACCATAATAAAATCAGTCTACCATAATATTGCTACCATAATTAAATATTCCTTTTCTATATTCTTATATGATTTGTATATAATTTTTTTAATTAATTAAATTTAGAAATTACACAAATGCCCCTAAGTTTTGGGGGGAAAATTTGGGAAGGAGGATTTTACTTTTATATATATATAGATTTAATATTTTATGCCATAATTTTTATTTGCTCTCCCTTATATCCCGTATTTGGTTTCAACCATACCTATACAATTATAATCAATCTTGACAATTATCTATGCATGAACAATTCCAATATAATCTTGCATTGATATACTTTAAAGTACTTATTTAAAAAAAAAAAAAACATTGAGCATTATCCCAATCGCGCAATGCGCGTAAAAAACTAGTATATATATATAATGGAGTGTTCAAGACGATTCATTGAAGAATCATATTATTTTTTATACAGAAATTTGTACACATTGATTCTTAGTGTAACCCTACTTTGAATTTGAATAAATTAAATTAAAATTTTCACATTTTCAAGTTGATGAAGTTTAAAATTAAAATACAAATTAAATAAACTATTGTGATAAAATTAGATGTCGGGTAAATTGAAATATGTAAAAAAGAAAGAAAAAAAATATTCTTGACATGATGTTTTAAAAGTAACATGTGTCGATATGTTGAGACTAGAATGGATGACCACAATTTAAATGCATTATTTAGGTGGATTGTACTAATGACCACGATTATTTGAGTTTTGTGATTATTTTATTAAAATTTACCTCTTTTACATCTTATAATAGTGGTTGCAAAATTAAATAACGGAATAAGGTTCAAATTGGTCACTGAACGTAACCTGAAAATGCAATTAGGCCACTGAACGAAAAAAAAAGTGCAATTAGGCCATTGAACACTCCAAAAATGTGCAATTTCACCTGATAGCAGGTTACCCTCAATTTTAGCAGATTATCTGCTTACGTGGCAGCTGAGTTGGCATTTTTAATAAATTTTAATTAATTTTTAATAATAACTTTTTATTAAAATTTTTTTTTTTAAAATAAAAACGACTTTATTTTATTTTTTATTTAATTTTTTCCAATTTTTTATAAAATTTATTATTAAAATTAATTATTAAAAATTATTAAAAATGCCAACTAAGCTGCCACGTAAGCAGGTAACCTGCTAAAATTGATGGTAACCTGCTATCCGGTAAAATTGCATACGTTTGGAGAGTTCAGTGGCCTAATTGCACATTTTTTGAGTGTTCAATGGCCTAATTGCACTTTTTTTTTCGTTCAGTGGCCTAATTGCATTTTCAAGTTACGTTCAGTGGCCAATTTGAACCTTATTCCTTGAATAATACATCACTTTCAAATATTTTATTAGTCTCAATCAGTTAAACATCAAAACCTAATTGAAGGCAAATCATGTACGGAAAAGTTATACTCCGTAATAGAGATTGGCCCATCACATTGGTTGGCCCATAGTATTTAAGTTGGCAAATTATACCACGGCAATTTATATCCTACACCACGGCGCGCGTTACACTATGCGCCCAGATGCAAAACGACGTCGTTTTAATCTTTTTTTATTTTTGAAAATTCCCGCCCCAGTGAATGGCAGTAGTTTTTTCTTTAAAAAAAAACCCGCTGTTCAAGAATGTACATAATGTTATACTAGAATACACATAATTGTATACATAAATGTACATAATTATATAACAAAATATACATACTCTTTTTAAAAGATAATACACATAATCTAACATAATACATAATAAACATAAACTTTTAACATAATACACATCAACTCTTAACATAATACACACAAATTTTCTGATTCGGATGTACATAATTGTATAAAAAGAATGTACATAATTGTATAAAAAATGTACATAACTGTATGAACCAATACACATAACTGTATGAACAAATACACATAACTTTGTGAACAAATACACATAATCCTAGCAACTTCCTACCGCGCCTCCCAAAACGACGTCGTTTTAGGAGGCGCGCGGCGCACAGTGCTATGTGCGCCGTGGTGTAGGGTATAACGATTGTTATACCACGGTTGCAACAACCGTGTCGTTTTGATTAAAAACGACGTCATTCGACTTTTTAAAAAATATCATTTTTCATATATCTAGAATTAATAAACTATATATCCAGAATTAAGAAATTATATATCTACACCGGTTACTAGTACTCTGTTTTAGCTTATGGCAGTTCGCTACGTCTGTGTATTCAGAATGAATGAACTATATATTCAGAATTAATGAACTATATATTCAAAATTAATGAACTATAAATTCAGAATTAGTGAACTATATATCCGAAATTAATGAACTATATATCCAGAATTAGTGAACTATATATCCAGAATTAATGAACTATATATCCAGAATTAGTGAACTGTATATTCACACTGGTTACCGGTACTTTGTTTTGGCTTATGACATATTGGAATTTAAAAAGAAAATTTGATTCGTGGAGTTAAACGGTGCCACTAACGGCACTGTTACTCCACCATAGTGAAACAGCGTCATTCGCAACCGTGTGAACCATGCATGGTGCACACGGTTGCATAACATAACAATTGTTATACCGTGCACCAGGATGCACATTGCATTGTGCGCCCTAAAAGTCTATGTGTATTATGTTAAGAATTCATGTGTATTATGTTAAAAGTTTATCTGTATTATGTTAAAAGTTTATGTATATTATGTAGTATGTTAGATTATGTGTATTATGTTAGAAGTTTATGTGTATTCTACTATACAATTATGTACATACGAAACAGTGGATTTTTAGGGCGCACAATGCATTGTACGCCCTGGTGCACGATATAACAATCGATTTAAGTTGAGTTGTTACCATGGACAGGGTTCACCTTGCAAGGTGAACCTTGGTCATAAATGACGTATAATTTGTATATTTTTAGTATTGAAATTATGAACTTCTAGAATATAAATTGCGTTTCTATGTCAAAATACATAACAACTGTAGAATGTTATCAAATCTTGTTAATATTGTGTGACTGCATTATTTGAAATGAACTTGTGAATACAATACAAGGTAATCAATTACATATATGTTAACATTGTGTGTTCTTACTATACAAATTGTGAATTTTTAAAAAGTAAATTGTGAACATTAGTATGTAAAGGAATAAGGGTCAAATAAGTCACTGACCTGCACACCAAAGTGCAATTAGGCCATCGAACTCAAAAATAATGCAATTGGGTCACTGAACAACACAAAATTATGCAATTAGGTCTAAAATGACTTGTTGACCTAAAATTGTGCTGACGTGACGGTTACCAATTTTAAAAATAAATTTTAAATATAATTTTAAATAAAATAATTAATTTTTTTTTAAAAAAAAAAACTAAAATTGTCGGAGACTAATCGTCTCCGGCAGTCTTCATCTCCATGGCCGGAGACGAAGACCTTCGTCTCCATGGCCAGGAGATGCAGGTTCGTCTTCCTGGCCATGGAGACGAAGCCTTTATCTCTGGCCATGGAGACGAAGACTGCCGGAGACGATTCGTCTCTCGCAGATCTAGGTTTTTTTTTAAATTTTAAATTTAATTAATTAATTAATTTAAAAATATATTTAGAATATATTTTTAAAATTAGTAACCGACATTTCAGGTAAAGAGGTCATTTTGGACCTAATTGCATGATTTTGTGTTGCTCAGGGACTCAATTGCATTGTTTTTGAGTTTGATAGCCTAATTGCACTTTGGTGTGCAGTTCAGTGGCCTATTTGACCCTTATTCTGTATGTAAATTGTAAACATTTAAACCAAGGTGGACCCGGATCCACAGAATAATTTGCGATCTAAGTTAACTATTCATTCAAAAAACTCTCCAGCAAAGAGATTAATTACTAGATGCAAGCCCAAGCCCCAAAGTTACAATTTGTATGTGGACTAAAGTCCACCTTGCATAAGAGTATCCACACTAGTGACTTTTTGTTATTTTTTTTTGTGCGGTCCAAGGTGAGGTGGATGATAGAGGAGGAGAGACGAAGCAATTTTGATCTCATGCAAAGGTAAGGTTTTTGTGAGCCCCAACGAGAAAGAAGGAGAGGAATTGTTGGCAATTTGTGCGCGATACCCAAATTACTAAACACCTCCACTCAAGCTCAAACCTATTCACCTCCCACTTAAGGGAGCAACCAAATACCATTGGACAACAAGGTCCTTAGTTCAATTAAATTTTTTTAATGATATATATTTGTTATGCATTAACTTTATTTGTGCACAAAGGGAAAAAGGGGAAAAAATATATTTAAGTTGAAAAAATAGGGAAAATTTTTTTAGGGATGACTTGAGTTCAAGGTACTACATGCACCATGGCATAACTATTGGCAAAAGAATTGGTGTCTACTCCAATTGTATTGATATCCAACTAATTAATTACATTTTAATATTTCAATTTTTATAGTCTAATTACATATTTCCTCAACTAGTTAATTAGACTAATCTTATTACACATAGGCAGGGCTGGTTCTGAGCATGTCTAACATGTGTGACCGTACAGGGCCCCCAATTTTTGGGGGTCCCATATTCAAAAAACAAAAAATTATATGTATATATAATGTACATAATTTCAGACTAAGTGCAAGAAGATTGAACCAATTTGTGATAAGGTGAAATTGAGCCCAATTGGCAATTGCTTTAAAAATCCAAAAAAAAAAAAATAAAAATCATAATCCTTTGATTCCGTTTCCTACTTTTGGCGGTTTCTAATTCCTAAATCTCATTTGACAAGTACCCTTGTTAATTAAGAATGACAATTCTCAATTCAAAATCTCAAATAACAATTAAGCATCTTCGACCGGGAACTTCTGCTAATTAGCAATTACCATTATTTTTATTTTTTAATTCGATTCCCAAACATCAATTAGCAGCTCTTAAGAGAGATGAACAATGTGGTGATATTGATGGAAATGAATTGTATATTGAGCTAAAATTGCTTAGAGAGATTTTATTGAAAGAAAAGATAGAGACCGTGAGTATATTGAAGTCATTGAAACATATGTGTTGTTTTCCAAATGCTACTATTCCATATCGAATATTATTGACTATCCCAATAACTGTTGTCTCTGCAGAAAGGAGTTTTTGAAAATTGAAATTGTTGAAATCTTAATTATGATTGAGTGTGTTGCAAGAGAGACTCAATAGAATAGCTTTAATCTCCATTGAAAATGAGTTTTTGGAGGAAGTTTGATATCAAAAGTTTAGTGGATGATTTTGCGTCCAAATGTGCACAACACATGTCATTTTTAAATGAAATTTTAGATGTATATTTTATACAATATTTATATTTTGATACAATTTTTTGAACAAATATTATTTATATATAGAAATTACTTGAAAAAAGGTCTCAAATTAAGATATTGCGCAGGACCCCAATTTTTATTGAAACGGCCCTGCACTTAGGGCTCCAATCCGAAACTTCTGATTAAATTGAAATCGACTCACACTATTTCATTAACACTTTCAATTCATAGGTAAATTTGTTATTCATTATTAAATAGATCAGAAAAAGATCTATTAGCTAAATTAAAGATTAAGTGAGGAGAGAAAAAAAATGTCAATATTCATTTAGTCAATTGATCTTTTTCTCTCTATGAAAAATCAATGAAGTGTTACGTTTGATTCATTGGGATACTAAGTTACTTATATGATCATATATCTTCATTTTGGCTAAAGCTAATGGCCGGGTTTAGAGCTGTTGAATAAGGTTATAGCCTATAGGGATTTTCTGATTGGTTATATATAATGAATTTTACAGATATAATCATGATCGTGCAAAATCAAACATTCAATGGTGTAAATTTGACCGCACATTCTCACCTAACACCTTGTTCTCACCAGATTGGAATATATATATATATATATATATATATATATATATAGTTGTTGTTGTTGTTGGTGTTGCTGCTGCTTAATATGATTTATATTGAGATATGGGCAATAGAGATGTGAAGTTGTTTAACTTGTAGAGACATTTTTCATTCGAAATGGAAGGCCATAGGTTCGAGTCCTATCTCAATTAAGAATGTTGTCATTATCATGTTGAGCATATATTATAATTAGGGTTAGATTGTAGATTTGTAATATTAAAAAAAAAAAAAAAAAAAAAAAAAAAAAAAAACTCGTAGAGGCTGAGGATGGAGAAAGAGAGCTGAGGACTGAGGTTGCAGTGGGATTCTGATTAGAGGAACTGAATTGGGAAGCAGTGGGATAGGGGTTGCAGTGCACAGTAATAGGTGCCATTAAAGGAAAGGCATGCAGGGGTTTTGGGGTAGGTAGGTATTAACCTATTAGGGTACTTTAAAACAAAAAACAGGTATTAGGGTACTTGATGCATGGAAAATCATAAATCATGCATTCACCAGGTAGGCCAGATGTTTTCATCATTTCTCTACTTATAAATATACTCATAATAATAATATTTTTGAGTTAATACCTGATTTGGTCTCTCGATCATTAAGATTTTACCTCTTTAGTTATCTTCTTGTAAATCTGTTCAATTTCATCTTCAATTGTGTAATTTTTATGTAAAATAGTCTTTTATTCAAACCAAAATAACCCTAATTAGGACCAATTTGGTTTAGAAATTGATGATAAAAGTGATAAAATTTTAGTAGTCAAGGAATCAAATTGGGTATTTAACTCTAATATTTTTAACCCTTCACTATCTTGTCAGGTTGCGCTATAGAGGTTTTGTGGGCGATTGAACAAGGAAATTTTGATTTTTTTTTAAAAAAATAATATTATTTTTAGTCGTTTACTTATACTTGTGTATATTTATTTAATCATTTAATTTTGGTTCGAAAATACATAAATATCTGAAAATGAACAGTTTATGGAAAAATTTATATTTTGATAAAAACTTGTGTGAGACCGTTTCACGGGTCATAATACATGAGACGAGTCGGATCGTTGATTAATGAGGTCAAAGATCCGACCTATTAATTAAAATTGTGACCCATTAATTAAAGATCCGACGCGTCTCACAGAGTGAGACCTGTGAGACAGTCTCACACAAGTGTTACTCTTCTATTTTTTGGTGTATGGCCAGAAGATTTATTTATTTATTTTTTAATAAAAAAAATGAACATAATTTTATTGCAAAGTTATTCATTATAGAATATTAATTATTTTAATGATGATGATAATAAGTATTTATAATAAAATAAAATTATAAATAAACTTTATAATAGTTATAAAGATTAATAATATATAATATAAAAATTTGTAAATAAATTTTGATAAATATAACAATTCTAAACTAAAGAATTGAAGAAAAGTTTATTATCTTTTTGGGATCTGAGTTGGGCCAGACCAAGGTTTTTATTGTTTGGTTCGGTTTGACCTGATTCATATTTAATTAGACATTGATAAATGTTAGTTGTTATACCATGGACTAGGGTTCACCTTGAAAGGTGCACCCTGGTCCTAAATTGTGTATTTTTAGTATTGAAATTGTGAATATCTAGAATATAAATTGTGTTTCTAATTTTGAAAATTTATGAAAACAATATAGGATCACTACAAATTGTGAAATTTTTTTAAAGGTATATGAACATTTAGTATGTAAATTGTGTATATTTGTCTTTGTGTGTTTGGTTCATTTTCTGAAAAATAAGTAGAATTGTATAATTAAAATTTTAATTGTTGTTAACTAAAAAAGATTTGACAACAACTATGTTTTGTACTGTTGAGCTATTAATTCCTAAATAACAAACAAAATATTAAAAAAAAAAAAAAGAGTATTGGTTTCTACTGGTTTCCGACGAAAATAGTTAAGGTATATATAAATTAAAGCAAAGGATGACGAAAGAAAGCTGAGGAAGCATTCTCGGAAGAAGCTAGAAAGAAGAAGCGGTTGGATCCGAAAAATAACTTCCCCAAAAAAGGAGAAATCATTTTTCATAAAAATCAAGCTTTTTTCCCTTTGACCGTAAATCATTTTCCGTTGACTTCAATTTTTCCACCATCGTACTGAAACTCGAAAAATGATTTCCAGAAATTATTTTATGAGGTTCCAAACACACCTTAAGTCCAACTATGCAATTAACCCTCTCACTTATGATGACATGTATTTTCTAACCAACACTTTATTTCTGATTAATATTAAATTTGAGCATATAAATATGACATTTGTACAAATAAGTATGACATTTGCATGTCCGCATGGGCAGCTCAACTGGTCATAGAGGTGAAAGTTGGAAAGAACGATCAGGGATCGAGTCTCGATCACCGGTTCATGATCATCCTTACCAGTTACCATGATTTACATCCTCTCAGCGGGCCGGAGTGTAACCCGACCTGACACGTCTCACACAAGTGTGACCATATATTAATATATTTGTATAAAAATGAATATGCATGCAGGGCTGCGTGATTGCGTGAACGGTGACGATGGAAGGATGACGCAACCATCTAAGGTAGGTAGGTAGCCATGTCACCAACGTAACTGAGGGGAGTTTGATCTGATTCATCAAATCAAAGATAATAATAGTGTGATTCTTTTAAGAATTAAGACATGTATAGCTAATAGCTTTGCCATTCGATCTTGCGACGCTAAATCTATCTGTCTCTGTCTATCTGACGGAGAAAAAGGAATATTCTACGTACTACTCACACCCAAATTATGGCATGATGAAGCAGTGTTTACCTTACATTAGTTATAAATTTTAGTTCAAAATAATCATCAGATTATATGTGTACTTATATCTACAATAAACAATTATATATCTGTAAATAAATTAAAATACATAACATGCTAACTACATATATATATATAACATGTTAATTACAAAACATAATATTTTAAATGTATACCATTAGTATAACAATTTTACTCACCACACCGGTAATACCAATATAATAACTCTATGCATGGACAAATTACATTTTTATCGAATAATCTGTTACATGTAATATTTTTCCTTCTAATTTTATTCTCCTTTCTTCTCCCAAAAGGTTGAATTTCAACTCCAAAGATCCCCACACTTTGACCCCATAGAGCATTTAATTTTCTTCTCCCAAAAAGTTGAATTCTAACTCAAATCACGGTGATTTAATGATTCAACAGACATGACTACATATCGGTGCTCGCGAGAGATCTGCCCACTTTGAATTGGGCATAATCACTATATTGTCGCTGTCGAAGTTTAAACATCATTTTTTTCTCCCAAATATTACCTACTGAACCAGTAAGCTAAACTTGTGAGGACAATAATTTTATTATCTTTGCCCATATATGCTGTTGGATGATGTTTGTGTAGAATTTTTTAGAATATAGTTTTTCATAAATTCTAATTTTGTCTATCAATTTCCCTCCATTCAATTAAATTACTATAATTTGATGACTCATTTCATAGTGGTACGCAAAACAAAGATTACTTGTGACAAAATAGTATCAGTCATTTACTCTGAGGAGCTGAGCATCGTAACTTTGGGTTTGGAGAAAGAGAAAAAAAGAAAGAAAGAAAAAAAAAAGATACGTGGTTTTTTATGGAAGAAAACTGAAAGAAGAAATGAAAAATTATTTTAAATATGAGTAAATTTTACTTTGAGCAAATTGTATTTTTAGTTATTAATATTATTACATTTAGTTTTATTATTATTTTTTTAATTTCGTCACATTACATCTTTAATTTTCATTTGTTTATCATAATTAGTCTCATTTTAAAACTTTGTTATTTAATTATTTAATAAATATGAACAATATATAATTTAATCACTCAATTAAAAAAGTTTACAAGAGAGGAAGAGAAATTACATGTTGCCATAAGACTCAAATAATAAAATTACATGTTAGTCATCTTTATTAAATTGTGAAATGATAAAAATTTAAATAGATGACTAATTGTGGCAAGTAAATAAAAATTAATGATGTAATGTTACAAAAGTTAAAATAAAACTTAGGATATAATGATTAAAAATATAAAAAGTAAAAAGGTGAAATTTGTTGTATAAATATCAGATTATAGGAGAGTATATATATTAATATATAACACACACAAGCTAGAATCCAAAGCTTAGGAAGTGGCCTGGGGAGGAGATGACAGGTGTCGGTAATATATAAACATGGTGTTGAAGTATGTAACTTCCACCACTACTCCACCTCCTCCTATCCTCAAATGGAGACACAAATCACAGAGAGACAGAGAGAGAGGGTACTTTTTGGCATTTAGCTTACCACTTTTTTTTTTTTTTCTTTTTTACAGAGCTGTATATACATACAAAAATCTCGCGCACACACACACATATATATATATATATATATATGCAGCTCTGTTTCATTATCCATATATAACTCCGATCCACTCTCCTCTAGCTACCAAATCTCTCTTCAATGTCTTTTTCTCTTGCTTTCTAACTCAATACATTTATATAAACTTAGCTTATTACAACAATGGCGGATCAAGACCCAAACAATCTTGGGATGCTTTATGACTTCTGGAGCATCCAATCTTCCCCGCCTTCGATCTCCATCAATGATCATCGTCATCACTCGCCTCCGCCTCCTCTTCCGGCTGCGGCGGCGCTACGCGGCGGAGTCCATCACCATTTTGGCGCCGATCTGCCGGAAGACGCCGCGGACGGCGGCGACACTACACAGCCCAATCCGTTTATGAAGGAGACGACGCCTCCTCGACGACCGTCGTCGTCTTCTTCTTCTTCTAGAACGTTCCCTTGCCTCTACTGCTCCCGCAAGTTCTACACTTCCCAGGCTCTCGGCGGCCACCAGAACGCCCACAAGCGGGAAAGAGCTGCCACCCGTCGTAGCTTGTACCCGGCCGCCGCCGCCGCCGCCTCCTCCTCCTCCTCTTGTCTCGTCGTCCCCCCAACTGCGCCGCCATCGGTTCCTAGTTACTCCAACCCGGCCGCCAGCAGCTATTACTGGCTCCAAACACCGCTTCTCCTCCATCCCACCGCCACCGCCACCGCCTTCCACTCCCTGGGCGACCACTATTTTGCCGCCGCCGCCGCCGCCGTTCCTCCTCCTCCACCTTGCGATCTCGAAGGCCTTGTTCTGGGTCCCAGCAGTTCCGCCATGGCCGCCAATGGATCTGTTCCGCACAACATGGATGACAACGACAGTATTGATCTATCCCTTCATCTCTGAATGATCATTCATGCATGGAATATAATCTGATCATTAGGTATACTACGTAGATGATGAAAAGGGATTATATTATATGATCAAAGTTAGGAACTTTATTTCATTTCTGTTAGTCATTAGCATGCAGCAGCTTTAATCTTATTTACAAGTGCAAATCAGTGCTTCAATTCTGATATGGATTTACCAAAGTGTAAGTTAAATTAGCGGTTAATGAATATAGTATTAAATTAAGTGTGCGATGATTATATATGTATGTGTGTGTGTGTAATGATTAAGTTGCCAGAATATTCCGATATGTATAATGGGTGCAAAGTAGCATTTTAAGTTGCAGACTGCAAAGTAGTTTGTAGTAGCAGTAGTGAGAGAGAGAGAGAGAGAGAACAGAAGAGTCTCTCTCTCCACTTTCATTCTCTCTGATCTCTCTCTGCACTCTGCAGGCCGTCATTGTTTTGTCGTCGCTCCCCACATTCATGCACAACTAACTCCATTACAGGGTATAAACGTTTGGTTTCCATCTGGTACATACTATTATATTTGTTATAGGGAAATATTATGTATACCTTCATTCTCTATTCCTAAACTTAAAATTTTGTGAATTGATGAATAAGCCAGTAAAACTCCTAGCACAGTCTTGATTTTATTAGAAAAGAATCCGTACCAGTTTAGTTTACTGATTCCGTAGACAGTATTTAGGACAAAAGACTAATGTTTGAACTCACTAGTAATAGTGTGACAGATCCCTTGTGAGCACCGGCATTTGAGCATGTTTGTTAGTCACTTGGTTACCGACTTACAGTAATTTATATTATCTTAAATGCGGGCCAAGGTGTGGGGCCCTTAGGATGAGAAATTCAATTTTTGGAGCAAGATTTTATTAAAGGGAGAAGAAAAGAAAGTAATAAAAGATATAGTAACATTTTTTTTTTGAATGAATCAAAGTGTGACAGAGATATAAAATAGAATAAAAGTTAGAGTATATATAGTATTATTCTATGTTTTTAAGAAATAAGTAATATTTTATATAATATTGTTCTAAAATTGGATGTAGACATTTTTACTTTAAATTCACATAAAAAATAGTTTATGCTTGTCACATCAAGAGTAGAAGGGAGAGAGTAATATAGGAAATAATGTCTATTGTGTCCTAACACCGTAGAAGCCATGCATATAATAACGTGTATGGGATAAAGACGTAAAACTGCCATAGTTTTATGGTAGACATTGTACAATTGTTATCAGATTTAGTAGGAATAGTTTGCCGCATTGTACCACGATTACTTTTTTTTTTTTTTTTTTTTTTTTTGAAACAAAAGCAGAAAACTTCATTAATGACTGAATAAATGAAGGATACAAGCCGGCGGGATAGACTCCCACACTCCCGAGACAGATTCAGAAACGGTTGCCCGAGCAAGCTCATGAGCCACACGATTCACTGTTCTCTTGATATGGACCACTCTAACAGTCCCCATATCATTAGCAATCGACAAACATTGCTTAATAATTAACCGACAGTCCATCATCTCGAGCTCGAAGAAACTTTAACACAGAGGATCTTGAGAATCCTCTATTTCTCAGTGCAAACGACAGTCCATCCCTTGTCCTTGTGAGTCCACCTTTGTCAGGCAGCTCGAATTACGGCACATGGAGCATATCGATGCGGATAGCTCTCGAAGTTAAGAATAAATGGACCTTGGTGGACGGGAGTATCACGCCGCCGAACAGGGAGCAAGCTCAGTACGCCGCGTGGAGACGGTGCAACCTCATGATCTGCGCTTGGATCTTCAAGCCTGTTCACTCGTCCATAGCGCAAAGCATTATGCATCTCGACAGCGCTGAGGACGTCTGGGAGGATCTGAGAAGAAGGTTCTCGCAAAGGGACGCACAACGCATATCTATCCTACAGAGTGAGATTCATAGTCTACGGCAAGGATCTCTCTCCATTAATGAGTACTACACAAAATGCAGGACCCTATGGGAAGAGATGAACACCTTAAGGCCGATTCCTCTATGTAAGTGCACTCCCAGATGCTCCTGCGATTTGGTTGAAACAATTCGGAAGGAAAAAGAGACTGATCAGGTAATCCTATTTCTGCAAGGCTTGAATGAGGACTATAATAACTTGAAATCAAGTGTTCTTGTGTTAGATCCCCTGCCAGAAGTCTATAAGGTGTTTGTTATGTCTGAAAAGTTAGAGAGGCAGATTATGGCATCTCATTTGAATTTAGGAAACCTGGATATAAAACAGTCTAATGCGGTTCAAACATGCATGAATGAAGATACTGTTGCTGCTTCGAATGCTTATAATGGCAGGAAAAATAACACTGTGAAGGCTAAATGTACCTATTGTGGCATGAATGGACACACAGTTGATAGATGCTACAAGAAACACGGGTATCCACCCGGTTGGGTGCAAGGTTTTAAGTCAAAAGGGAAGCAACAGGGAACAGCTGCATCCTTCACCAGTCCTAGCGATCTGGGAATAAACTCTGAGCAGTTGCACAAATTGATGACATTCCTTCAGACACAGCCAAGCCAAGCATCTGGATCCTCCAATTCGAACAGTCCCTCTGGCTCACATATCACAGCTGCAACTGCCTTGACTCCAAAGTTTGAAAAATCTCACAATCCTGAAGAAGGCAAGTTTTCTGTATGTTCGTCATCTTTAAACTCTTGCACTTGGATTCTCGATTCAGGGGCCACAAATCATATTGTGTGTTCCCTTGATTCCTTGATCAATCATCACACAGTTAACAATGTTAAAGTGAATCTCCCTACGGGGCAATGCATCACAGTTAAATATGTAGGTGATGCCAGGCTGCTCAATGGAAATCTATGGCTGAAAGAGGCACTATATATCCCTTCTTTCAAATTTAATATTATATCTGTGAGCAAGTTAATTCAAGATGATGCTTATAAGCTAACCTTCATGTCAAAACAGTGCATGATTCAAGGGAGTCATGGTCAGATAGTTGGTTTAGCTAGGGAAGAAAAGGGACTCTATCTAATGGAGGAATCACAGGAAATGCAGAATGGACAGTTTGTTCTGCAATGCAGTAAATCTGAGGTCTGGCATCGAAGGCTGGGGCACTTCCCAATCAACAAACTACATCTCATTGGTGATATTGATGTTGCTAAGTATAATAATAATGAGGCTTGTGATGTATGTCATTTGGCTAAACACAAGCGTTCCCCCTTCCCAATAAGTGTTACTAATTCACATTCCTGCTTTGCCTTCATAATTGATTAGGGGTGTAAATGTGGATCAGCCCGTTTCACCGCAGATTTTTTTATTCGTGGGTCAGATCGCGAAGCTCGTGAACTAGAATTATGCAATTCGAAGCGGGCTCATGGGATGCGTAGGGCCACTATTATCAAGTGGCTTATAGTTCATTGGTATTGGATTGCTCCCCTAAGTGGGAGGTGATGGGTTCAAACCTTGTTGAGTTAGAGTAACAATTTTTTTACTTGGTGCTTTGTAAAAATTAACAAAATAATAATTCAAAACCCCACTTTTATAAATATTACTAAATTATTAAATAAAAAGTACCCAAGAATAATTAACTTGATCAACTACTCTCACAAAATGTGAGACTAAATCTCTTTTCGATTTAGAAAGTAATGTGTAGTGCATGTTTGACACTATACAAATATGAGGATGAATCTCCCATTTTATAAAGGAGACATTGCTTCATTGAAAGTAAAATGAGTGATATATGAGATATCCATATTTTAATTTTGTTTTAAATTTTTTCTTTTTAATTTTATAATTAGACTAATATATAAATTAATAAATCAATAATAATTCAAAACATATTAATATAATTTTTTTTTACTTCTCTTCTCATACTTTATAAGTTGAGATTATTTTATTTTATTTTACACCTTTGAAAAGAAATTAAAACAAAATAAGTTAAGAAACAAGTGAAAGAAAAGTGTAGGAATATAATATGGGGAGAAAAAAAATGATTGATTGAATTATGAAAATGTAAGTAGTGTAGTCCTTGTCATATAACTCATGAAAAATATTTTTTAAATTCACAAATATTATGTAACATGCTAATGGCATGATTTGTATACATTGCTAGTAATCTCTATTAGTAAATTAATTTGTATACAACATGAGATACTATCTCTTATAAAGATTATTTCAAAAAAATAATAATATTTGTTATTTCTCATAATTAGAATATGAAAATATAAATTAATTAAGAATTGAAACAAACTAATAATATTAAAAAAATATATTTTATTAACAAAAATCTAATATACATAAAATATAATTTATTTTTAAAAAATAGATACATATAATATTATCTCATAATTTAAATAAAATCCAAATGTTTAAAAATTGGATGTGGATTATATTATCTTATTATTTTTTAGAATTATTTTCTTATCATTTTTTTAGATTAATATAAAAAAAAAAACTAAAGATATAGTAAATAATATAATTAAAAAATTGAATTGGACCTAACAAATAAATACAAAACAAATTTTCTCTAAGTCATTCTACTTTATAATTAATTCCATGAATGATTTATTTACTATTGACGTTTATCCATTTTTATTCCTGATTTTTAATTTAACCATAAATAGACTATTGACTATTGACATCTACTAATTTTTATTATCAACTTTTAGTTTGACCATAAATGGTCCCTTTTGACTGTTTTTTTTTTTTTTTTTTCAAGTTTGATCATCCATCTAAATATTCATTTAAAATATTAAATTTAAAGGTAGTAATGTAAATAATAATAATAATAATTCATTCACATTTTCATCAATAATGAATCCAATGTATTAAGTTTATGAACTCAACTTGCTCATCTCAACAAGTAACCAATTTTTACATTATTACCCTTTATTTAATGTGTAAGTGTAAAATTATTTACACATTACACTTATTGGCTATTTTATTTAGTAGTAGTTTTATTAGTTTTTAATTAAGAAATTAATTAGAGTTGTTAGAATTAATTCTATTTTGGACCATGTGATATCTAAATGTGTGGATGGTATGTCTTGGAGAATGAAGTCTACGTATGAAGCTTTCAAAGAAATAAAAAGAATGTGACTGAGGTTTATTCGAACAAGGAAAAAGGCTACATTTAAGGATCACAAATGAAGCTCAATATCTGCTATAAAAGGATGCTGTTCGAAAGAAGACATTGCTGATTTTTGAGATTAATATACTGAGCACACATCTGAATTACAAAGCTTCCTATTTTAATATGTTCTATGTTTAATTCTTAAGAATATTTAATCTGTACTACATGATTAGTACGTGGTACTGCTGAAGTATCTTGTGAAGATTGTTCGGGTTTTCGTGTGTCAGTCTTGGATAGGTGTTAGAAAGAGTGGTAGTGGTAATGGCTGGAGGTCATCTATATTTACCTCTTGTAATACTCCTTTTAGTGAACATCTATAGTGGATTGAGCAGACGTGGGTTGCCCCGCAGACGTAGGAGAAGGAGCTCCGAACTGCGTAACAATTTCTTTGTGTTTTTACATTATTTTATGCTTTCTGCAGTTATTATTTACACTTGCTTAAACGAGTTTAATTAATGAACGTAACTGGTGCATAACTTAAATAACAAGTAAAAATACATTGCTTTTGGTTTTCAAGTGTCACGGTGCAATTTCATAATGTTTACTAAATAGATATTTAACTTGAGTGCCAAATTAAAATTTGGAACAAAATCAATACTCAACGAAGCATTTATGATCAAATTGAAAGTTGAGGATAAAAATTGATAAATATCAATAATCAATGGACTATATATGGTTCAATTGAAAATCATGAATAAATTTTTTTTTGTACATGTCAATAGTCATGTTACCAATTCTAAAATTAACTTTATTCTGCTTATTAATAGATGGTTTGTCACTATGAACACTCTTAGTAATAGGGGCAGCGCAGCAAAACCAAAATGGGTATATATATACTGTCATGATTAAATAAGAATAAGGTGCTTCTGTAAAAAGTGACGATTGATATAAATTGTCCATTATAATTCATTAGTGGTTGAGGGTTTTAGTAAACAAAATAAGGTATCAATTTTATAATTATTGAAAACTTTTAAGAGCGTGATTCATTTTATAATTATTGTAAATTTGAAAGTTTAGTAATAGTAAGATTTCTTAACATTTGATTTCTTGAGTTAGAGACTTAGAGGGTGGCTATGTTTGGTAAAATATTTAGTCTATCAGTCAATTTTAGTTTGTTTGACCACTATTAGCCGTTTGACTCGGTTAAACAACCAATACGAGTGTTTGATTAATTAACTTTTTGTAACAACTTATTGCTCCAAAACACTAAAATTCGAAAAGCTGCTCAAAGCAACTTTTTCGATCAACTTTTTGATAAAGTCATTTTTATGTAATCAGTTATCAGCTAACAACTAATTTACCAAACATATTTTTACAATCAGCTAATTATATCAATTAATTAAACGCACTAACCCAATCAGCTAACATCTATTTACCAAACACCCCCAGTATGTATGTGTCTACACTTTTTACAGTGGAGGTGTTCTTATCTGAACTCTCATATATATGTGTGTGTGTGTGTGTGGTGTGTCACATCAAACAAGAATAAGCGTGAATGAGAGAATTAGAAATTAATCAGAGTTGTCAATCTAGAAAGATTTTTACGATTTTAAAGTTGCCAGAGATGAAAAACCATGATGGTATTTTTGCAAATAACTAAAATTTTTAAGTGCAAGGAATAATAATCTCGTAGAGTGCAGTAATTGTTTTCTGAGTTTTTTTTTTTTTTTCAAAATGGTCCCTCGACTATTGATTATTCTCAATTTTGCATATCAACTTTCAATTGCATCAAATTTGGTCCCTCGACTTTTAAAAACTCACACAATTTAGTCATCCGTTATGTATTTTGTCTACTCATCATTAAAATAGAGGCCATTTTTATCCATTTACCTATTTTGCACCTAATATACACTGAGAAATAGTCGAGGGACTATTTTGAAAAAAAAAAACTTTTTTTTTTATTTATTTCATTTTTGTTTATATTCATTTTTTTTTAAATCTATCAAATTAGAATTTATGTAGATTTGTTTTTCTAACAAATATAAATTGTTAAAATCTCGCATTCCAACCTCTAAATTATTAACTTTCTCTACATACTTTTTACCTCTGTCTAAACATACAAGTTGAAAATTTTGAATTGCGGGTTTTAACTATTTATATTTGTGAGAAAAAAATCTGCAGAAATTCTAATTTGATAGTCTTAAAATTGAAAATAAACAAAAATGAAATATATAAAAGAGTATTTCCCAAAAATGGTCCATCCATTATTTCCAAAATGGTTCCTCGACTATTTCTTAGTGTATATTAACTGCACAATAGGTACACAAATGAAAATGCCCTCTATTGTAACGCTGAATAGACGGAGTACTCAATGGAAAATTGAATTGGGTGAGTTTTTGAAACTCGATGACCATATATATTTGGTGCAATTACAAGTCGAAATGCAAAATTGAGAATGAACAATAGTGGATGGACTATTTTGGGAAAAAAACTCTTGTTTTCTTCCCTAAAACTATCAACACACAAGGTATAACTATCAGTCTGATTGAGTAGGCGATCATCATATCGTGAATTTATAAAAGAGTTAATTCCAACAATGGTCCTCCGACTATATTGATTTTCTAAAATTAGTTCCCGACTTTTAATTTGGACACTTTACGTCCCTTGACTTTCAATTTCTTTCCAATTGAGGTACTTTCGTCAAATTACGGTAAAGTAGACTTTAAATGAAAGGGTAAAGTAGTCATTTCATCTGCCTAATGTATAATTCTTCGTATGTTTTCCTTGTATACGCGACTTCGGATATCAGATTCACTTAATTGCTTAATTCCTAATAGAATTTTGTTCTTCTAGTGGATTTAGGGATTAAGCAATTAAGTGAATTTGATGTCCGAAATCGCGCATACAAGGGAGAAATACGAAGAATTATACAATAAGCAGATGAAATAACTACTTTACCCTTTCATTTAAAATCTAACTTACCGTAATTTGACGAAAGGACATCAATTAGAAAAAATTAAAAGTCAAGGGACGTAAAGTGTCCAAATTAAAAATCGATGACTAATTTTAGAAAATCAATATAGTCGGAAGACCATTGCTGGAATTAACTCATATATAAAACAATAGCGAGGAGCTGAGTTAAATGAAACTACTGTACTGTTTTAAGAACTTGAGCATACATGTAAATATACTGATAGTTAATAAATACTTAGTACATTAATGACATAATGAATGATGAATTAAGAAGCTAAGCGCATTAGGTAAGTAAAGTTACAGCCCAGATTGTTGTGCCACATCTTCATCACAATCTTTAAGGTGGTCCTTGATGGTTTGGGCAGCAGGAATAGGAATAGGAATGTCCCAGTTGTTGGAATCCCAGGCTGAATCAACTTCTGGCAATACGTAGTCATCGGGTTTTAGTGACAACTGGAACTCTGGAAGATCCGGCATCAGCAACTCAAGTGTCCTGCTCAATTTCATCCAATTTTATATAAATTTGTATGTACTTACCCAAATGCAGCCTTACTTAATTAGTAACTAATTAATCTACATATATATATAGGGACTTACTTTTCTTGCTGGTCTAGAAGGTAGCCATACATCTGAGTCTTCTTTAATGCAGTTTCAGGGATCTTTCTATTCAAGTGCTTCATTGCACCCCATGGTGGAGGAGCCCTGCATTGCAGGCAGATCGAGAATTAATTATGGTACGAGCTTAAAGGTGTCTCAGCTCCATCCTAAACTTAGGGCGGGCTCATTCAGGACGCATCATATCGTGGATGGTGTAACCAGGATAAATAAATAAAGGTAGGTTATGAGATAGGTAGGTTATGTGGAATCAACTATCAGCTTAGTCTTTTAGTTGAGATGGAGCTGCAATTCAATTATCAGCTTAGACTTTTAGTTGAGATGGAGTACATGCTTCAATTCTAGGTACCTGGTGACAGGATTGGCAAGGCAAAAGCTCAAACAGGCCCTTTTGCTTTCTGCCAGGAGCTCTTCTGCAGCAAGGAAACAACACAGTGCACTAACATGGGAGGAGGATGCCTCTGTGCCCTTCTCGACTATCAGCCCGTGGTAGTAGTAAGCTGCCGCCTGCCAATTCCCAACACGACAATATCATCCATCCATCAATCTTAAAACATATATAACGATTCGAACGAACATTACAGCTTCGAGGTAGTTCATAAGCAATTGAAGATCAGATCAGATCAGACCACCACCTTTGCTTCAAGATATTTCCATTTAATGAACATCAAATGCTTCTGCGTTGCTCCTCCACTGTCGCTAGCTTCCGACAAGCAGCAATGAGCCTAATGAATATATATATTACAAAGTGAACTACTGTAATCAGTATATATAGCCAAATTAAAGGCCGGGTCTATTGAGCATATAATATAACATAAACATAAATGTGCAATCCAACTATCAGCTTAGACTTGGTCGATACTCATACTAATAACTACCTGACCAAAATAACTTAGCTGTTCACATGCCAGCCTCCTCTTCACTGATAAAGTGGCATTTTGAGTTTCAAGGGCCAAACTGAATTGAATCTCAGTCCCCTGTGCTAATGCTTGATTCAAGATTGCTGCAAGTACTTGCTCCTGCAAATCCACAACCAACCTCTCCCTGATCATATATAATTAGCTTAGATCGAACAAATATCTATCAGAGATTGGAGGTGGATGGGATCATATATATAAATATATATATGATTCTAACCACCCACAGATCGATTCATTTAATCTTACTTGATATCTGGATGTAAACGCGGAACAATATCTCTGACACACAAGTCCAAGTACCCTGCTGCTTTCACCAACAAATCCACAGCTTCCCTCATGCAATCTGCAGCTAGGTTATATATATTGATCATCATCATCATATCAATTCACCAACTTGGAAGAATTATATATATTGATATTAACTCTAATAATTCATGTAGTTTGAGATTAGGCATGGCTTGCCTGTAGTAACAAGCTGCCTTCCACAAGAATCGTCAGTAGTGTTCTTGGGAATCAGCTTCGAATTCGCCTCTACCAATGTTAGCATAGCCATCATGTGTAGAACACACAGCAGTTCAAACCACACGTTCGCTTCACACATCATTTCCTGCATATATACAATTGAAGCATGTGTTTCATCTCAACTAAAAATCTAAGCTGATAATTGGATTGCATAGTTCATATATTATATGCTCTAACACATACCTCTTTTCCATCTTCCAAGTTTTTCCACTTAAATTCCCCCAATTCATCAACTCCATACTCTATTAGTAAAATAAATTAAAGACCATTTATCAGGTTTCAGTTAACATCAAGTATATATATATATATACAATTGATAGATAGAGAACAGAACCTTTTTTGGCGAGGCCAAGGAGAAGAGGCACGTATTGTTGGAGTGCTTGCTGCAACTGTGTAATAGCAGATGCCTCTGAGAAGTGAGAAGACAGACCTTAATTAGCTTATTAAAATCCTCAAAAACCAGGAACAATATATATAGGTAGCTGCTACCTAGAAACATATAATTACCAGTGTCCTCTGCAACTAAAACAATCTGGTTTCGAAGTGAAGTGATTGTGCGAGCAAGATCCTTGGGAATGAGAGTGGTAGCCGGAAACAGATCAGAGTACACGGGAACCCGAACGGAGGGCGTGAAGATTGTGACCTCAGGAATCGTCTTCTTCGTCTTCTTCCTTCCAAACGCATATGCTGACGATGCGCAACCCATTCAATCCAATCTGCTCTGCTATGATATACCCAACTTTCAGCCACACATATACATATAATTCAGAGAATATAATTGATAAAGTGGAAGTATATATATACCACTAGTTTGTAGTGTTCAAGGGCAGCAGCACTGCGCATAGGCAGGGCAGTGAAAAATTAAAGCTGGGGAAGAGATGATGCATGGGAAGAAGGTAAGATAGAGATGAGATGGAAGTAATTGAAGCAAGTTTTGGGAGTGATATGGTTGAGTTGGAAGGTGGTGATGAATATGATTGGGATGGATGGATTGTTTGATCAATCAAATCAAAATTTAAAATATTAAAATACACTCCGTAAAGCACTCACTTGTCATGTGGTTTGGAGCTGGTGGGTAGATCAGATTGATGGTCTCTAGATCCATGGTGCAGCATCATGTGGGATACCGTGCATATATATATATATATATATATATATATATATATATATATATATATATATATATATATATATGCTCAAACAATAATCCACAAAAATTATTGGTTCATTGAGTAGTAACTCTGATTTCCCTCATCATAAAAAAAAAAGTTGTTGGAGCTAGTTAAAAAATAATAATAATAAGAGTTAATTACCGATTTGGTCCCTCGACTATGAGAATTTCACCAATTTGGTTCTCGACTATCAAAATTCCTCAATTTGGTCCCCGATTATGGCATTTTTACCTGATTTGGTCATAAAGTCAAACCAGCTTGTTTAAGGTAATAAACTTGAGGACATTTTGTAATTGCACATTGTTTCCTTTCTCGGCTGTGTAAGTTAATTCCACACTTTGCCTTATTTCAGACAAACAAAATTCTAATTGTTGAATTCCCAAATACGAAACCCTAATTGCATAACTCCTGTCGAAAATTTGAGCAATGAGTTGAGAAATCATCTGTCTTTCAAGCAACAACTATAACCCTACATCAGTGGGCGAGTAGAGCACCGGTGCGTGCGAATCTGTGGTGACTTCTGGTTTTAGCTAGCTCCTTGACCTCTCACCCTCGCTCTTCACTCGTCGACGACGCAGACTGTAGATCAGCGAAGTGTTGACCAGTGGCAGCAGCAAGGCACGACGGTGGACCTCCGTCTCTCTCTACCTCGCCTATCCCTCTCATCTCAAAAGCAACTCTGGCGATGTCCTTTTCTGGCGAAGCAGAGCAGGTCAGTGGCGAGCAACGGTCTCCATCTCTCGCTTCCTGTCACAACAGCAATCTTGGAGGAGCTCCGGCAGTAGCAGCTCCTACCTTCTACCTTCATTCCCCTCTCTCGGCTAACCTAGCAGTAGCAGTTGAGGGCAGCGTTGACTGGCATGCAGCGACAACGGAACGTTCCGGCAACAACCGCGAAGTTGTGGATGGTGGTGGTGTCTGACGGTGTAGTTGAGAGGCTATGGTGTTGAGTTGATATTGAGAATGAAGGGTGAAGTCTTGTGAAGAAATAGCATGTTGGCGTTGATGATGATGATGTTGGTTGGGAATTGGAGATGATAATAATAATTTGGATTGAAGATGATGAGGTAATAATAATTCTTTTTAATAATTCCCAAATTGCCTTTAAGGTTTGACCGGCAAATCACACTTAGGACCAAATCGGTAAAAATGCCATAGTCGAGGATCAAATTGAGGAATTTTAGTAGTCGAGGACCAAATTGGTGAAATCCTCATAGTCGAGGGACCAAATCGGTAATTAACTCTAATAATAATAATAATAATTCTCATGTGGAACTGTTTGACGAATTCTGTCTGTAAAATAGGTTGGATCAAGATGAAAATGTTATTTTTCTATACCAAAAAATGTAATACTAATAAGTGTTTGTTACTTATGAAAAAATGTAACACTTATAAGGAAAAATGTAATACTTTTAAATCAAAATGTAAAAGCATTACATTTTTTTTTCAAAAAGTATTACACTTTTCCTTTCCATATAAGTATTACATTTACATTTTGACCCAACCTGTCGCACGGACAATTTACCGTTCAATTTTTGGTACTATTTAATTTAGAATTATTGTAGAAATTTATGAATTTTCCTGACATGTCTATGAACATTAGTAATTTTTGCATAAGGTATTATTATGTCAATTATTTAAATTGTATTATGTGCGATTAACACTTGTTGCAACAATATTCAATGCAATTAAGTTGATAAATTCATACATGATTGTACTGAGTACAAAATGTATATAGACCGACACCATTAAAGACCTCTCAATTAGTTAATTTTATATATTTAACAATTTATTAAAAATATTATCAAATACAAAAAAAGGATTAGAAATTATAAAGAATATTTAAAGGAAGAAATTAAATTAACCAACTAATAATAAATAAATCCACAAAATGAGAGAAAGAGAATCATAAGTTCTTCTCTCAAAAGGTTGAATCTTCAACTCTTAGGGCTCCGTTCACATCCCGGCCTGATAGAGCATTTAATGGGAGATGTAAATCACGGTTGACTCAATAGTTCAGCAGACAAAATCATCTAAATGTTGGTGCGCACAAGAAATTTATCCACTTTGAACATAATTCTCACACTACTATTAACAAAATTTAAACTTTGATCTTTCGTCTAAATACTGCTTACTAAACCAGTGAACTAAGTCCGTGCGAGCGAAAAACAATCATAAGTTGTGACGATGGGAAACCCACTGGTTTTCTGACAGGATGAGCGATGGATATCAATGAAAGCAAAGGTGGCTAAATAAGGATGGGAGGTGGATAGAGACAGAGTGGTAGCAACTTATAATTGTATTAGCTGTGAAATTGAATTAAATTAAAGCATAATTTATAGTAATTCATTATCAATTTAAATTAAAACTGTTATTCTATATATGTATGTCTGTGGATATACACATTTTGGACAGAGATACATGAAAATATTTTATAGTAGTAAAATTTTTACCATATAATATTGCGTCTAATTTATTGAGAAATTAATCAGTTTTACAGATAGGGATGAAGTTATTCACACACCAGTAATAGAGTGAATTACATGTCACAAATGGATTAATAAGTCTTTTAAGCTGTCACAAATCTAGGTGACAATGGGTGCATTTATATGACTTTTAATCAAGAATATGTCTTATGTGTGATTGTTTTATGTAAAACATGTATTACCTTTTTACTTAATATGTAATATATTTATTGGATCTACATAAATATATTACATTCTAAAAAAAATCATATATCTCACATGAGACGATCTAACACAAGACTTATTCTGTAATTGAGGTGTATGACAATTCTTGCAAATTTGAAACCATCAACCTCGTGAGACCAAAATTCTTTTGTTTTAAATAAAGTTAAATGTTATTTTTATTATTATACTCCGTATTATATTATATTTTGACAAACAATTAAAATTGCAAAGATGAAGAGAAAATAGTTTTAAATTACAAATGTGATTACATGTCATTAAAATCTATTTTTAAGAGTGAAAAAATATTTTAAGGATTTGAATCCCTTGTGCACATAAAGATTAAGGAATGGTCGATGGGCTAATTGTGCAACTTACAATTTACTTCTCCAGTGATTTTAGGGGCAGTGTCTTGTGAGCTTTAAGATTAGTTTTACAAAGTTGAGATCATCAACTATGGAAAAAAAAAATAAAAATTTTAAGGTGCATTTGTGCAATATAGCCTAATTGATAAAGTCATGTTATACTCATCTACAAAAATTACTTTTAAATATTCACCATTTTAACAAGTCATTATTGTATTGAATTTTTAAAATATTTGATATTACATGTACCCTCAAATAACTTATGGTATCATGAACCAATTCATATATAGCTAATAAAATTAAAGAACTTTCATTTGAAAAGTAAAACTTTTAGATAATTCAACTTTGTCAATATGTAGGGATCTTAATTAAATAATTGAAGACATCAATATAGTTTTATAGCATTACTATTACCATTCCAAACGAAAGATCACAAGTTTGTGTCTAATTTCAATAAAAAATGTTGACATAATCATGTTGAGCAAATCTAATAATAGATAGGTTAGATTGTAGTTTAAATAATTAAAAAGTTTGAATTATTCTAACCTATAAATGTAAAATCATAAGAGTTGTTTCTTTTTTTTTTTGGAAGTTACTGGCTCTATTACATTGTAGTATCTGTTCATATACTTTCTCAACCTACTGAAACACAAAGAACCAATAACGCCTCCACTAAGGCTTGAACCCATAATCTTCCAATTGGAAGTCCAACCCGGATACCATTAGACCACGTAGTCCTGGTCATAAGACTTGTTAAATGTTATCTTATTTAATAAAACAATCTTGTATACTAAATAACAAATTTTGAAATATATTTTAGTAAGGGAAAATTGTAATTTATACCCCTCACAAATATATGAATTATCAATGTCACCCCTGAATTATCAGTGGTGTAAATGTTGCCCTTCAATTTTCAAAACATGATATATATTGCCCCTTCCCTAATATGAAGAAGAAGAAAAAATGTTGTCGACGGAAGGAGAACAATCGAAGAAAGAAAAAAATGTGGTCTTCGAACAAGAAAGACGACGTATAACCACATTTACATCACTAATAATTCAGGGGAGGGGCAATATATGTCACGTTTTGAAAATTGAGGGGCAACATTTACACCAATAATAATTCAGGGGTAACATTGATAATTGGCATATTTGTGAGGGGCATAATTACAATTTTCCCTTTTAGTAATATAGTAACCGAGGACACAGCGAATGAATTTCGAGAATACGTGCATAGTTACTATGTTGTGGTTCAGAATACGAGAAGTATCACATGGGCAAAGCTTAGGAAGCCTAACAACTATTCTTACATTGTTACTCTAAATATTTACTTTTTTTTTTTTTTGAATTGCTCTAAATATTTACTTAATTATTTAATACTTAAAAATTAAAGACTACCCTTGCTCCCATAATTTCATTCTAGTCAAAATCTCACGAATCATTTTTTTTTTTTTTTGAAACAAGACGGAAAGAACTTCATTGCTGAGTGAAAAAACGTGCAATACAAGCCGGTGGGATATCGATCCACACCTCTGAGGCAGCTGTAGAACCGGTTGCCCGAGCTAACTCATGAGCTACGCAGTTCGCTGACCTCCTGACATGGGTAATACTAACATTCCCAATGTCCCTAGCAATCGACAGGCATTGCTTAACAATCAAACCAACATAAGACAAATCAAAAGAACTAGAATTAAAAGCATTGCAAAAACTTAAACAGTCAGACTCAATAATTATACTCCTGTGATGTTGCTCTTTAAGCCACATCAACGTTTCTCTGACACCGATCGCTTCAGCCATGTACGGATCAACGATCCCCTCGATACGTCCGCTTTTCGCCGCCACAAAGTCACCGGCATGGTCCCGCACCAAAGCTAGCGCCTTCGACGGAAGAAGCCGCATCTACGTTACATTTAATTGTATGCCGCGGAGGTGGCGTCCACATAACAGCCTGGCGTGCCGGATGCTCCATGGTACTGTAAGCCTCTTTCCAGCCAAGTCGCTGCCGATGCATTTGGTCGTGAGCACTCGCCACATCCAAAGCTTTGTTGTTCCACACGGCATCATTCCGCCACAGCCAAATAGTCCAGAAGGCAGCAGCTAGACGCACCGCTTCCTCCTCAGATCCACTGCCCAGCGAAAGGTTAAAAAAACTGATTATGTCTCGCCCTTGTCGAATGTTCACATCGCCCCACACCCCTTCCGCAAATGCGCAGTCACAAAAAAGATGTTCCATCGTTTCAGACACATGACCGCACATTGGGCAACCCCCACCTATCCACACCCTGTTGGACCGCAAATTATCACGAACCGGTAGCACGTTACGAGCGCACCGCCACAGAAAGTTTTTTACTTTCGGTGGGACTCGCATTGCCCATAACGCTCTCCATGCAATAAAACCGCCTGTCTCACCATGCATGACCTCCTCTCCTCTGAGCAGCCGGTATCCGTGTTTAACAGTGTAACATCCCCGGATGTCGCCGATCCACCTCCAACTATCTCAGAAATGAACGTTCACTGGTGTTGCCAGGATCCTGCCTACATCCACCTCGTTAAAGACATCCCGAATGATGTCCCTATCCCAGTGGCCCGTTTCATCAAGAAGATTATGGACTCTCGCCTCACACAACTCATCCACACACGGAGTACTCAGACCTTCCACCGAAGGACCCGCGAGCCAATTCCAACCCCACACTTTCGTATCGCGTCCATCCCCTAGCCACCGAGCCACTCCCAATTGCAGAACTCGCCGCCCCGCCATAATACTACGCCAGATGAAGCTTGGATTAGCCCCGATTTGTGCGCCCATAAAATCCAATTTCGGATAGTATTTTGCCTTGAGCAAGCGACTCACTAGCGAATCGGGATAGATTAACAAACGCCACCCTTGCTTGGCCAATAACGCAATATTAAATTCATGAAGCTTCCTGAACTCCAGTCCACCTTTTGACTTAGGAGCACACATTCTGTCCCAGCTCAACCAATGTATGCCCCAATTACCTGTAACCCCACCGGCCACCGCCCCACCAGTACCGGTTAAACATCTTTTCCAGAGAGTCACAAACGCGCATAGGCAACAGGAAAGTAGACATGGTAAAAATCGGCAGCGATTGAGCGATACTCTTAAGAAGAACCTCTTTACCTGCTCGAGATAGGAGTTTGTTTTGCCATGTGCCCGTTCTTGCCCGTATATTCTCCTCAACACACCGAAACACCGCTGTTTTGTTACGTCCCACCACCGACGGAAGGCCCAAGTAGCGCCCCAAATCTGTTGCCTCGGGAACCCCTATGATTTCAGAGACCAAGGCCCGAACCGGCGGACTAGTATTATGGCTGTACACTGCACTGGACTTCTCAAAATTTATTAATTGTCCTGAGGCCGAGCTGTAACTTTCAAGACATTCTTTTATATGTTTCGCTTCCCTTTCACATGGCCTGAAAAACAATAGACTATCGTCAGCAAAAAAGAGGTGAGAGATGGCCGGGGCTCCCCGGGCCACCCGCACACCATGGATGTCCCCACGTGCCTCCGCCTATTGCAGAAGCATAGAGAAACCTTCTGCGCAAATGATGAAAAGGTACGGAGACAGCGGATCACCCTGACGGATCCCCCGTGTAGGGCTAACCTGTCCCGCGATTTCCCCGTTCACCATTATAGAATATTTCACGGACGTGACACAGACCATTAACAGCTCCACCCAACTTCTATCAAAGCCCAACGCCCTCAACATACCCTCCAGAAAAAGCCACTCCATCCTATCGTACGCCTTAGCCATATCTAGCTTCAGCGCTGCCCACCCCTGTAAACCCCCGGTCGTTCTTCTTAAGAAATGACCTATTTCCCCGGCCACAATAATATTATCCGTGAGAAGCGAGCTTTTTCATTTATTTTATAAAATTTATCCATAAATGTATACTTAGTTGTTATAGAACGCATATTTAAGTATCCAAGTTTGTTTGGATTGGGTCAAAGTGAATTTAGGTCATCCTAAGTGAGAGGGTTAATTTAATATATTATACACTCAAAATGGATAATGGGTGAATGATGAGAAATTGATTTTCAAAGTGTACGCATTTCAGTTGAGAAGATTTTTAAGTTTTAAGTAACATTTGTCTCACATTGAAAAGGGATGTAGGTTTGCACAGCATATATACAATTCAACTTTTTTAAGATTTTGAATTGTATATCATAGATGTTTTCTTTCGTGCGTTGGGGCAGGGGGAGTAAATCAAATCCCAAAATGGATCGAAAAGCTTGGACTAACGAGTGAGTCAAATGTTCATCCAAAAGTTTGATCCTAATCAGATACAGAATTAATTATGATTAATTCTAATTTTTATTTTAGAATTAACTTTCTAATATCTACCTACTAAATCTGTCTACTTCTCTGTATTCTATGAACACTTATATTTAACATTACAAAGTATGCATGATAAGGATGATTCCCTACCGAACCGTAGTCTACGCTTGGTCGGTACCGGACCCCGTCTAGCCGTCCTTGAGAAGAGCCCACCCGAACTTCACTGACCTGGATTGCTTGTCTACCTGATTGAAAGAGAGACCAAGCATAGTTCGATACGAAGGACGAAGGACAATGCTAATCGACCTGCCCCGAGCACATAAGGTTGGGGCCGAACACCCGACCTACAATACTTGGAGCCCAAGGCCTAGTCCCCTTACCCAAACCTGGTGGTGGCACATCGAAAGGAATCAAGAATCTTAAGACGCGTGGGCGAGCCAACTTGGACTTCAATTTGGCCCCATGCATGCGTTCCATGTGCTGCGCGCTTGCGCATGCTGAGCGACAGATAACTTTCCCCCTTTTCTAAATATAAATACCGCATTAATTGCAGAGAATGGGGACTTAGCTTTTTACAATAATTTTTATACAATAACATTTAGCTCAGTAACCTCTGAGTCACTATTAAGTCATCTGAGTTCAAAGACTTAAACCAACAAACATACTAGGTAAATGGCCTTTAATCGAAACCGATCCCAGTATTGTATAAAGTAGTAAAGACCCAGTATTTAATACATCAATGCCTATGTCCAAGTTCGCTGAAATGCTTATATTTGAGAACTCAAATCAAATATATACATGTAATCCATTATTATCCTAAAAAAATTTACACTGCAATACTCTCACACCATCGAAAAGAAACAAATATGTTTTAAAAAAACTGTGAGTATCACAGCTTTAAATTTAATTTGGTCAGTTATTGTGGACTAAATCTTTTCGAAAATATTTTATTTTGATTTTTTGAGAAAATTTCCCTATAGAAATTTATTTTCTATTTGGAATATTTTAATTGCATAATTTTATAGTGTTGGGATATATAAACTTTTAGCTCAAATTTTGTGATAGCTAAATAACTTTATTCTTGTTCTTGAAAAAATGTTAAATAAGCCATTGAACTTTTACACTTAATGCAATTAAACTGTCGAACAAAAAAATATGCAATTGAATCGCTAAATAAATAAAAATTTTGCAATAAATAACATTTTTTTACAGGTTACTTCTAAATTTCTAGTAAAATATGAAGTCATAATGTTAAATTATATATAAAAATTATTCTAATTATTATTTTAAAAAATTAAATAAACAGTTTTTTAAACAAATTTGAGAAGAAGGTGGAAGCAATCATGGCTGCCCCCCTAGATGAAGATGGAGGTAGCCATGGTTGCCCCTCCTTCGTCCGTCTGGATGAAGGAGGGAGCAACCATAACTGCCTCCCTTTTGTCCAGATCGGATGAAGTTTGAATTATATAATTTTTGGTTATTATATAAATAGATTAAGTTTGAATTATATAATTCAAACTTAAAATAGATTAAGAAACTAAAATATCATAAATTTACATACTTGTTCTTTCAATTATTACAATAATGTATCACTTAATTGTTATCAAAGTAATGAATTTGACGAAGGAGATCAAATGTATAATCTATATCTATATATCTATATATCTATATCTATATATATATATAAAACTAAAATCCTCCTTTCCAAATTTTCCCCCCAAAACTTAGGGACATTTATGTAATTTTTAATTTTTTAATTTAATTAATTATCGAAATATTTTATATTTTATATATTATTCATTTACCTAAATTAGGTAAATATATTCTTCAAATATAAATTAGGTATCTATATATAATTTTTTGGTAAGCAATTTTTTTTTTAAAAGAAACCTAAAAGAATGATGGCAATTACTCATGTAGGGCAGGCAACGTCTACGTATATACTGCATTTCTGTTCAATCATAATAAATACTTGATGTTAAGAATTAGCAGAAAATAAATTAGGAAAAAAAAATTAGCAGCCAAAGTTGGCCTCAAAAGCACTTTACCAAATGTAATTGGTAATTGGTATTGGTAATTGGTAATAAAATAAAAATCATAATTGTTACCCTTAATCATATCTAAACACCTATATATACATCACATTCTCTTCAATACAAACAGTATCGAGTTACAAAGAACGAAAGGGAATATTCTATAGCAATAGTGTAGAAAACAGGGAGCTTCGAGAATAGGAGGAATAAGACTCATATTCTCTGCGTGAGGTATGGCCGTCGAAGCTTCCATATCCAAAAGAGTTGTTACACTACACTTGCACATTTGGTAAATCTCTGTATCCTTTTTTAATTGTTTTTTTTTTTTTATAAAGAATAGAAAATCATACCATTGGTGAAATTTAAAATCTATCTACATATATTATATAAACTATGAATATATTGATCATATATATAAGCTAATCCAGGGGGTATATCTGCAGGTTCATTTGCATGAGAGGGGACATCATTGAATGAGTTTGAATTATTAATATTTCTTTTTTCTGATGTGATGGCTCTTCCAGCACCAATAGAAGTAACACAAGGATTTGGAGCCATGGCAATGTGTTGAGGATCAGGAGTAGTGCTCTTTGACAAAAGCCTAAAGCAGCAACATATGAATATGATAGAGATTTAATTATTTTTTATTTGATAAAGATTATTCTCTAACCAAACAATTGGTAATATTTACGATATTGAACCAACCTTCATATTTTTGGTCAAATGAGTACACATGATGGAATATATGTTCATTGCATGGAATCTTAATATTAATTGAGTTGCCAAATCGTATATTGCATAAGAATTATTTTACCATAATATGAATTGTAACCAATTTAATAAATCTAAATATTAAAAAGTAGGTATGGTAATCTTATGTATGTTAATATTATTTCATATGGACGTAATACCATAATATGATTTATAACCAATTTAAGAAATCTATATTGATAACCAATTCAAGTATGTATGTATGGTAATCATATGCATGGTATTAAAAATAATAATTACATATGGTATTATGTATATTAATATTAGATATGGTATTCTACATAATCAGTTAAAAATGGAATATAATGAAAATTAGGTATACTGAAAAAATAATTGAATATTAATAATTGACTGAAAATGAAAAATGAAAAAAGAACATAAATTAGGTTAGTTGAAAAAGGAAATGAATATTTTTAATTGACTAGAAATAAAAAATGATCCATAATTGACTAAAATGGAAAACGAAAATGGTCATATTATTGTATTTTAATTTTGCACAATAATATTACACAATATAATACATAAAATCATAATTATGTTATAAATCTTTCACAATTTTAAAAATGGAACGGAAATATTTCAATAATAATATTTTACATCATCAAGTAAACGTAAATTAAAAATGAAAATGAAATATTTAAATAATAATATTCTACATCATCAATAGTAAAGGCATATTTTAAACAATAATAAAGTTAAATTAAAAATGCAACAAAAATTAAAAATGAAACGAAAATATTTCAATAATAATATTCTACATTATCAATTAAAAATGGAACAAAAATTGGGTAAAAATATTACTACATCTGATATTCTAATTGACTAATTAACTAATTGACTGAAAATAAAAAAGAATAATTGACTGAAAATGAATATGATATTACTAATTAACTGAAAATATAAAATGAAATGAATATTAATAGTTGACTGCAAATAAAAAAAATGATCTATAATTAACTAATATGAAAATAAATAAATGGTTAGATCATTGCATTTTAATTAAAAATTGATAGAAACTAAAATTGGACGGAAATATTTCAATAATAATATTCTACATCATAAATAATAAAGGTATTCTTTTTGAATGCTACTGACTCTATTATATTGTAGACTGAGAGTCAACAACGCCTCTAATAAGGCTTGATCTCATGACCTCCCACATGGAAGAGGTCACTAATTGTCATCTGAGCACAATGTGCTTATTTCAACCTAATAAAGATATATTTTAAACAATAATAAAGTTAAATTAAAATTGCAACGGAAATATTTCAATAATTATATTATACATAATCAATTAAAACTCGAATGAAAATTAGGTAAAAATATCATTGCATATGATATTTTAATTGACTAATTGATTAAAAATAAAAATGAATAATTAACTGAAAATGAATATGATATTACTAACTAGCTTAAAATATAAAAGAATCCCTAATTGACTAACATTCTACCATTATATATTTTCACCCGAGTCACCCATCATGATGGACTGAAGGTGTTAGCTATAGACGATGATGGACAAGATTGTATTGCTACTACCAATGTCGTCTACAAAGAGGTTTCAATAATGTGTACATACAATCGTTGATATTTTTTTTAATGACAAATTTGCTATATATCTAGACAAAAAAAAAAAAAAAAAAAAAAAAAAAATCTTCCATACAAATGAATTAAGATAGTAATTCATTCCTATAACTGAGTTGCTTGAGAATAAACACATTTGCCTAATTTATAAAAAAAAATATTAAACAATGATAAATAAAATCTCTAAAATTACAACACCGCATGCGTACATCTACACATTAGCTATTAATTTGAGCAATCATTTGCTCAAATTTAAGCAATGATAACATCAAAACACATAAATAATCCAAACCATATGTTCAATTGCACTATATAATATTTGATGTTCTAATTTAAATAATTATATATTGATCCAAATATTCTTAATATATTACAACAAATCCATTTCGTGTATCGTACGAGTGAAAATACTATTATTCTAATAATTTTTCTTTCCTTCTTTCGTGTAATTACTATGCTAATGTATTTAAATATTGAAAGAGAATTCTATAAAAAGGATCCTTAATTCACTAAAATTCTATATTCTATATTATTATTTTAAAAAATTCTCATTTCTTACTTTCCCGCCCAAACAAAAAAAAAATAAAAAAAATAAAATTACCAATTAATAATACTAATAATAATTAGTAAAAAAGTTAGTAGTAAAATAGAAAAAAAAAATCCTTAATTTACAAAAAATATAAAATAAAACGGAATTCACTAATTAATTAATACTAACAATAATCAGTAAAAAAAAAAAGATCCTTAATTCACTAAAAATAAAAATATAAACAGAATTTACTGATTATGACTAATAATAATTGGTAAAATAAGAAAATAAAAAATGAGTCTTAATTCAATGAAAATGGAAAAAAGAAACGGAAGGGTATGAAAAAAGGGTTATAATAAGGATAACAGTATAAAAAATTAAAAAAAAAACTACCAAAAATTAAAATAATAAAAAATTTTTATTAATTCACGAGAAATAGAAAAGGAAACGGAATTCACTGATTAATTAATACTAATAATAATCGTTAAAAATTAGCAGTAAAATATGAGAAAAAAAGGATTTTATTAACGAAATTCACTGATTAATACTAATAATAATCAGTAAAATTAAAAAAAAAAAGATTCTTAATTCATTGAAAATGAAAAAAAAAAATGAAAGATTGTTAAAAAAAATGGGGGGGGGGGGGGGGGGGTGGGGGGGGGGGGGGGGTTATAATAAGAATAACAGTAAAAAAAAAAAATCCTACCAAAAAATTTGAAAAAAAAGATCCATAATTTACGAACAATAGAAAAGGAAATAAAATTCACTGAATAATTAATATTAATAATAAGTAAAATTAAAAGTTAGCATTAAAATAGAAAAATATAAAAGGATTCTTAATTCACTAAAAATAGAAAAAGAAACTGATTAATACTAATAATAATCAATTAAATAGGGAAAAAAAAACTTATTTTCTCAACCTAATGAAACACCCAAAGTCAACAACACCTTCACTGAGGCTCAATCTCATGACTTCGCACATGAGAGAGATCACTACATGCCATCCGAGCACAAAAGTGCTTGGCAACAAACATTAGGTTAATTGAAAAAGGAAATGAATATTAATAATTGTTTGAAAATAAAAAAGATTCATAATTGACTAAAATAGAAAAAAATGGTTAGATCATTGCATTTTTATTTTTCACAATAATATTACACAGTATTATAGATCAAATCACAAGTATGTCATAAATCTTCACAATTTTAAACAATAGAATGGAAATATTTCAATAATAATATTCTACACCATCAAGTAAAGGTAAATTAAAAATGAAAAGCAAATACTTCAATAATAATATTCTACATCATCAATAATAAAGACATATTTTAAACAATAGTAAAAGTAAATTAAAAATGTAACAAAAATTTAAAATGAAATGAAAATATTTCAATAATAATATTCTAAATCATCAATTAAAAATGAAACGAAAATTGGGTAAAAATATCATTGCATTTGATATTTTAGTTCGCTAATTGATTAATTGACTAAAAATAAAAAAGAAATAATTGGCTGAAAATGAATATGATATTACTAATGGACAAAAAATATAAAAGGAAATGAATATTAATAATTAACTGCAAATAAAATATTATCCATAATTTACTAATATGAAAAAAAAAATGGTTAGATCATTGCATTTTAATTAAAAATAGAAGGGAAACTAAAATTGAATGCCAATATTTCAATAATAATATTCTACATCATAAATAGTAAATGCATATTTTAAACAATAGTAAAAGTAAATTACAAATGGAACATGAATATTTCAATAATAATATTATACATCATCAATTAAAAATGGAACAAAAATTAGGTAAATATATCACTGCATATGATATTCTAATTGACTAAAAATAAAAAAGAATAATTGGCTGAAAATGAATCTGATATTACTAATTCATTTAAAATATAAAAGGATCGCTAATTGACTAATATTATACCATTATATATTTTAACCGAGTCACCCATCCTGATCGATTGAAGGTGTTAGCCCTAGACGATGATGGACAAGATTGTGTTGCTACTACCAATGCCGTCTACAAAGAGGTTTCAATAATGTGTAAATAAAATCGTTGATATTATGTTTTTTTAAATGACAAAATTTCTATATATATAGACAAAAAAATATCCTCCATACAAATGAATTAAGATAGTAATTCATTCATATAACTGAGTTGCTAGAGAACGAACACATTTGTGTAATTTATAAAAAAAAATACTAAATAATGATAAATAAAATCTCCAAAGTTTCAACACTGCATGCATATATCTACACATTAGCTATTAATTTGAGCAATTATTTGCTTAAATTCAAACAATGATAATATAAAAATACATAAATGATCCAAACCGTATATTTAATTGCACTATATAATATTTGATGTTCTAATTTAAATAATTATATATCGATCTAAATAATCTTAATATATTACAACAAATCTATTCCGTGCATTGCACGGGCGCAAATACTAGTTTTAATAATAACCAACAAGACAATTCACATTATGAAAATTATGGTTATACTTGTTGAATTCTCAACTCTAGAGTTTTCAGAACTCGATTCAACAGAGCATTTAAGAAAATGTAAATTACGATGATTTAATAGTTCAACAGATAAGACTAAATATTGTGCGCACAAAATCCGTTCATTTATACATTTAATAAAAAATAAAGTTATAATAAATTGTCAAACCGTAGGCAAACCAGAGCCAATGACAGAGAGACACATTCAGCCATTTAGTACTCCGTAAATTCTGGTTGTTCAAATTCCAAAAAATATTTTGGATTTGTACACTTTCAATTTTTGGAACTCAACTTTCGATGCATGAGACATTTCGAGTTCCTACACGTACGGCGTCAGTAGCTGACACTTGTAGGGCCCCCTTCTCAATCGTATACTCTTGGAGATTGAGTATATAACAACATGATTGGTAAATAAACTTTAGAAAAATCAAAATCACAAAATGCTTTTTTTTTTTTTTTTTGGTTTGTTAAATAAATAAATTTTATGAATTGTACTATAATCTTTGATTGGTTTAAAAAATCAAATAGAAAATATATATCTATTAATTAAAGTACGTTGCACAATTAAATAAATTTTTAATAATAAAAAATTTATAAATTTACATTATTAAAATAAATATAAAAGCAGTATATTTTTATTAAACTGTTACTTTGTTTAGAACTTTAAATTTATTAATCATATATTATTCTAAAAAATATTCGTACAATATATAAATAATTGATCATCATCAATTATATTCAATTATTTATAACTAAAAAAATTATACTATCGAATATATAATTATGTGTAGTTCAATAATAAATTACTTCATTTTTTTTTAAAACTCAAAGTAATAAAAGAGAAAAAAAAAAGTGTCAAATAGATCACTGAACTTTTTCACTTTGTGCAATTGAACCCTCGAACAAAAATAATATACAATTGGACCATTAAAAACTCCAAAAATTGTGTAAATAGCATTTTTTTATTAGTTACTCCCAAGTTCCCATTAAATATGATGTCATAATGTCAAATTATATATAAAAAATTATTTTAATTATCATTTTTTAAAATTTTAAAAAAAATCCGGAAAAAACCTTAGTTGACTATGGATGAAGAGAGGTGGCAACCATGGCTACCCCCACCTTCGTCCTAGAAGAGGATGGAGGCAGCCAAGGCTGCCCTCGCCTTCATCCGATCTGGACAAAAGGGAGGCAGTTATGGTTGCTCCCTCCTTCATCCAGACGGACGAAGGAGGGGCAGCCATGGCTACCTCCATCTTCGTCTAGGGGGGCAGCCATGATTGCCTCCACCTTCTTCTCAAATTTGTTTAAAAAATTGTTTATTTAATTTTTTAAAATAATAATTAGAATAATTTTTATATATAATTTAACATTATGACTTCATATTTTACTAGAAATTTAGAAGTAACCTGTAAAAAAATGTTATTTATTGCAAATTTTTTTATTTATTTAGTAATTCAATTGCATATTTTTTTGTTCGATAGTTTAATTGCATTAAGCGTAAAAGTTCAGTGGCTTATTTGACATTTTTTTCAAGAACAAGAATAAAGTTATTTAGCTATCACAAAATTTGAGCTAAAAGTTTATATATACCAACACTATAAAATTATGCAATTAAAATATGCGAAATAGAAAATAAATTTCTATAGGCAAATTTTCTCAAAAAATCAAAATAAAATATTTTCCAAAAGATATAGTCCATAATAACTGACCAAATTAAATTTAAAGCTGTGATACTCACAGTTTTTTTAAAACATATTTGTTTCTTTTTGATGGTGTGAGAGTATTGCAGTGTAAATTTTTTTAGGATAAAATAAATTAGTTCTAAGTAGTTGCACAAATATTTATAAGTAGTTGCACCTAGGTGCATGAATATTTGCGGGTGATTTTCAGGGGTATTATTACCCGCTGAAGTCAGATCAATGAATGTTAATACGACAAAATTTCATGCACTTATCAGTGAAAGTAGATGCACCTATAGTTATAAGTAGTTGCACCTATAGTTATAAATAGTTGCACCTATAGTTATAAGCGCACCCAGGTGCATGAATGTTTGCGGGAAGTGAATGCTAACAAGGCAAAATTACATGCACTTATAGGTGAAAGTATGTGCCCTTGTAAGTGATTTTACTTGCACTTCGATGTTCAATTATTTACGAAAATGCCACCGCATTTTTTTAAAGCTATTAGATATGGACACGTGTCGCGCGCTGATTCGTTCGCATATTCCTTCCTGGACACTTATTCGCACCTGAGTGCATCCCTATATATATATATATATATATATATATATATATATATATATATATATATATATATATATATATATATATATATATATATATATATATATATATATATATATATATATATATATATATAGGTTTTGGTGCGGTTGTGCGGTTTAATCTGGGTCATTCATCTCACTTAAATCAACGTCTAGAATTACCAAAATTTTAAATAAAAAAAACACGGTGGCAATTTTATAATTTTTGCATCTAGGTCAAAATTAATGTGAGCGGTTCTGTGATTAATGTGCGTGAGTTTTGTATATAAGATGCGTGAGTCTTGTGCATAAGGTGTGTGAGTTTAGGACTTAATGTGCGTGGAGTTGTGCTTAATGTGATTAGTTGGTAAAATTTAAAGTGTGGGCTTTTGTGTTTAAGGTGCGTGAGATTTGTTCTTAATGCGAGTGGAGTTTGTGCTTAACTTGCGTAGGGTTTGTGCTTAATGTATGTGAGGTTGGTGATTAATGTCAGTAATTGCTGAAACTTAAAGTCTGTGAGTTAATACTTAAAGTGTGTGGGTTTTGTGCTTAATGTGCGTGAGTTTTGTACGTAATGTGCGTGAGTTTGTGCTTAATGTCAGTAGTTGTTGAAACTTAAGGTCTGTGAGTTAATACTTAAAATGCGTGGATTTTGTGCTTAATGTGCGTGAGATTGTGCTTAATGTGCGTGGGTTTTGTACTTAATATGCGTGGGTTTGTGCTTAAGATCTAACACTTAAGGTGTGTGGCTTTCTTCCAGACACGCGTTTTTTTTTTTTTTTAATTTTCATTGATTTGAGCCGTTGATCTAAATTTGATCAACGACTCAGATCTAATTGCACAACCGCACATGAACTCTTCCCCATATATATATATATATATATATATATATATATATATATATATATATATATATATATATATATATATATATATATATATATATGATAGTACTAATTCCCCCGTATAGAAGGGTGTTTGTACTGGATGAATATGTATATGCATATATGAGTATGAACAAGAAAGCCATTAGAAGAGAAGCAACATATAGCAAATATCCCCCTTTTATTAATCTTGTTCTTCTGTGTAAAATCTAGAGAGAAGGGTGAGGATAATGCATATAGAGAGAGAAGGGTGAGGATAATGCATATAGAGAGAGAAGGCCGAGAGATGGCCAAAAATGGCCCCCCTGCCCCAAAGGGCTTTAGGCCCTTTTAAAGGCCTAAGGTGGCGAGTTTGACCCATCTCGGGTCTGACCCGTCACCTTTGACCCCGACCCGTAGATCAAGACCCGAACCGCGAGACACCGACCCGACTGTAAGCGATGGCACGGACCCGGGGTATATAACTTATCAAAAGCCCCCACAGCCCGTGCCCTGACGACGAGCTAACGAGGAAGGGTTCGGGCTGAAAAAACGGGTCACACGGTCCGTGACATATGCCGGTTGTCTCGTTAAAAACCTTAGGCTAACAAAAAACCCAGTGGGAAAAACTTTAGCCAAAGGAAAAAAGAGTGCAACGTTCAGACATAGTCCGGTGGACCGAAAGGGAGCGCCCGACCCAGTGGTCGAACTTGCAACGCAACTTGCGAAAGGTCGAGCCCAACCGGTTCACGACTGGATTGTCGGGCACGACAGGATTGTCGATTCGATTGCGATCTGGAGATCTACTAACCAACTATGGGGTTGGATTCGCTTGTGACCGAGAGACTGGATTCATTCGGGCGAAACGTTATTTGGGCGAAGCGAACGCGATTCGACCGTTTCGACCGACGAACGTGCTACTCGGGCAAACTAAAACGCAGACGAGCTGCTCGGGCCAGTGCAGCCCCCACTCCCGCGGGTGTGAGAATTGTCAACACAAAGGAGTGGATACGACGGGTTACCGTCCGGGAAACGACATCGCGGTCGGGAAGTGCCTCGACCGGGTCCGCAATGTGAGTGCACCCGGCTATAACTACCGCGCCGATGATCGGGCACAACACCGCTAACGAGCGGTACATACTCGTTGCTAAAAAAAAACGGTAAAGCATCACACAAAGATAGTAAACACATCGCTAAAAGCGGCATCGCCAAGAGGCGGTAAACACATCGCTAAAAAGCGGCATCGCTAAGAAGCGGGGTAAATACATCGCACGGCATCGCCTAAAAGCGGAAACAACATCGCTAAAACGCGGCATCGCTAAGAGGCGGAACAAGCACATCGCGCGGCATCGCCTAAAAGCGGAAACAACATCGCTAAAACGCGGCATCGCTAAGAGGCGGACAAGCACATCGCTCGGCATCGCCTAAAAGCGGAAATATCATCGCTAAAACGCGGCATCGCTAAGAGGCGGAACAAGCATATCGCTCGGCATCGCCTAAAAGCGGAAATGTCATAGCTAAAACACGGCATCGCTAAGAGGCGGAACAAGCATATCGCTCGGCATCGCCTAAAAGCGGACATATCATCGCTAAAACGCGGCATCGCTAAGAGGCGGAACAAGCATATCGCTCGGCATCGCCTAAAAGCGGACATATCATCGCTAAAACGCGGCATCGCTAAGAGGCGGAACAAGCACATCGCTCGACATCGCCTAAAAGCGAAAATATCATCGCTAAAACGCGGCATCGCTAAGAGGCGGAACAAGCACATCGCTCGGCATCGCTTAAAAGCGGAAATATCATCGCTAAAACGCGGCATCGCTAAGAAGCGGAATACATCGCTGAAAAGCGGCATCGCTAAGAAGCGGAATACATCGCTGAAAAGCGATATATGCATCGCTGGAAAGCGGAATTCATCGCTGAAAAGCGGCATCGCTAAGAAGCGGAATACATCGCTGAAAAGCGGTATATGCATCGCTAAGAAGCGGGATTCATCGCTGAAAAGCGGCATCGCTAAGAAGCGGAATACATCGCTAAAAAGCGATATATGCATCGCTGGAAAGCGGAATTCATCGCTGAAAAGCGGCATCGCTAAGAAGCGGAATCAACCGGTATAACCGGACTCATAGACCCGATGGTGGCAATGCCAACCTAACCGGTCATAGAGTGCCAGTGGTGGCGAGGCCAACCTAACTGGTCTTTAGAAACACCGGAGGCGGTAGTGCCAACCTACTCGGTCTAATAAGGCGCGTGGCTCACTTTCCCTTCTCGTCGGAGGTGGCAGTGCCGACCTGTTCGAGGTGGGAAAGCGCGTTGGACGACCGGGCTAATAGCCTCCAGGCGACCCCCATGCCAACATCGCCTTACCCGGGCAGACGGGTTGAACCAGCCGCTCTAGGCCGACCAGGCGCATGGCCTCGGGCGACCCACATATCAGTATGTTATCCGAGCAGACGATTCGACCCGGCCTATCCTGCCCAGCCCCCCACTGTCGGACGCACTTAAGTATAAGGGCGTGTGACAGTGAAACTAGCGGCCGGGCGCACTCAGGGCGCGGTTTTCGATCTTCGGGTGGGCCGTTTAGGACGGGATATTCCCGACCTTGGGCCCAAACTGCAGTTCCCGACTCGTGGGCCTTGGAACCTTTCTTAGTCTTGGGCTTGCTTCAACTGTTGCTTGGCCGTCACGATCGGGGGTTTCCCGAGTGTCGGCCCGAATCGTGATTCCCGGCCTCCGGGCCTTGGAATACTTCTTCAGGCACTGTTTGGCCGCCTCGATCGGGGGATTCTCGAGTGTGGGCCTAAACACTTCACGAGGGCCCGCTGCTTGGGGTGTTCCCGAGCATGGGACCTGTGGCACTCCCTTCCTATTTAGCCCCCATTGTGCGCGCTCGGGGCGCGAGTGAGTGCAGTACCGGAGAGGAGCGGGCAGATCGGGGAATATGCCGTGGTGTCGACCTCCCCGATCGGCGATATGACCAGTCGATTGCCTCGCCCGGTCAAGGGTCAGTCGGTTATTAGAGCCGCAGAACTGAGGCTATTAGAGCCCGATTACACACCCCTATCGGTGGGGACCGAGGGAGAGGAGTGACGGCTATTAGAGCCGGTTTGGCTGCTGGGCAAGGCGCCCGTCTTCAATCTTCGGACACCGCTATCGGTCGGAACCGAGGGAGAGGTGTGTGGGGCGAAGCGCCCGTCTTCGGTCTTCGGACACCGCTATCGGTCGGAACCGAGGGAGAGGTGTGTTGGGCGAGGAGCCCGTCTTCAATCTTCGGACACCGCTATCGGTCGGAACCGAGGGAGAGGTGTGTTGGGCGTGGTGCCCGTCTTCGATCTTCGTTGGAGCGTCGTCCGATTGATCCGGAGACCCAAATTTGCCTACGTGGTAGGGCTTGGGAATACCAACCTAACCGGGCTTGGGGTGCCGGTGGTGGAAATACCAACCTAACCGGACTTATTACAAATAGTCTTATTACAACTTCTAGGTATAGGCCCATAACCTATACAATTTGTAGTTGGGCCCATACAACTTGGTATCTAAAATGTAACGGCCCATTTTAATTTATGGACCTGACTAATACAATTTTTCTAAGTGCATGCACCACGCACTTTCTATTTTCTTTGCTACTTAATTTCCACTTTCTTGGATCTCTACATTCCACCGCGGTATGTAACAAATGAGGATGCATGCAATACTCCATTTCAGCCTTTTTTCGCATTCCAAAGGCCACCATGTCTTGCATTTGCTTTTTTAATGTATGTTAACACCACTTCCTCATGCCTTTCTCTATCCACTTTCTTGGATTGCATAATTCACCGCCACACACCCCCCAATAGGATTGCATGCAACATTAAGCCATTGCCATTCCCTAAATCCAAGCTTTGAGACTACCGTAGAAATCTATTTCGCACCCTGAATGGACCTGATCATCGCCGGACGTCGAAGAGATGCGGCGGTGGCTGTGGTCGGCGGTTCTAGAGTTGCGACAGAGAGACGGCGCGGCGGAGCTAGGATCCCCGGCGAGAACGGCAGGCGGTGATGTTTATCGGCAATGTTTACCACGTGGTCGTGGGTTCGGTCCCCACAGACGGCACCATTTGATAGTACTAATTCCCCCGTATAGAAGGGTGTTTGTACTAGATGAATATGTATATGCATATATGAGTATGAACAAGAAAGCCATTAGAAGAGAAGCAACATATAGCAAATATCCCCCTTTTATTAATCTTGTTCTTCTGTGTAAAATCTAGAGAGAAGGGTGAGGATAATGCATATAGAGAGAGAAGGGTGAGGATAATGCATATAGAGAGAGAAGGCCGAGAGATGGCCAAAAATGGCCCCCCTGCCCCAAAGGGCTTTAGGCCCTTTTAAAGGCCTAAGGTGGCGAGTTTGACCCATCTCGGGTCTGACCCGTCACCTTTGACCCCGACTCGTAGATCAAGACCCGAACCGCAAGACACCGACCCGACTGTAAGCGATGGCACGGACCCGGGGTATATATATATATATATATATATATATATATATATATATATATATATATATATATATATACAAAAAATTTTACTTTTCAAAGAGTTTGAATTTTGTAACATATATTTCTCTCTTGTGCGTGTGAGTGCAAATCAAATTTCAAAATGAGTTTTGAATTTTAAATTCAAAATCAATGGCATTAGTGCTAATTACTTCCAGCTCTAATATATACTTGTGTTGGGTAGAAAGTTTTTACACCTTGAAATTTTTTTCTTTTTTTCTCTCTACAAACCAAAAAGCTACTTAAATTCTGCTTATTGTTTCTCTCTGTTAGTTCTGATATACTATTGTATATTCTTTTACGATTTTGAATTGAATGAATTAATTCCTTCTAATCTGGTATCAAACTTTGGTATCGATCCTCTCCACCACATATTACCCCCTCTCGCCTTTTTTTTCTCTCTCCGGCCATGGCATCCGAATCCTCTGAGCGCACAGTCTCCGCAGGTACACCATCTCCGACTGCTTCCAACCCTCTGGCAGGGGCACACCACTATGTGTCCATGAAATTAACAACCCGGAACTTTTTGTTCTGGAGGACACAGCTGGTCCCCTTTCTCCGCAGTCAGGACCTGCTTGGTTACGTTGATGGGAGCATCAAATGTCCGCCCGCCTTCATCACGCCGGAATCCGGCGAATCCACGTCGGCAGTCACGCCGGCCAGTGCAGCTGTGCCCAATCCGGCTTACAAAATATGGGAGAAGCAAGATCAGGCCATCCTCTCGCTTCTCATCTCATCAATGGCGGATGAGGTTCTCCATTTGGCTGTCGGCAGGACCACCTCGGCTGAGGTGTGGAGTTCGATAATTGCCGCTCTCGGCTCCTCGAGTGAAGCTCGCTGTCTCAATTTATTTGGGCAGTTCCAAATGCTCTGGCAGGGGAATTCCACCACCGCGGAGTATTTAGGCCGAGCCGAATTACTCGTTGAATCGCTCGCGCTCGCAGGTCGTCCTCTGTCGCTCACGGAACAAAATCTCTACGTGTTCCGTGGGTTGCGGCCGGAACTCAAGGCCATGGCCACCTCGCTTACGGCAACAGGGTCTCCGGTCTCGTTAGCTCACCTCTCTGATTTTTTGCAGGCTAACGAATTTATTTTAGTCGATGACTATCCATCTGCAGCTGATATGGGTTCATCGCACACTGCCCTGTATACAGCCGCGGGTCGCGGCAGTGCTGGACCTCATGGTGGCGGACGGCAGTCGCACCAATCGCAACACCAGCAGTCCGGTCGCGGTGGTTGCTCTGGACGGCATGGACAGCAGCGTGGTGGCGGGCGCGGTGGTCCTTGGTGCCAAATCTGCCGAAGCCACGGACACACCGCCGTTTACTGTTTCAAACGCTACACAACACAGCCTCCGCAAGCCCACGTTGCGGTCTCGGGCGAGGCTCCGTCTGCGGTAGTACCGCCCTCCGGCGATGGGTGGTTCCCGGATACGGGGGCTACGGCTCATGCTACGCCGAACCCCGGGATGATGAGCCATTCTGATGAATATGCTGGGTCTGATGTGTTACGCGTTGGGAATGGCGCAGGTCTGGCGATCTCGCGAATTGGACATGCATCTATCCCATCTCAGTCTAAAACTCTGCATTTATCTGACATTCTTTATGTTCCGTCTTTGTCTGTTCCGCTTTTGTCTGTACATAAATTCACAAAAGAAAACAATGTTTATTTTGAATTTCATAATAATTGTTTTCTTGTGAAGGATTCCAAGACCAAAGTCACGCTACTTAAAGGTCCCACCTCAGGCGGTCTGTACAAGCTCCCGGTCTCCCGGTCACATGTTGCTTTTGTCAGTTCCCAGACTTCTCCCGCAGTTTGGCACAGCCGGCTCGGTCATCCGCATAAGCAAGTCTTGAATAAAGTGCTTCAAAATTGCCCGGTCACCACAAATAAGAATGTGTCGTTAGAGTCTTGCACGGCATGTCATCTTGGGAAGTCCTCGAGATTTAAGTTAGATAGGGTTTCGAATTCCAGTGAAAATGTATTAGATTTACTTTACACTTATATATGAGGCCCTTCTCCTGTAATATCTACAAACGGTTATCGCTATTTTGTACTGTTTGTAGATGATTTTTCGCGTTTCTGCTGGTTTTATCCATTACGGGTAAAATCAGACATATATAAAATATTTGACTCTTTTCGTGTCTTGGTAGAGCGATAGTTCTCGCGCTCTATGAAATCTATTCAATCCGATTTAGGGGGTGAATACCGTAAGTTGCATAACACTTTCGTACAACTCGGTATAAATCATCGCCAGTCGCGTGCTTACACACATGAACAAAATGGGCGAGTTGAGCGCCGAAACCGACATATTGTCGAAACCGGGTTAGCTTTACTCGCCGAAGGTAAAGTCCCCCAACAATACTAGGACTACGCCTTTGAAACAGCTACTTGCTTGATAAACTTCCTACCGTCATCAGCTATACAGTTTGATACACCATATACCCGTCTCTTTAAAACTCCACCCCCATACACTTTCTTACGTGTCTTCGGGTGTCGGTGTTATCCATATCTGCGCCCATATAACCGGCACAAGATTGAATATCGCTCGGCACCCTGTGTCTTCCTAGGTTACCCAACCTCCTTTAGGGGATACAGGTGCATTGATCTGACGAGTGGGAAAACCTACACCTATCGTCATGTGCGTTTTGACGAAACTATGTTTCCTTTTTCAACAGGGCCAACTCAGCAAGGCGTTACTCACCCGTCTTTGCCGTGGGCAGCTGGGCCTATTGTACCGCCTACGGAGGTGGCCTATACACCACCTACTCCTGCTGAGTCTCCTGCAGAACCGGAACCCGTGCCACTAGCCAGTGAACCACCTCGGTTAGCTATTACACATACAGCACCAGCACGGACTAAGAAATCACGGGCTAAACCCCAGAGCCGAGATCACGTCATGCGCCTCCGTCATATGACTAAAGGCGCAGAGGAACAGTTTCATGCACTCACTATCAGCACTGATCCCACTTGCTACTCTCAAGCCGTAGGCCACCCTCATTGGCGCGAGGCTATGGATCAGGAATTTAATGCATTATTGCATAATAACACTTGGCAGTTAGTAGCTCCGGAATCACAAATGAATATCATTGGATGTAAGTGGGTGTTCCGCACAAAGCGGAAGGCTGATGGTTCTATAGAGCACTACAAGGCACGCCTTGTAGCTAAAGGGTTCAATCAGGTTGCAGGTGAGGACTTTTTTGACACGTTCAGTCCAGTAGTTAAGCCGACTACGGTACGGATGTTGTTTGCTCTAGCTGTATCACATAACTGGACCTTACGTCAGTTGGATGTCCATAATGCCTTCCTTAATGGACATCTAACTGAGACCGTTTATATGAAACAACCACCAGGCTATGAAGATCCGACTAATCCTGGTCATGTGTGTCACCTACAGCGGTCTCTCTACGGCTTGAAACAAGCACCGCGGGCCTGGTTCAAGCGTTTACACGATTTTCTGTTGTCTGCAGGGTTTAATTCGTCAAAAACGGATGTGTCTTTATTCTACTACACGTCGGGGGATGCACGGGTGTTCTTACTTGTGTATGTTGACGATATTATAATGATGGGAAACGACTCGGCATTAGTCACCACTTTATTACAGCGTCTGGCTTCTGCCTTTAAAATTCGTGATCTCGGCAGTCCACGGTTTTTCTTGGGTATAGAAACAGTTCCTACTCAGAAGGGTATTCTATTATCACAACGCCGGTATATGACTGATCTACTTGGGCGGTCTGGGATGGCTGACTGTAAGCCACTAACTACACCGCCTGCTATCACAAAGACAGTTATATCAGCAGTTGAGTTACACGACAATCCTACTCAATATCGCCGTATAGTTGGGGCACTTCAGTATTTAACTATTACTCGGCCTGATCTGGCATACGCGGTCAATCGACTATGCCAATTCATGCACTCGCCAACTACAGAACACTGGGGTCTTGTTAAAAGGGTTCTGCGGTACATCAAGGGCACACTTGACTACGGGTTGCGTCTTTCACCATCATCCTCCACTGTGATTCATGCATATTCAGATTCAGATTGGGCTGGGTGTCCTGTTGATCGCAAGAGCACCAGTGGTTTCGCTGTTTATCTCGGGACTAATCTTATCTCTTGGTTATCCAAGAAACAGCGTACCGTTGCGCGTTCGTCCACTGAAGCAGAGTACAAAGCATTAGCTGACGTATCCGCTGAAGTAACGTGGGTAGTATCTTTACTCCGGGAGTTGGGGTTGCACTCTGGGGAGCCGGCCACCCTATGGTGTGATAATCTAGGTGCTACTTATCTATGCGCAAATCCAGTTTTCCATGCACGCACGAAGCATGTGGAAATCGACTACCACTTTGTTCGGGATAAAGTCGCCAGTGGGGATTTTCTGGTCAATTATGTGTCTACTGCCGATCAGCTTGCCGATATCTTCACCAAACCGCTGCCGTCACCTCGTTTTACTACTCTACGGGACAAGCTCAATGTTGTTCCTCACCCTTGTGCTTGAGGGGGTGTGTTAGTATTATTATTATTAGTCTTATGTTATGTTATTTAATTGTAACACTATTGACTTAGTATTTCCTATATGTTAGGAGTAGTTACAGGTTAGTTCTGATATACTATTGTATCTTCTTTTACGGTTTTGAATTGAATGAATTAATTCCTTCTAATCCTCTCAAACTTAGAGTGTTCTATCCTTCTAATACTCTTGGAGGAAGCAAATTGATTTTAAGAAAAGTATAAGTTTCACACACCTTGGATTAATCAACGAATTACCAAAATTGATTTTTTGATGAATTTTTATTTTGAATATTATGTGAAAAAATCCCTACATGCATTTTAAAAATAAGTGATATGAACATTTTAAAATCTAAAAAATTTGACCCAATGTATTCAACTTTATCAAATTATATTAAAAAATCTGTCATCTCTTATTATTCTTAACTAGCGTTTTACTTGTTCGAATACATGTAAAAAATTATACTATAATGTGTTTGAATAAGAACTTATAAACAATGAAAAGATGTTAAGAAGAACAATTATGGATTTTATGAATGGTGTAAAATCATAGATTACAAATTGTAGAAAAAGATTTCTTTACTTACACTTTTCATATGATTCCAGAAAAAATGGCACTTTTAGTTTTAGAACTATACGACAGAGTTAATAACCAAAATGGTCCTTCGACTATGTCGTAATTATCAATTTGGTCCTCGACTATCATTCTTACTCAATTAAGTCCTCAACTATGTAATATTTACCTAATTTAGTCTTCCGTTAATTTATCTGTTAGTTGATTGTCAATAATGAGGGTAAAATTGTCATTTTACCACTTTCTTCCATCTCCTCTCTCGCGCTGCCATATTATACTGTATACACCAGAATTTCTGCGCACCAGTGATGTTGAGAAAAAGAGGGAACGACAAAAGAGTGGTACACAAATATATATCGATCTGATATGTGGTCTGCATATATATATATATATATATATATATATATATATATATATATATATATATATATATATATATATATATATATATATATATATATATATATATATATATATATATATATATATATATATATATATATATATATATATATATATATATATATTTGTGAACGCTCAGCTCGTATTATTATTGCATAAAATTCAAGTTGAAGTTCACAGTTGGGCTTGGGTTTAATTTCATATTGGCCGGATTATTAACACTTGACTTGACAGAGAATAGAATAGAACAGTTGCTGTTGAGATGGTGGTGCTAAAGAGGAGCAACAGAGACGATGATGTGGAGAGCTTAGCCATGGCGAATTGTCTGATGTTGATATCTCGTATGGACGAGGAACAGATAGCGATGTCGGGGTCGGGTTTACGAGTGCAAGACTTGCCGGAAAAAGCTCCACTCCGTCCAAGCTCTAGGCGGCCACAAGGCTAGCCACACCGAGGACGCTCGGTGGTTACCTGAGTGAGAAGTAACATGTGTGCACTGTTTGCGGGTTGGAGTTAAGAGGCCAGGCTTTGGGCGTCCACATGAGCAAACACCGCACACACACTCAACCACTCCGTAATGGTGCGTAGCCATGGCGTTTCCATCTCCAACAATGTGGTGGTGGGTGGTGCCAATACATATCCCAAAGCCCAGAAAAAGTGTAACTTAAATAGCTAAAACGGGGAATACTATCTCCCCACCGGCGGTATATTTTGGCTCTCGTAATTTAGCTACGATAAAAATCATTCACGTCAAGGTGATGATAGCCCGTGAGTGAATCGAAGTTGCCACCGGACTCCATGAATGTGACAGAAACAGAGTCACATTAAAGCTCCCGCATGGCACTACAATCGGAAGGGGAAACCAGTTTGCCGGCGAGGGGAGAAAGTGTTTGGACTGTTTGAGAGTTAGGGAGAGGGAGCTTAGTAGATTTGGGATTATGGTCTCCATGAAAGTATCTGTGGAAATGGGACGTCTATAGAACAGAAGTCGTCGCATGATCCGGAAGTAAAACAGCCATGGCATGTGTATATAGTAGTATAATGTGGCGTGAGGAAGGAGATGGGAGGAAGTAATAAAATGACAATTTTGCCCTCATTATTAACAACCAACTAACGGATAAATTAACGGAAGACTAAATTAGGTAAATATTGCATAGTTGAGGACTTAATTGAGTAAGAATAATAGTCGAGGACTAAATTGGTAATTATGATATAGTCGAGGGACTATTTTGGTTATTAACTCTATACGAAAATAGCATTTTCATCCATCAATTATATTGTCACCACTTTCATCCATCAATTGTATGCGTAGTAGCTTTCTAAGTCCATAAATCGACTATAAAATGTTTTTTAAACCAAATCCCTATAAATTTACGAGACAAAAAAGTCACTTCAGACATTATTGGATGACGAAAAGTGATCAAGTGTATCATTGATAGGGGTGAGCATAATTTGGGTTCAATCCAAAAAATTTGCGAAATCGGGCTCAAACTAATGGGTCGAACCGTAAAAAGCCAGTCACAAATTAATGTACTCGGTTCGAATTTCGGGTCTAGAGTATAAATTTCATATAAAGCTTATTAGGCTTAAGGTTCAGACATGCACCCTCATTTCATTTCATTTCATTGCACCTCTCACTCCTCGTCTTAGGCCCAACCTCTCCATGGGACAGTGAATCCGACTTTGCCTCTCCACCCTCGTGGCTCTCACGATCTCACCCCTCTCAGGCGGCTCTCACTATCGACTCACGCCTTCGCCGTCAGTCCTTCACCAAATCGTTGCTTAGTCACTCCCGGTAAGTCTCCTCTAACCTCTCACTTTTAGAGTTTCATCCACTCATACACATAGTCTCAATCGTCATTCTCTAGCTCTCTACACAGGAAACCCTAGATCATGTGAGATATCTTTCGAGACTTTGAGCTTATAGACTTCTTCGGTGACCGCCTCTTGCCATTAAAATCTAATAGGAGCAACATGTACTTTACTGTTATTTTAGTTTTTTGTTTTAAAGTTCTGTTGGAGCCGTTGGTAGAAAAACAAATAATAATCAAATAAAATATGACTATTATTTTCTGGAAAGAAGGGAAGAAAAGATGAAGAAAATTGGCTAGTGTTTGGTGTTGGGTTTTTGCAAGAGTCAAGTGATCACTCTTTCCTTAAAACCTTATTTGCCACCTCCCAAAGATGCTAGGAGCGTTGTGGCCTAGGCTTCCCAGGATAAAACTTGCTAGTGATTCAATGTTTGAGCACTCAAACAAGGAATCCGGCGAGCAAGACAAAGCTATGAACACAGTATGGCTAAAGAAGGAGTAGAAGCAGAGAGGTTTTGAGGCTAAAAGATCACTAGTAGAAAATGGACCAAAAAAATACTACAATACACGTCTTTAATTACAATTAAAGACTTCTAAAGTAAGGGAAGTAACGCGCAGTGGCATTTAAGTAAATATTTAAAAGACTTTACGTGTCTTTACTAAATTAGTAAAGACGCGAAAATTTAATGCGGAGACAGTGCGCGTCATTATCGTCAAGGTAAAGACTCGTATTTCTTTTATTTCATACATATTAAAAAAACCATATAAATATCTTTTACTCCACAAAACCCTAAGTTTCCTCTTTCTCTATCTCTCCCTCTTGCCGTCGCACTACACTTCTCCCTTCCGCACCTCAGTCTCTTCCACCTGCCCCGCCTCCACCGCTCAGTGCACTAAACTTCTCTCTGTCTTCGTCTTGCTCTCCTCAGTGGCTCCCTTCCGGGCCTCAGCGTATAAGTCATCCCCAAGACGGAGTGCGTCAAAGAGTAGGCCGTGGCCGTGGCCGTTTTCCGCTGGGATATCATTCAACGGCATCTTCAGATTCAGATCTATAACCGTGAAAGGCGATGGCGGCTTCAGATTCGACCAACACATCGCGTGTTCTACATCCAGCAGTGGATGTGGCGGCAGTGACCACTTCAAATCGCATCTCTCCCTTCTGATCCAGCCTTCAATCTCCATTTACTGAAATGAAGACAACTATTACGATCTCGTTGGGTGATTTTCTATTACGATCCTTTCCTCTACTCTACATTGCAGTGAATCAATTTTATTTCTCTGTTCTGGATGTTTCGAAGTTACCAAGACTGGATTTTTTGAGTTCTGTTTCCTAAACTGTGAGTGTGCGGCTGATAGCATTTTTGCGTTTTGATTTGCAGTAAAACTCTATTGAAGCCGACAATACTTTGGATAAAGCTATTGAGAAACCGTAGAGAGATTCAGCTGGAGCAGATGCTCAAAGAAATTGCCAAGCTTCTCGAAACTGGTCAGGAAGCCACTGCTCAGATTCAGGTATAAAGCACTCTTTCTATGCTAATATTCAATCCCAGTGCTCATACAATTATTTTCATTTTATATGCAATTCATCTAATCCTACCATTTGGAGATTTAAATGATTATTAAGTATTAACAATGGGGTTTGTTGTTACTATATCATGTGGAACATATTATAAGAGAGGAGAAAATGATGGCTGCCCAGGAGATAATTCAGCTATTTTTTGAGCTCATAAGTGTTCATCTTCCAATAATTGAGGCATAAAGGTATACATATTTGGTTTTCTGATGAGGGAATATTGGATTCTTTAATCCTTCTTTTTTAAGTATCACACACACACACACACACTTGATTATTGTGACTCTTCAGCATACAGGTTTATCATAGTACTAGTGTATTTCTCCATTTCAGAATAACATGTAATCTGTAATGAACAAAGAACAAGTTTAGTGTATGCATGCACAACAATTATTAATGTTTGAATGTACTTGAACTATTAGAGGATTACTGTAAAATTCCTTCAGCATCTAAGGTGTTTCATTGAGTTGTTTTGAGTGCCATAGGATATGTTTATGAACAATTCCCTTTTATATCACATTCACATGATCAAGTTTACCTGACATACTTGATTTCCTTGATATGATATGCTTTATAGGGCTAGTTGTGGCATTACTTGGAAAAGAAACTACTGCTGGTGATTTTCTGGTTGAAGATGTTCTAGAGGCTGGCCTAGCACAACAAATAGAGCAACCACTTCAATCAGGTGAGATTGCATAACTTGAATGTTTTCTTAATCTTCTGGCATTTTATTCAGTGTATGTGCTTGCTTGTTTTCTGGTGCTCTGCCATTCTTTGGACCGAATTTGAACCTTTGTTTGCATGCAGCCCTGCAAATTAATTTAGTGTCCAGATGAAGTAATATGAATCAAAGTTTTCTTTTCAGTATTTAATCATGAAGAACTGATTTAGTGTATGAGCTTGAGTAGGTGATTTCATCATATATAAATTAATGGAAGTTGGAGTACTACAACTCTTATACTAAACAAACATTAGAATTAGTATGTAAGCATTCAAGTTAAAACTTATTTATTGGATGAACAGGTGAAGACAAGTATGTGGTATTCATCTCTGGTTTGAGACTTTGAGTGTTGGGAGCGGCACCTCCAATCCTCTACAATTTCAGCTTTTAATTGATCATATAACTAGACATCTAGGAGATGAGATCGAAGGTTTTGTTTCATTTTCTTCTATCACATATTTTGCATGTTACTATCTGATTGATTTGAGCAATATCTTTTTAACTTGTTCAAAAAGGACCAAAATATCGCATCTCAAATTGTTCAAGTAGTCATTGCTATAAATTCTGTCGAAGTTCCAAGTGGACTTCTGAATGGTTAGGTAAACTCTTTGCTTTCATTATTATAGAATAGATGTTTGAATATTTTTTTCCTTTTTATTATTATTATTGTAAGTTAAATAAATTTCTCTTATTTGTAAACGGTCTTCTTATTTTTTTATTTTTTTTTTTTGTGAGAATACAGTGTTCAATTTCAATTCATCAGACACATCTTCTTTTTGTCTCTTAAGTTGATGTTTGTCTATGAAATAGTCTAAATGATACAGTTAAAAAATATTATGTTGTAACTCTGGATATAAATATGTGCCTAGAATGGGCTCTACTCATTGTTATGGTAAATCCAGTATTAATTTTATAATTGAAAGAGTTGCACTGTCTTTTAAAAATTGATAGTATATATACTCATTGTTATGGTAGTTGCATTATAATATTTTATAGTTTATATACTCATGTTCTTTTAATTATCCAAAATTTTGTAGGTATATCATGACACAAATGTGTATTCTAAGGATGGAATATATGAGATAAGGAGGGCATGGATAGACTATTTTGTAAATAAGTGCATATAAATGTTTATTATGTGATTTAGATGGAATTACATTATATATATAATGATAGATTAATGTTAGGGTTATTATATTGTGTTTAGAAAATTATGTATGTTGGATTATATATATATTGTGTTGAATGGTTTGAACCATATAAATGTTGTTTGGTGGGGGATTTTCTGTTGAGCATGGTGGGGGAATTTTCTGTTGAGCAGGGATTATATTGAATTAAATTTAATATTAAAAGAATATAAGTACAGGCGCATTTATTTTTTTTTATTTTTGTTAAACACAATACGCGTCTTTACTTAGCTAGTAAGAGCATCCACACTTGTGGATATTGTGGGGAGAATTCAGAATTAAATCTTCCCTTCATGAGATAATAGCTAGTGTGGACATGAGATAATTGAAAAATAATCTCCCTGCAAATGTAGGGAGATTGTCAGAAAAAAAAAAAAAAAAAAAACAATAAAGCAGTGAGACGCAATTGCGTCTCACTGACCACCCAGCCTGGCGCGTGTGCGACACGCACCCGGCTGGGCGATTGACAGCTGGCGGCCACTCTCATTTAATACAAATCTGGCCGTTGCTGGCCGAGCAACGGCCAGATTTGTATCGGTTGCCGGCAACGGTCACATTTCCGACCGTTGCTGGCAACGGATACTTTAAATAAAAAAAAATATAATATATATTCATCTATAAATACCACATGTCTTCACAATTTTTTTACATTTTATCCCACTCTCACAATTCATTTTAATTCTTTCAATTTCTACTCAATTTCTTTTATCATAATGGAAAAAGACAATACTTCCAATCTCGTAGGCATGTTGGAGTAAAATAGAGAAAGAAATAAAATATAAATTTATAAATAAAATAGATAAAGAAATAATTAAAATATAGTGAGTTAAATGGTGGGGTCCACAAATAACTCCTAAATATCTCAAACTGATGTGGAGAAGAGTTATTTGTGATTGAGTGAGATAGTGGAGAATGAGGTGGATGCTGGGGCCCACAAATAACTCCTAAATCTTTCCAGCTGATGTGGATGCTCTAAAGACGCGTATAGTCAAGCTTCACGCGGCTTCCAAGTAAAGACGCGTAAAGTTTCAGCTTTCCGTGTCTGCGCCATACGCGTCTTTGCCAAAAAAGACGCGTATTGTCAATTAGTAAAGACGCGAATGGTTAATTTTGTACTAGTGGATAAACTTTCGTGTTCTATATTTTCTGTGTAAAAACTCTACTGCCCAACTCCTCCTTATATAGGGGTGGATGATTTAAATAGCTTTTGTTAGGCACTTAAGAGCACCCCTCCACCTTCCTGTAACAGCAGCCTTAAACCTGAGTTTCAATTTGAAAATTAAAAATTGGAATTAACTCAAACAATTAATTCCATAACAGTAGAATTGAACACCCAACGGGGCTGTGTTTCAATTCGAAAATTAAAAATTGGAATTAACTCAAACAATTAATTCCATAACAGTAGAATTGAACACCCAACGGTCACAAAACTGCACAGGTTCGTGTAGGCCGAAACTTCCAGTTTCGACCCCAGGCCCGCAGGTGCCGGCGCACACGAGCTCGTGCTTGAATCAAGCATTTTTTCAATCTTGTCTAGTTGGAATTTGATTTGCACCCCCTCCCCCGCGCGAGAGAGCCTCTATGCTATACAATTCTACAAGCTTCAAAAGAGCTCTTGTATATAAGGGGGGGAAATCCTCATTCCAAACCAATGTGCGACAAAACTACCCTTCATTTTTCCAACTCAATGGGTCTACTTTGAGAATCAATATCTCATTCACCCATTATCCGTTTTGAGCGTACAATATATCAATATCTTCGTCTCACTACGAAGTACCCGAATCCATTTTGACCCGACCCAAATCAGAAGTGGACCCCACTGATAATTGTACCACAAAATAGCCACTTAACATGCCATTTTATGTCATTTTAAGCTATTTTTTCCAACAAGTTCTCCTACATTTTTTTTTTCAAAAAAAAAAAAAAAATTCTTCGACTCTTCTAGGGTTTTATAACTATCATTACATCTATTTATAAATTCTTATTAGTCACTGTTAGGGATGAAAATCAATCATTATTGTGTGGACCATGATTCACACAAGTTGTGTGGACCATATTTTGTCTACTGTAAAATAATGTACATTCAGTACAAAAATAATGTATATTCAGTACAAAGATAATGTACATTATATACAGGGGATGTACATTATTTTTGTTTTTAGTGTACATTATATTGTATAGTGTATATTCAGTACAAAAACAATGTACTTTTGGTACATTTAAAATGTACTTTTTATTATGGTCCACATAACATTGTGTAGACCATGGTCCATACAATAATTTGCCGGATGAAAATATGCTTAGACCACTTTGAAGGGGCCTATGGGCTATGACCTTGCATGTTTTGGGCCTGTTTAGGCCTGACCTATTTAATAAATAGATTAGGCTTAGGTCTACTTTAAAGCCCATGTATATATAGTCCCCAGCATTTTTTAAATTCGTTGTTTTATGGTTTTTTTATTTTTTTTTTTATTTTTAAGTCTGAGCTACCGATCAAAAAAAAAAAAAAAAAAAAAAAACCATAAAACAACGAATTTAAAAAATTATATTTCGCAATTGTCTATTTAATCCCTGGTGTCATCTCTTTTTGGCGATGTGTATTCTAAAACCCTACTAAACCTCTGCATCCACGGTTTAGGAAGAAGGAGACTAGGTGAGTTACTAATTCTAGGGTTTTTATTCGGGTTTCTGGGTATGGAAGAGAGAAACAGCAAAACCAAGGGAAAAAGATCAAAGCTTTTTGTTAATTCCCATCTGGGTTTTGCTGTTTCTCCGTATCTATTCGTCTATCTAGTGCTTATTTTGCGTATGTGTTATGTATTCATAAAGTTTACATTTTTTCGTTTTAAATATCTTTTCCAGCTCTTGCCAGACAACTAGCAAAGATGTATCTCCACTTCTACATAAACGACAATGGCGACAAAGTTTATACGACAAAGGTAAGATGATTAGTATTTTTTTTCCTGTTTATTGTGCAATTGACTTTTTCTTATGTTTTCTGTTTTCCTATTATTATTGTCTTAAATATGTGAACTGTTTTGAATTTCTTGGATATTGTGTTGTAAACCTGTCCATTTGAGCTTTTATTCTTTGTGGACTTGTGAACCTACAAAAATATTATGTGCCATGAATAGAAATATGAAGCTTTGAAGAATTAGGGGACTAGAAGCATTCTTTGTACAGTTAATTGGATTTAGCATGGAGGGATTGTTATCATCCTCTCCTTGTCAACTTTTTACTTAAAAGAACTGTGGTACACACTAATAATACCAGATTACCAGTATTTAGTACTATGGATAATTATTTTCCCATTTGGTGTGATGGGAGGGTTACCAATCCCAGGGCCTTTAGATGTGTGACTTAGGATCCTATTCAATGCTGTGATTCTTCATTTTGAACCAGGATTATAATGTTTCTGGCTTTTGAGCAGAAAGCCAATGTTTTGTATAATGTATATATGTTTCTTCCCTGTTCCATGGACTTGTAGTTCTCTGCTCTGGGTTCCAATCTCTAATTGGATTTGTTTGCACTTTGCACTTAAGATCTTTTCACTTCTCAAAACTTAGCTAATTGTGATTGTTGATAAATTCTGATTTTTTTGTTTTTGTATATAACCAAAGTGCCATTTTCACCAATAAACTGTAAAAGGATTTTTTATGAATTAAAGCAATTTTTTTTTTATTATTGGTAATTGAGTTAATGACAAAACCCTTTTGGCTTTACCATATTGCAAATGGAGCTACAAGTAACGTGAATATAAATGTAAGCACATCTGTCTTCTTCTGCATGCTGGCTGAAGCCTCTTTAATACCGATGACTTTGATATTTCCTTTTATTAGCAATTTTATTTGTCTCTAGTGACTTTCACTCTTTGAACACTTTGGATGCCTGCCTATTTCCAACTATGTGTTTAGGTTGCCTGACATTATTGTTTTTGTTTTTTGGGACTTTCAGAAAGAATCACCGGTAGGGCTGGCCACACAATCTGCTCATCCAGGTAACTTTGAGATTCTAATTACACCAATGAACTATTGAGATATTGAAATATAGTTGAAAGAACTCAATTTTGAGTTCAAATTATATTTTACGTTTCGCACCCCCTCACATTTGTTCTTTTGGTCTGTTATGGCACATAAGCATAGCAATGCAAACATCGCTTATATAACCTATGTATTTGAACTTCTATGGACTCATGCAGCTCGGTTCTCTCCTGATGACAAATTCTCGAGGCAGAGAGTTCTCCTAAAGAAGCGTTTTGGTTTGCTGCCCACCCAGAAGCCAGCCCCAAAGTATTGATTGTTCCAACTCGATTGAGGCTTTACCTTGTTGTAATGCTCTTTGGTTCGACTTTGCAATAGAGGGTGTGGATCGATCATCAAATGTTGTTGCTTTAGCTTTTCGTTACGCATAGAATGCATGACTTTTGAGAATTGACTCCAACTATTTTATGCCCCTTGTAAAAGAACATCCGAGGGTCCTCGTAATTGGTTTCTTGATGGATTTATGTGTTGTAATACCAGATTTGTATGAAAATATCTTTAGATGTTTCCCATTTTAAATTTAAGCATTATTGCAGCTTGTGGAATGGTGTCACTGCTTCTCCCAATTTTGAAATGAGTTATTTGGAATTATATTTTGCTTCATAAATGAGGAGCAAAAAGGTTGTGTTTATAAAGAAGATTTTGGTATTTTTGGTCTTCCACCTTAATATGTTTTTGGTTTACTTTTTAGAGGTGAAGTGAGCTTTCACTAACCAATCTTGAAAAATGAAAACAAATGCTTTAAACCATTTGAAACTTTAGTTTGGTTTATGGGATTTGGGGATTGGGGATTGGGTATACATATTTCATGTTTGATTTGCTTTAAACCATTTGAACCTAATTAACGAAGATAATTTAGCTTTGATTATAGAAATTGAAATATGAAATCTGAAAATTGATGTTTAGAAAAATAATTGCAAGTTGAATTCTTCTTCTAGATCTTCAGAAATGTTGATAGATTACAATGTAGAAGTATTTGTGAGAATTTCTATAGAAAATTTAAAGAGAAACTGAAAAGTGAAAATGAAGATAAAAAACCACTCTAATTTATACTTAAAATTTGCACTAAAAAATCGCTACGGGCTACGTGGTCACAATGGAGAGTTGAACTAAGCAACATCAATTGTTCTATGAAGTAACATATTTTTGTTGCTTATTACTCAATCGAGCAAATTACACTTTTGGTCCTATGACTATAAGAGGCGTGTTAATTTCAGTCCGTGACTTTTAAAACTAACAATTTAGTCCTTTAACTATGTTTTTTTTAACAGATTTGGTCCTCCGGGCAAAATTACCGGCCAAAATTCGCCGAAAAAACATAACCCATTTTAAAGTATTTATAATTGGGGGTAAAATGGTCCTTTCACGTCCGTTCTTCTTCTTCCTTGCTGCGCCTTCCGCCGTCGATTACCATATCACAAAAACTATTGATTCCTGAATTTAAATCACTGCTACTCCCAATCTCATACTGATAAGCGAGGCTACTGGGTTGTTGATTTGAGTGCAGCATATCACCAAAATTGTTGATTCCAGAATTTATAGCACTGCTACTCCCAATCTCATGATACTCATACTGCTGATAAGCAAGACTACTGGGTGAGTGTACCATATCATGATTATACTTTCCAAAATTCTCACAATTACTCTTCTCATTCCCATTCCAGTGATTAGGGCAATAATAACTGGGCGCTTGATGAATTACCCTATCAGGAATAATGCCCTTGTCCTTGTTATTTTCTTGATCGGTTCCAAACACATCATAGAATACCTCGTCAACAGCATTATTATTATTCTAAAAAACGCCGCAATTTTCTCGATCGATTTCCACCTTGCCTTTCGGATTCTTGAACACAACCTGCGATCTCCGCCGCCGTAAATTACGCCGTGGAAACGTGTTAAGCCGGTCGTCGTTAAGACCAGCCCCAGATGGTCGCGATGAGGCGTCACTCCAGCTCTGCCCTCCGATCATTGATCTACCGATTTAGATCGGGGAATTGTGTGTAAAATAAGAAATAGCAACTTTAGGCTATTCCTGAAAACTCAGGAATAGCCTAAAACCAGGTGAGGCAAGAATCAATATTTTCCTCGCAAGGGGAATTGGAACATTGTTTTTGGGAATAGAAATTTTTACCAAATAAAGGAATATGCCTATTTCTGAGAATGCTATTTCATTTCAGACCTATTCCGCGAACCCAATGTGCCATGAGGGGTTTGGACAATCACATAATTGAAAAAAAAAAAAGAGTATATTTTAGAATTTACCTTGTTGGAAGGATAACTTGCTGCATCATGACCTTGATGTGATGCATATAGAGAAAAATGTGTGTGACAACATCTTTCACACAATTATGGATGTCAAAGACACGCCTAGTGCACGTCTCGATATGAAGGACATATGTAAGGGCGAGCTACAGTTTGCACCGTACTAATCAATTGGTTGTCTATGAGTAATTAGAGACTTTCTAATTTGGCTCTATGAGTAGTTAGAGACTTTCTAATTTGGCTACACGTGTTGTTTCCACATCTTCTAAATTAATTGAGATGAAAAGTCATGATTGCCATATTGTTGGATCGCAGCGCTGCACTATGCTTACTTCCCATCACCCATCCTGGGATTGTTGGAAGTCAAGCACACTTAATCATAGAGTTCTATGGTATCTGGTTATCATATCCTACTTAAAACCAATTGGTGATAAGTAGGTGGACATTAACTATTTAACCATATCTCTCCATGGTAAGCTACAACGCCACGTCTCGAATCGAACAGGGGTTGGACTCGGCCAACCCGGCCGACGCCCAACACATATTTTTATGCAATTTCATTTACATGTAGCCTTCATGTTTTTACCAAGCTGTCATTGGAAGCTTTTGAATGAGTTAAGTTCATTTTTCTAAAATCTTTGCTCTACATCCCTACTCGTAGACAAACTATGTGAAATGAAAAACTCGATTGTTTTAACGTTGTGTAAGAACGTTTTTTTTTTTTCTTTTTTTTTTTTTTTTTTCCTCTAGCACTGTTTGACTGCATGGAACACTTCATGTGCATCTTCCCTATGAATCACGTTTAGGTGGCCCAGTACAATATTGTTGAATGTATCCATTTGAAAGATTCATCATTCACTTGAAGTCCAAAATGAAATATAAGATATATGTAATATGTTGAAGGTTCAATTATTGATGTATAAATGCTTGAAGAGTCAACTCTCTTTTTTCCACCAATTCACTAGGTTGGGACGTGGAATTGGTAAATGATATATTCCTTCCAAGGGATGCTCATCTCATTTTAAGCCTACCTACTTCTGTAAACATTGTACCTGATAACTGGTTTTGGAAGGGGGAGTTGCATGGGGAGTATACAGTTAAAAATGCATACAGAGTGATCACGAGAGAGAGGGGTGATAGAGGGGGATCGGAGGTGAGTTGGGCGGGAATATGGAAATTGGATTTGTCTCCAAAGATCAAGTCTTTTTTTCTAGGCTTTGTGTATGAAACACTTACCTACTAAAGATATCTTGGCCATAAGGCAGGTCGCATGTGATCCTACTTGTCCGTTGTGCGGGATCGAATAGTGCACCTTTTGGTCTAATTATTCATGATATAAGATCTTTGCTAAACCAGCTGCGTTCTTAGCTTAAGCTTTGTTAAGAGGGGTGCAAATGCCCTTGCTCATGATCTTGCAAAGAAGTCCTTAGATTATCCTATTCTAGGCAGGGTAGAATATGTTGACAGCATTCCTCTTTTTGTTTCCTGTATTGCTTGTTCGGACTTGCTGGTTTATTATTAATATAATCGTTTGTTTTGGTTTGCTAAAAAAAAATGCTTGAAGAGTCAACACACTATGCATCATTTTATTTTGACGATGATGCTCGAGTCAATCATTTGAACTGAATGGCGAATCAATCTTTCAAGTCATCATTATCATTGTGGGCAAATCATTATTATTATTATTATTATTATTATTATTATTATTATTATTATTATTATTATTGTGTGCAAATAAGACCTTAAACGTACAAAATTTGTGCAATTAACATTTTTTATCTGTTATTTTCAAATTTCTTATAAAAATATGTCATAATGTCACTTGATATATAAAATCATTTTTCTTTAATAATTTAATAATTATATAATATATTATTTTTAAAAAAATTTAAAAAATGGAGGTAACTTGCCTATGACTTTGCCATCGATGGTGAACCTTGAAAAGCCTCTCTTGATCCGTCAACAAAGTCAAATACTCAAATAGTCCGTCAATTATTTAATTAAGATCCATTTAAAAACTCAAAAAGTAACAAGTTATTTTTTGAATTTGCTTGTATTTGGCTACCAATTATAGTCAAAGAAAAATGATCTTAGCCGGCAACTATTTGATGCTTTGTGAAAGTTAAATATACAATTTTTGTGTGTTTAATGTAATAATATCTCAATTGTACACTTTTTTATTCACTGATCTGATTACACAAAATATAGAAATTTAGTGACATATTTGATACATTTTCCTAAATCTAATCCTTCAAAATGTAAATTGTCAATTTAGTCTGTCAATTGTTTACTTAGAATCCATTTGGAAACTCAACAATAACTTTCAAAAGTTATTTTTTTTGAATTTGTGTGTATTAGCTACCAAAGAAAAATAAAGTCAACAAAAAATACTCAGTGTAGTCAAAGTAAAAATTACCCAATTTGATAATATAAAAAAAAAAAAAGATTTCCAAGTTTTTTTTATTTGCAAGACAGTTTCGTATCCATATCTCATGTTTAGCTCTCTATATCTTTCTAACGGCATCTCCAACTATTGAGATAAGAGGCGAACAAAGTGGAAGAAAGAGGGAAAAATTGGCTGATTGATCTTCGAAGAGAACTTTCTTTCCGAAAATAATGTGCGAAGGCGCGAGTTACTCACACACCACAAAGATGTTATATTATTTTTAATTTTTTTTTTTTTTACTAAAATCATGCCGTTGAAACATCTTGATTTTTTTTTTCTTTATTTTTTTTTTGGGAAAAGGATCAAATAAGCCCTCGAACTTTAGCTTAAAAGTCAATTAGGCCCCTAAACTTTTTAAAGGTGCAATTACACCCATCAACAATTCATTTAGATGCAATGAAGCCCAAAAACAAGTTAATGACCTGCTATCACAGGTCATTAGGGTTCATGCCACTTTCCGACGAATTTTCCGGCCAAAGAAAAATGTGACCAGCAATCGACCCAGATTTGCCGAAAATTTCGCTGGTCACTTTTTTTTTTTTTTTGCCGGAAAATTCGCCGAATGGTGGCCTGAACCCTAATGACCTGTGATAGCAGGTCATTAATTTATTTTTGGGCTTCATTGCACAAGTCATTAATTTATTTTTGGGCTTCATTGCACTTAAATGAATTGTTGATGAGCGTAATTGCACATTTAAAAAGTTTAAGGGCCTAATTGACTTTTAAGCTAAAGTTCGAAAGCATAAAAGCATATTTGACCCTTTTCCCTTTTTTTATTTTTTGTTTTCTAGAATTTTTATTTGTTATTTTATTTGTAAATTTATTTTTAAAATTTTAAATTTTACTAATTGTTGGTATATATAATATTTAAAATTTGATTCCGAATTTTATATTTCATTATTTAAATTCACAATTGAAATTATAATTATAAAGTTAAAATTATTAATTTTAAAAAATAAAATAAAATAATAAATAATGTTTAGGAGTGTAGAGAAATAAAACCAGAAAATGGGAGAAAGATTAGAAAGAAAAATAAGAGATGAGATTATATGGTGATGTGACCGTTGTTATACCATGGACCAAAATCTATCTTGCAAGGTGAATCATCATCTTAAATTGTGTGAAAGTCTAAATTCTAGAATATAACAGTTTCTAAATTTTGAAAATTTGTAAATACAACACATTCATTACAAATTGTGAATTTTTAAAAGATAATTTGTGAACATTTAATATGTAAATTAAGTACATATAATATTATTGAATTAATAATAAACCCTTTTTGAGTTCCCAATACATCCCGGGGAAGGTAATTACACACATAGATTTCCATAATTGCAGTGGGCAGGCAAAGGTTTGGAGAATCTTGACTTGCTACATTTAGCATAACTAAAATGGAGTGCCAAAAGGCAACAACTCAATTTGGGCACTCCGCAAACAGATTTGCCTTTCCATAGCAATTAAGCAAGGCCATTTACATTCATCATCCATCAAGAACTAGCAATATATGATTATATGAACTTACAAAAGTGCAATCATTGTTAAAATCAAAATGACCAAAAACCAAGGTGAAAATGGAGTCAACTTGATCAATGCAAACTACTGAACCATATAGTGATATATAGCAAAGTAAATACAAAATCAGTATTAACAACCTCTACCACAGTTCAGCATACTTGATAGCACTAACCCCCCCCCCCCCTCCCCCCAACCCCACCCCACACACACACACCCAAATGCATCTTCAGAGTAAGATTCATAGAGATGTTCAATTTCCACAAAGAGAAGAAAATTCCTTTCAAGCATTAGCATAACACTTGAAAGCAGATACTGTGAACTATGACTGAAACCATCTTAAAAATCAACTTTTAAAGAAAGACAGACTCTCCTATGCGCATTTTGCCCTAACAGAACAGCTTCAAACAAACACCAGCTGACAAGTTGGCAAGAATGACTAATACAAATATTGGTTTCTTAAGTTCTATAATATAAGTTTAAAGTTCTTGTGATCTAGGTAACGAACAACGAGCCTTAGGCTAGAAAACAAGTTTTATTAACACATCACACAGGTCTATGACATGGAATAAATTAGTGTCCAAGAGGAAGGAGAAGGTATGACTTAGCTATATATTCAGTCGAGTAGTAACAAGGATGGGCACTTATAAATGGTTGGCGTATGAATGTTTTAAATGTGTTTCTTAGGCTGCTGCTTGTAGAAACTTTATTGGTGGAACTAGATTACATGTTTTTATCCACTCCTCAATAGTCAATATGTGTGGGGCATATGACAGACACAAACTCTTCATTTGCAATCATTCTGCGCAAATATATGAAGGAGCTAACTAAAATTGAAAAAGCTATAAGTCTATAACCCCCAGCCCAAAAGTCAAATAACAATGTTCTTAAATGTAACCACTTTGCACATTACATGTAAAAGAACTATTTAATGACTGTCAATTACTTTCAATTTAGTCTCCTCTCTGTCAAGTTTACCCCCCTGTGGTCTGGGTTTTAATCTTTACTATTAATTTCATTTTGATACCATCTGCCTCTTGTCCTAGCTTAAAGTCTCTAGGGAACATCTATGGCATAGAAAATCTGTATGTTAAGTAAGCCACGCTCAACATGCTTATTTTCGTATGTGTGCTTTTAGTAGTATCACAAAAAAATAATAAAAAACACTACATACAACTAGTATCTCTAGCATCAACTAGCACAACAAGGGATCAAATATAAAACTTTTAAAAAGCGAAAATGTGAAATAGCATACTACCTTGCACCAGAAATTTTCACTTCCACATGTCTGTTAGTCCTACTAGACTGCTCAAACAGATATATACTCTCTAATAATAAGTTTTCTTGCATTAACTAAGTTGTGAAGATATGATTTGATGGTATAATATGAAAGGACTAATTCATTTGTAAGAGTTCAAAATACCCTCTCCCAATCACATTATAGTAATTCCAGCAAGGAAAACACTGAGAAGAGCATAGAGGGGCTTGTTAACATTCACAATTGTGCAATGCAATTTTCGGGATTTATCAAATGTAAGCAGGCAGCAAATATAGCACCGAGCAATACAGAAGTACAGAGCTAAGGAAACATAGGTCTCTGAAACCAGAGCTTAGGGTTTGAAGGTGACACTAATATTTTGACTTCAAAATTTTCAGAGAAATAGAAATCAGTTAAGCATCGCTATCACCGTCATGTTTCGGATTACCTGCAGCATTGGAAATGAAAACCCCAGGATGAACTGAACGCCGCCGAGTCCTGGAAGGGAGAATGTTGTCCAAATCGACCTCAGCAAGAGGATCGTCGGAGAGGTCGCTTTCACCATCAGTATCAGAATCACTTCCGAATGCACTAGAATCGGAGTCCGAGTCAGAATCGTGAACTGACTCCTCGACCAATTTTCCCTTCCCCTTGTCGTCACTCCTAATTGCCTTCCCTTTTCGGTCGATTTCGGCCTCTCCATTAGACTGCTCGTCTTCATCCTCCTCCTCTTCTTCTTCGAACTTGTAATCCTCTTCGTCGTCCTCGTCCTGCTCTTCCTCATCTTTCACAGAACAGACATCGTTCTGAGACCCTTCGCCGATCTTCTTGTCTTCGGCGGCCGAAGAGACGGCGCCGTCGACAGAATTTTCGAGTTTGGCCTTCTTGCTGGACTCGTCATCTTGTCCTTCGGTAGCAGCTTCGACGACGAACTCCGGGTCGGGTTTCCGCTTCGCGGGTAGCACATGTTCCTCTTGGTGATTCCGTACATCCTCCATTGTATGGTTTCTGGGTTTCGATTAGGGTTTTGAGGATTGTCGGATCACCGCTGCGGATACGGTGACTCTAATTTTAAGTATTACAAGCTCTTTAAGTAAAGTGTTCATGTGTGTTTGACATTTGTTGGTTTTTACATTAAATTCATTGAACATTTGTTACTCCTTCAAAAATTCATAATTTAATCATCAACTATAATAATTTTTTTAATTTAATTCTAAACAATTTTTTGTAAAAATTAATTAGATTCTCGACTTTAATAATTTTACCAATTAAATCTATTGTTACAAGAGATAATTTATATCATGGACCAAGATCCACATAGCATTATAGACATTGGACTGAAACGACAATGTACAAAATTTGTACTCGTAAGATACATAATTTCTTAATACAAGACACAAAAAATCACAACGCAAGAGACATACATATGTTATATATTTACTTATTTTTCAAATCTAATTTAGATACATAATTTGTGTTCATAAACACATAATTTTACAACACAAGACACAAAAATTCATAACAAGACACAATTACTAATTTTGTTTAGATACAGAATTAATACTTTTAAAGTACAAAGTTTCATAACACAAGACACAAACTTACAACATAAAACACATACAATGCACCAAGGTCCACAGTGCACTGTGAACCTTGGTCCATAGTATAAGGATTGTTGTTAAGATAATTGGGTTATTTCACCTCTATTAATACTCAATTCGGTCATCGACTATAGTAGTTTTACCTAAGTTAGTCTTCAACTATAGTGATTTTACATAATTTAGTTATCGACTACATTGAATTTTATCGATTTAGTCATTGATTCTAATGGCCAAAGACTCAATTGGGTAAGACCATCAAAGCCGAGAACCTAATTAAGCACGGAAAGTCGTCTAAGACTAAATCCAAAAAAAAAAAAAAAAAAAAATCACTATAATTGAGGACTAAATTGAGTATTAACTCTCAAAAATACTTCTAATTTAAAAAAAAAAAAAAAAAAAATTTGTTAGTTTCCACTCTCTAATGTAAAACATTAGGTCATCCACATTAGTTGATTTTGGACTAGATTTTGAGGAAAAGTAAGTGATGTGGATGAGAGAGAGAGGGAAGAAATATCCTCTTGTAAATATGAGTTTTTCGTGGGACCCGTAGGAGAAGAAAGAAAGAGAAAAGGAAAGATGAGAAGTGAGCGTGTGCACTGCACGCCCCTGCTGGCGCGTCAGGGCCTTATTTTTATTTTAAATTTTTGTTTTCAGCGTCGGATTTTTGTTCCTTTTCTCCTTCTTCTCTTTCCCTCATTTCTTTCTTAGTTCGCACCTAAAAAATTATAGCAAAAACCTCATTATTGAGAATGTTCTTAGCTCTCAATTCATTTTAACTTTTATCACATCTTATTTATTTACTTAAAGCATACACAATTGTGAATTTTATGGGGTTTTTGCATACCAAAAAATCAAGGAAGGGTTTTTAACTAGTGTGGGTATGGATTTTTGGATTAGTTTTTACTCCTAGAAGTTTAGATTTTTTGAGAGGTCAACATGTGAGAGAAAAAAGCAAAGCAAAACTGAACCCTTGCGCGTTACGCACAAAGAGCGTTTCCAAACGGGCGCGTGTATTACACGCGACTGCTGGCGTGTCTTCTCTTACTTTTTTTTTTTAATCCCCTGTATTGGGTCTGATTTTTTTTTTCTTTTTTCCTCTTCTTTTTGTTTCTTTTCTCTCCTTGTTGGCTCATAAAAACCCCTGAAAAATGCTAAACCGACATGGTTGCTCTTATTCTCTGTCGATTTTGCATGCGAGATGGGCATGGACTCCTTGAATGCTAAGCTCTCGTGAACTTTGACTTGGTTAATGGGTTGCTTCCTGGTAGAATTTGCATCAATTAATCTATCCCATTAAAAACAAATTAAAAAAAATTGTAGGTATGTATAGATGCAAGAGAGAGGAAGAGCTCTAGGAAATAGTTCATGGAAGAAATGACCCCTCCAATCATTTTCTCCTTGAAAACCAGAGATCTAAATTGAGGATGCATAATCAGTGGGAAAGAGACACAGCTTCAGAGCAAACAATTATTCCCAAAAGGTTGAATCCCTAATTCTAGGGGCTCTACACCCGAATTCAATAGAACATCTGAAAGAATATAAATCATGGTAACTCGGCTGAACACAGAGGGAGACTCGATCTTGAATGTGTTTCCAAACATTACCCATGTAACCAACTGAGCAGCTTATGCAGGTTGTTTCTGAGCAAAGAATAGCAAGGAAGGAAAATGAAAGACAAATGAGAAATTGCTTTCTTTATCTTCAAATTTGATAGTTTATATATTGATGAATATTAATAGAGAGCTCGCATGGGTAGCTCAAATGGTCATAGAGGTGAAACTTTGGAAGAATGATCAGGGATTGAGTCTCACCAGCGGCAGTGTGGGAGCAACCTCTCAAAGTGAGGGGGGCTTCTTGTGCGCTTCTTGTGCGCAGTGAGCACCGGTCTAGCCTCTATGGGTTCATGTTCAGTTGAGTCACCATGATTTACATCAGACGTTATGCCATGGAACCGTGTTCACCATTCATGGTGAACACGGTTCCAACAGTGTTAGTACACCGTTATCTTTTTTTTTTTTTTTTTTTAATTAATTACGTGACTGCCTACACATTCACTTTGGAACCATGCCTACACATTCACTTTGGAACCATGAGATTATGAATTTTCTGTTATGAGATTATGAATTTTCTGTTATGAGATTATGAATTTTCAGTTATGAGATTATGAATTTTCTGTTATGCGATTATGAATTTTCTGTTATGAGATTATGAATTTTCATTACATTCATAATTTCGGACATTCATAAATTATGAATTCATGCATGCACATTCACTTTGGAACCATGCCTACATATTCCCGTCCGAAATCACGGACATTCATAAATTATGAATCCATGCCTGCACATTCACTTTGGAACCATGCCTACACATTCACTTTGGAACCATGAGATTATGAATTTTCTGTTATAAGATTATGAATTTTCTGTTATGAGATTATGAATTTTCAGTTGTGAGATTATGAATTTTCTGTTATGCGATTATGAATTTTCTGTTATGAGATTATGAATTTTCATAAAATTCATAATCTTATAACAGAAAATTCATAATTTGATCAGTAACGCGCCGTTAACTCCACATCCGCGATTTTTTTTTTTTTTTTTGCCTAAAAACGACGTCGTTTTGACTTGTGTTCACCATTCTCGGTGAACACGATTCCACGGCATAATTTGCGGATTTACATCCTCCCAAATGCTTTGTCGGGCCGGGGTGTGGGGAGCCCTTAGGGTTGGGGTTCAACCTTTGGAAGAATGAATATTAATAGAGGATAAATCATATAAGATTTTCTTAATTAAGTTAAAATACTTCAATTTGAGCTCGTTTTTGTGTTGGTGTTCGTTTGTTAAGATTTTTGAAAATCATGTTCGTGTTCGTTTGTTAACATTCGCGAACACGATCACAAACATGTTCGTTAACATTCACGAACATGTTCGTTAACATTCATAAATACTTAGTAACCAAACATATTAATATGTTCGTGATCACAATTCGTTCGTGAACAAGAAATACTATATGTTCATATAAAAAAAAAAATCAAACAAGTAACACAACTACAAAGAGAATAAAAACAAATATTAAACGAACATAAACGAGCTTGTTCACAAACATTATTAAACGAACACTAAACGACCTTGTTCGCGAACATTATTAAACGAACACAAACGACTTTGTTCACGATCTCTTAGCAAACTAGTTTACAACTGTTTAGACTCTGTTCGTTTATAAACCGAGCTCTAAATTTTGTTTGTTAATGTTCGTTTACCTTAATAAACGAACGCTTACCGAACACGAACACAAACACGAGTAGTTTACCGAAAGCTCTGTTCGCTAACACCCCTATTACGGTGTAGTATTTTAGTAAAATAACACCAAAAAAAAACAATAAATTAAATTAAAACACTAGTAGGTGGAGTGAGTGCTTAACATAAAATACAGGGAGGAAAGTGTAAAATCCCACTGATATTTAGCTGTTTAAGCAGGAATGCGGAAGCGTTACATTTACACATTGAAGGAAATAAGGAATGCTTACAAATTAACTATCTTACGATTACCAAATAAGATTGCCCAAGGGAAATCATCGGTGGAGGGAATTAAACTTGAGTTACTCCGAAATTTTTCCTCACGAAGATAGTTCATTTATTATCTGAACTACCACCTCGATTTAATACTAAATGTGTCTTCGCATTTGCATAGTAAATTTGGTGATAATTACGAAATTGCAACCGTATTTTTTTTTTAAACTTGATCTAGTGCGTTCAAATTTTCCATATGTAAAATTGTGATTAGTTCTTAGTTTTCTCCTACGGACTTGTTCTCATATGATCCAATACTTATATATATATATATATATATATATATATATATATATATATATATATATATATGACCGCGTTCAGGTGCGAACTGCCCGTCCAGGAGAGAACTGAGAACCATCCAGCACGCGTCATGTTCCAGATCAACAAATCAGATGTAATTTAAAAAAAAAAAAAAAAAAAAACGATGCGAGGGCATTTTCGTAAATAGCTCGAACTTTGGTGCATATAAATGTGCTATAAGTGCAAGTAGTTGGTGCACCTTTGCAAGTAAAAAATGCAGGTAAAATCACTTACAAGTGCACCTACTTTCATCTACAAGTGCATGTAATTTTGCCTTGTTAACATTCATGCACCTAGGTGCAACTACTTATAACTATAGGTGCACCTGGTTATAACGTCAGGTGCACTTAGTTTTGATACTCAGTATAAATTTTACTTGCACATGTAATATGTTTTACCTGCACTTGTAATACATTTTACATGCACTAAGGTGAATTATATGAAACTGTTACTTACACTTATAATACATTTTATTTGCACTTCGATCTTCAATTATTTATGAAAATGCCATCGCGTTTTTTTTTTTTTTTTTATAAAATCAGTGTTTCTCATCCCTTAGATCTGGACACGTGGCGCGCGCCGAATAATTTTCAGTTATCTCCTGGGCGGGCGTTCGCATGAGAGTGCACCCCTGTATATATATATATATATATATATATATATATATATATATATATAATAATTATAATAATAATAAGTCTCAATCAAAGTTATATCTCTCATTTATGTCCATGTTTTTAATGCTAATCATTTTGTACATTATGCTTTTAGAGTTGTACTATATAAATTTTTGGGCAAAAATACTCATATTGTTATAACTTCCGTTATCTTTTCCATTATTGTTAATTGTTACCACTTACCATGCACATGCATCCACCATATATTTTCTTATATTTTTTAATGATAATAATATTTTGTAGACGTTATATATTGAATTATTATAATAAATAAATTTGATTTCATATATATTTTTTAATTAGTAGGGATTTGTTAATTATTTTAAAAGATATAAATATTGGGCATATGTTTCTGTGCATCGCGCATAGAAAAGACTAGTGTGTATATATATATATATATATATATATATATATATATATATATATATATATATATATGAAGAGGATCATATGAGAACAAACTCACAGGAGAAAATTAAAAATCAATCTCAGTCTTATATCTAAAAAAAATAACACAGTTCTGATGATTTTTTTTTTTTTAAATGCGGTAATATTTTTGTAATTATTGTCAATTTTACCGTGCATCTTTTAGCATTATTGTTCAAATATATTTTTAGTTATGTTATATACAAATATAAATTTAATTTGGATTTCAAATGTAAAAGCTTACCAATATTAGACTTAAAAATAAAAATTATATTTATATAAAAAATATTTTAAATATAAGATTTAAAAATCACTCAAAATTAAATGTGTGTTAATTTTATAATATTAATTTAAAAAATAAATTTAAAATGAGTATAAATAAACAAGTTTCTAAACAGAAAATAAAGAATGAAAACTAAAAATAAAAAAAAAAATTCTTGAAGTAAGCAAGCCATACCAAGTAAAAATTAAAACATATTAAATTAGACAAAATTTGTACATAAAATATTACATGTAATTCCATTCAATAATGCATTAATATGTCAAATATCAAACGTTATACAATGAACCATGATCCAAAATGACGTTGTTTTCTTAGGAAAAAAAAAAAAACAGCATTCGTTATGTTCAACCAATGATGTGTCTATGGTGTATCCATTATTTTTAATGATACTATACAATGTGTGTATACAATGAAACTGAATAGAATGTCTCACATATTGAGTGTAGTTGAATTAGAATGATACTTAAATGATGTTGTAATGAAACAATAGTGTGTATAAAATGAAATTGAATAGTGAGTTATATTGTCAAATAATGAAACTGTAATTGAATTATAATGATGCTTTAGTGTTGTTGTAATGAAACTGCAGTGTGTACAAAATGAAATTGAATAACATGTTTTACATATTGAGTGTAGATTATCAAATGAAACTGTAATTGAATTAGAATGATACTTTAACGGTGTTGTAATGAAGCTACAATGTAATAAAATGAAACTGAGTAACATGTCGCACTTATTGAGTGTATATTATCAAATGAAACTGTTGTTAAATTATAATGATACTTTAGTGGCCCTGTAATGAAACTACTGTGTGTATTAAATGAAAATGAATGATCCACACAATTGTTGAACTTTCGTTGCTTCTATGTGTCGATTGATCCATAGTCGATAAAACTCTAAGAATACACTCGAAAAAACGAATATAGAAGATGCTAAGAAGAAAAACAGATGAGAAGATCGCAACGAAGATGAGAGAGGTTACTTCATATACCTTATCGGAATTTTCAGTCTACCATTGTTAACAATAATGTTTTTTTTTTTTTTTCTAAAATTATTCAAACTACATTGTATTGCTTCCTGGTCCAAGCTGTTATGTGGACCATGATCCATAATAAAATTTCTCGTCAAATATATATATATATATATTTTGAAAGCCAAGGAAGTTGGATTGCATTAATTCAAAGAACAACAATAGGAGGAGGTGTATCCCTCCAAACTGATCGTGGCGACACAACACTTACATGTTTAGCCAGAGTATGAGTTGTGTGATTGGCATCTCTGCGAATATAACTAACAACACAACCTGACATGGAACTAACCAAACGTAAACACATAACCAAAGCAAAACCAACATAAGTTCTGAACGAAAAGGCATTATGAAGACTAGAAACAAAAACAGCGCCAATCAGAATAAACCATGGCATTTGAATAGTCGTGTTCCTTCAGCCATGAAAGTGCTTCGCCTATGGCCATTGTTTCAGCTAGAAGATGATCATATTTAGATAGTTACGGGTACGTTTGTCGAATTTATTTTCTTTGATCCAATAAGTATATGATTTTTCATTTTCTACCATTAAAAAAAAAACCAATATTTTGAAATGAAAATGAATGACTTTATTAAAATAAGTGTTAAATACAATGAAATATTTTTTTTGAAAAATATATCTGCGATATAGTATTAAATGAAATGAATGATAGTGTCAGGTGGGATAGAATCCTAGTACATAGGTTGTTCCTGATCAAAAGCTAGTGAAGCTAAAGTATGAGCATGTAAATTTAAAGTCCGAGAGACATAACTTAACGAACAATAATTAAATAAAGATATAGCTGTCCTACACTGATCCACAATTATCCCAACATAGGATAGCATGGGCGTAGATCTTGAGTATAGCGCACTCCGCAACTCTGAACAATCCGTGAGCAGGTCTACTGTCTGAACATCCCGTTCCTTGAGTCATGATAGGGCCTCTTTGCATGCCAACGCCTCCGCCATCATAGGTGAGAAGGCCCCGGATAACCTCCCACTTGTTGCGGCCACAAACGTACCATGTTGAGAGAACAACACCGCAGCATATGTAGCTTCTCCGGTGCCGCGTCTGTATCCCGCATCTATGTAGCATTTTGGCCGCCCATCTCCGATCGCCGCAGATGCCGGTACGGATTCCAGCGTTCCAGGCCGGTGGTGAACCTGGCGGTAAAGCCGTTCGGCAGCTGTAGCACGCCGGGCGACCTGCGCAGGCCGTGGCAGGTACTGTTCCGAAACAGCGGTGTTCCGAGCATTCCATATGTTGTAGAGAACGGAAATAGCTAGGCCGCACTGTTGTCTGTTAAAGCATCAAAAATTCCCATAAGCCATGCCACCAAAGAATCTGTCACAACATTAATCGCAGGCAATCCCGACATACCCCACACCATTCTCGAAAAATCACACATAATTAAAGCATGCATAACATTTTCATCAAACAATCCACACATTGGACACGTAGACTCCACTTCGACTCTTTTCATAATTAAATTATTTGTGGTACGGAGAATATCACACAATGCTCGCCACAAAAAAGTTTTCCATTTGGGAGGCACCTTCATCTTCCATAATTTAACCCATTTTCCAAAAGTTCCTGGGTTATGCTCATAATCACCCACAATCTGCCTATAAGCATTCTTTACCGTGTAGATTCCTGTTGGTTCCTTTAACCAGAACCATGTGTCCTCATAGTCCGGGCTTACTGGGATCATAGAAATACGTGTCACATCCTCCGGGACAAACAAATCTGTTAAAATATGGGGATCCCAGGTTTTGGTGTGTTGATCAATTAGGCCAGAAACATGTGCATTCCTCAATTCCTCAGGCATAACAGTTTGGACCAGTGGACTGGGGTTATCTGGTAGCCAGGGATGGCCCCATATTAAAGTTGTTCTGCCATTACCAATTCTTCTACGCACACCTGCGCATACAATTCCATGCGCTGCCAATATACTTCTCCAATAATAACTTGGGCAGCTCCCCACTTTTGCATCAACAAACGAAGTAGTAGGGTAATAGCGAGCCTTATATATCCTTGCAACCAAAGTAGTGAGATTTGTTAGCAATCGCCATGCCTGCTTCCCTAACATGGCCAAATTAAAAGCCCTTAGATCTTTAAAACCCAAACCTCCATATTTCTTGGGGATACATAATTTATCCCACGCTTTCCAGTGTATACCCCTTTCTGTCCACTCCCCCACCAATATCTATTCATAATTCTCCCAATTGACATACAAACAGTTTCAGGGAGCAAAAAACCACTCATGGTGAATGTAGGCATAGACTGTGCTATTTCCTTACCAGCCTGAGATAGTAATTTTTTGTTCCATGAGCCAATCCTTTGCCTTATCTTGTCTTCCACATATGAAAAGACAGCCATTTTATTCCTCCCTACAAACGATGGTAGCCCAAGATACTTCCCAAAATTCGGTGCCTGCTCCACTTCAAGACACACCCCTACTTCCCCCCTTATCACCTCTTGAGTATTCCTGCTAAAACAAATACTCAATTTGTTAAAATTCACCATCTGGCCCGACAACTTCTCGTAACGAATCAGGCACTGTTTGATTACATTGGCTTCCTGAATATTTGCCTTGAAAAACAAGAGACTATCATCCGCGAAAAACAGATGTGATACTGGAGGTGCTCCTCTAGCCACCCTACAACCATGTATAGCCCCTTCTCTTTGTGCCTTCTATAATAACATAGAGAGCCCCTCTGCACATATGATAAACAAATAGGGCGATAAAGGATCTCCCTGTCTGAGTCCCATTCACCATGATCGTGTATTTCACAGTCGTTACACACAACATGATGAGTTTTATCCATCGTTGATCAAATCCCATAACACCTAGCATCCGTTCCAGGAATGGCCATTCCATTCTATCATATGCTTTTGACATATCCAATTTCAGGGGCCCCCATCCAGCTTGTCCGCATTGCTTTCTATTTAAAAAGTGCCCACCTCCGCTGCTACCATAATATTATCCGTAATTAGCCTTCCTGGAATGAAAGCACTCTGGGATTCCGAGATCAAGTCCCCCATTAGCGGTTTCATTCTATTTGCAATCATTTTGGCCATGACTCTATAAATAACATTGCTTAGTGCAATTGGTCTCATATCAGCCACTGTTTGAGGCACACTTTTCTTTGGAATCAGCACAATATTGGTATCATTCAACCCCTCCGGGAATTCACACGCATTCAAGCAATCAGTTATAAAACCAAAAACATCTTCCCCAACCACATCCCAGAAATTCTGATAAAAATCCGGATTCATTCCATCCGGGCCCAAGGCCTTATCAGGATACATTGATGTTAACGCCTCTTTCACCTCCTTAGAGTTAAAGGGACGCAACAAGGCTATATTCTGATCATTCGTTACTCGGGGCTCAAACTCATCAAATAAAGGATCATCCCCATATGAAAAATCATAGGCAAATATAGATTTAAAATAATCCAATATGACAGAGCACATAACATCTCCTTCTACCCACATTCCAGCATTATTCATAATCTTAGTAACAGAATTTTTCTTTTTACGTGCAGAGGCATGCCTGTGGTAAAACTTCGTGTTTGCATCCGCGCCATGAAGCCAATGCTGCTTCGCCCGCTGCCTCCAAAACACATCCCCATGGGCTTCTAACTGAGCGAGTTGCTCATCAATCGACTGAATCTCGACCAAGGCAGTCGGATCCCTCCTATTTCTGATAGCCCCCTGTCTCTTCTTTAATTCATTAATGCGGCGACCAAACGATCTCCCCCCCCCCCCCCCCCCCCCCCCCCCCCCCCCCCACCTCATCAACCTCTCCCCACAATATTGCTGACAATTCAACAATCCCTCATTCTTCCCATTCTGCCATGCCGATACCACCACATCCCTACACCCCTTATCTTACAGTCACGCCATCTCAAACTTAAAACCCCTGGGCCCCCTTCTCTCATGGACGCGTATTGCATCAATACTAAGGAAAAAAGCCGAGTGATCTGAATTTAAGAAGAGGATCATATGAGAACAAACTCACAGGATAAAACTAAAAATCAATCCCAGTCTTATATCTAACAAAAAAAATAACACAATTTTGATGATTTTTTTTTTTTTAATGTGGTAACATTTTTGTAATTATTATCAACTTTACCGTGCAACTTTTAACATTATTGTTCGGATATATTTTTAGTTATGTTATATACAAATATAAATTTAATTTTGATTTCAAATGTAAAAGCTTACCAATATTAGACTTAAAAATAAAAATTATATTTATATCAAAATAATATTTTAAATATAAGGTTTAAAAATCATTCAAAATTAAATATGTGTTAATTTTATAATATTAATTTAAAAAATGAGTATAAGTAAACAAGTTTTTAAACAGAGAACAAAGAATGAAAACTAAAATAAAATAAAAAAAAAAATTCTTGAAGTAAGCAGTCATACTAAGTAAAAATTAAAACATATTAAATTTGACAACATTTGTACATAAAATATTACATGTAATTCCATTCAATAATGCATTAATATGGCAAATATCAAACGTTATACAATGGACCATGATCCAAAACGATGTTGTTTCTCTTAAAGAAAAGAAACAGCATTCGTTATGTTCAACCCACTACTACAGAAATGACATACTACGTCGCTTAATAGAAGGCGGTTTTTTAAATAACCGTCTTCTATTATATTTTGTTATACTACGACACATAATAGACGTCGGTTTTCTAAATAACCGCCTTCTATTATATACTACGGCACATAATAGACGGCGGTCTTTAAATAACCGCCTTCTATTATATATTTACGTCAATTAATAGATGACGGTTCTTAAATAACCGCCGTCTAATATATATTTACGTCACTTAATAGACGGCGGTTGTAAATAACCGCCTTCTAATATATATTTACGTCACTTAATAGACGGCGGTTTTAAATAACCGCCTTCTAATATATATTTACGCCACTTAATAGACGGCGGTTTTAAATAACCGCCGTCTAATATATATTTACGTCAATTAATAGACGGCGGTTCTTAAATAACCACCGCCTAATATATATTTACGTCACTTAATAGACGGCGGTTGTAAATAACCGCCTTCTAATATATATTTACGTCACTTAATAGACGGCGGTTTTAAATAACCGCCTTCTAATATATATTTACGCCACTTAATAGACGGCGGTTTTAAATAACCGCCGTCTAATATATATTTACGTCAATTAATAGACGGCGGTTCTTAAATAACCGCCGTCTAATTTATATTTACGTCACTTAATAGACGGCGGTTGTAAATAACCGCCTTCTAATATATATTTACGTCACTTAATAGACGGCGGTTCTTAAATAACCGCCTTCTAATATATATTTACGTCACTTAATAGACGGCGGTCGCCGTGTAAAGGTGTGATACTCCATATTTTTTTGGGCATTGTACGAGGACCATATGTGCATACGACTAATTTTATTAAATTTTCCTAAATTAATATTATTCATTAAGCTTAATAGTTTCTTAATCCAAGAAAACCTAGTATTTTCTAATTATATACATGTGCACGTATATTATGTTCCTACATAACATAATTAACCATCTCTCTTGTGGTCTGATGGTATTCGATATAGACCTTCAAAAAGGCAGGCCCGAGATCGATTCCCATCCCAAGCATGGGTTGGAATATTGTTGATAAAAATGATCTTAGGCCCTACATATATATAATATAATGTAATTTTGTAGACGGACGGAGGTTCCTCAAGACAACCGCCGTCAATACTATGTATAGACGGCGGTTCCTCAAGAAAAGCGTCGTCTATACATATAATTGTTGAGATTACACGACATACATCGTGAGATTAGACGGCGGGTAGCAACCGCCGTGTTTTAGAAGTATACACGGCGGTTTGAACCGCCGTAGAAAGTTTTTATTTACAAAGGCGGTCACTTACACGCACTTCAAGAACCGCCGTGTATTTATAAAAATAACCGCCGTTGTAAGTGTGTTTTGTAGTAGTGACCAATAATGTGTCTATGGTGTATCCATTATTTTTAATGATACTATACAATGTGTGTATACAATGAAACTGAATAGAATGTCTCACATATTGAGTGTAGTTGAATTAGAATGATACTTAAATGATGTTGTAATGAAACAACAGTGTGTATAAAATGAAATTGAATAGTGGGTTATATTGTCAAACAATGAAATTGTAATTGAATTAGAATGATGCTTTAGTGTTGTTGTAATGAAATTGAATAACATGTTTTACATATTGAGTGTAGATTATCAAATGAAACTGTAATTGAATTAGAATGATACTTTAGCGGTGTTGTAATGAAGCTACAATGTAATAAAATGAAACTGAATAACATGTCTCACTTATTGAGTGTATATTGTCAATGAAACTGTTGTTAAATTATAATGATACTTTAGTGGCCCTGTAATGAAACTACTGTGTGTATTAAATGAAAATGAAAAACCCACACAATTATTGAACTTCCATTGCTTCTATGTGTCGATTGATCCATAGTCGATAAAACTCTAAGAATACACTCGACAAAACGAATATAGAAGATACTAAGGGCAACCCCAATAGGGGATCATTCCAAGCTTTTCAAATAGGAAAATTCAATGGTGATGGGTTTTTAGTATTGGGAAGACCAAGCTTTTGAATGTGAGTTAGTTCCTCCGCCAAAACAAGAGATTTTGCAGTAAAATAGTGGGACCCTCTGCTCCAAAGGAGATTTTGCACCATTCACGTCTCACAGCTTACTGTATAAGTGGGACCCTCTGTCACTACTTACAACATTTTTTTTTTCTTCTGAAATCAGTTTTTTTTTTTTCTTTTTCCTCTTCACTCACATCTTTTCTTTCCTAATCACACTTACAAAAACTCCTCAAAAACCACAACAAAATCTCCACTATTGAGGTTGCTCTAAGAAGAAATACAAAGATGAGAAGATCACGAAGAAGATGAGAGAGGTTACTTCATATACCTTCTCGGAATTTTCAGTCTACCATTGTTAACAGTAATGTTTTTTTTTTTTCTAAAATTATTCAAACTACATTGTATTGCTTCCTAGTCCAAGCTGCTATCTGGACCATGATCCATAATAAAATTTGCCGCCAAATATTTAAATGAATAGTTATGATGTGCAACCATGTGCACTATACATGGTACACACGGTTGCAAAACGACGTCGTTTTGACTAAAAACGTGCATCCCATTTATTAAAAAAAAAAATCAGTTTCGATTCCCCTCAACAGCATTATGTTGTTCATTCATTGTGGATATTTAGTTCATTCATTCTGAATTTTTAGTTACTCATTCACTGTGGATATTTAGTTCATTCATTATGGATATTTAGTTCATTCATTGTGGGTATATAATTCAAATTATGCACAAAAAAATACTATTGCCAGGAATCGAACCTGATTTTTTTTTTAAGTGAGACGCGCGTTTTTTAGTCAAAACAACGTCGTTTTTGCAACCGTGTTCACCACGATTGCACAGCATAATTTGCGTATTTAGATAGTTACGTTTGTCGAATTTATTTTCTTTGATCCAATAAGTATATGATTTTTTACCACCAGAAAAAAAAAATTTTTGAAAGGAAAATGAATGACTTTATATTAAAATAAGTGCTAAATACAAGGAAACATTTAAGTGCTCTGAATTTTTGTTTTATAAAAAAACATTTGAAACTTGGACAAAGATGAATAACAGTATTCAAATGTTTAGTCAAACTTTTAAATTAAACTTCAAAAGTTTTATTATAACATATTTATCTGTCCAATTTCATTTGATCACTTTACAAATGTTAATTTTTTGTAAAAATTTCAATAACTATAGAATTTTTTTTTCTATCCTCCTCAGAATTGACTTATTAGATTAATATAATCTAATTTTTTTTAAAAAAAACGTGTGAATAAAAGTTATACCCTTTATTTATGTCTATTTTTTCCCGTTACTTCTTTTTATATATTATGCTATAAGAGTTGTACCATATAATATTTTGGTCAAGAATACCCTTATCATTATAACTCTCGTTATCTTTTCCAACTATTGTTGCCATGCACATGCATCAATTATATAATTTTGTATGTCTTCAATGGTAATAATATATAGACATTATATATTGGAGTACTATATAAGTTATTTACTACCAACTACTATGTAGTGTGATGACATCCCAGTTAATTTTGTATCTTTCTTCAATGGTAATAATATATAGACATTATATATTAGAGCACTATATAAGTTATTTCCTACTAACTATTATGTAGTGTGATGGCATCTCGGTTACCCATCCAAGCGAATGGTCAAACATTCGAACCCCGGTGGTGGGGCTTAGATTCTTTAGGGCATCCATTGATACTCGAACCAACAACATCTAATATAAGAAAACAACTTGGTGCCATGGGAGTATTGGACCTCAAGGTCTAGCCAAAATGGCTTACATTATTATTATTATTAGTATAATACTCACTTCGTCCCATTTAACTTTGATTTCTGGATTTTGATTAATCGGAATATAAAAAGGGTCTTTTTCTTGTTTATCAATTGGATCAATTAATTGATCGTTATTAGTCCCAATTGGAGTCTTTTGATTACTGCTGGGATTGATCTCTTCTTCGGGATTGATCTCTTCCTCTTCTTCTTTATCAATTGCATAAAATATTTCATCCTTATTAGTCCCAATTGGAGTCTTTTGATTACTGCTGGGATTGATCTCTTCCTCTTCTTCTTTATCAATTGGATCAATTAATTGAAAATTATTAGTCCCAATTCGAGTCTTTTGATTACTGCTGGGATTTACCGCGACCCAGGATTCAATAGCCACTTTTTTTCTAAGATCAAAATAGATATTTTCCCAATTAAAATATTTTCTATTAAGATTTTTTTCTATATATGGAATATATACCCTTTCTATTCTTCCTATAAAAATATTGATAGGGATACTTCGAAGTTATTTACAATTTAATTTTTATAATATTAAATTTAGAATTAGTATGTGAAATTTACATATTTAAAAACTACATTAAAAGTATTATTATACACAAAAAATCAAATTTAAAAATTATAAGTAAATACTAATGAAAACAAGCAAAAAAGAAGGACTTGATTTGACCATTGAATAGTGAGTAAGACAGATAAAATGAGACAATGAAATAATAATATTATTATTATACAGTAATATAAATATTTAAAATTTTAATATAAAGTACTAATTTGTAATATTTCGTATCAATTTTTGCGCATCGCGCATAAAAAAATACTAGTTTGTAAAGAAATATTAAAGTATTCAATTAAAAAATATTTGTCTGGTGAAATTTTTTTGAAGGGGTGAGTATTATTAGTAGTAAGAAAATGTGGGTAAAAATTGGAAACAGGAAAACGACGGTGGGTACTGTAGCGCGTCTCTGCCATAAAAGCCTCGCTCCCTATATAGTCGCCCATTCCAAAGTGGAACCCGCCAATGCGAATATAAATTTTGAGCACAAAAACGCGAGAAGAGAGAGAGAGAGAGAAGACGGAAACTCCAAGGTGGTAAAAAAATTACGAAACGCCATTGATTTCTTGAGTTGGCAGGGAGCAGAGCTTTTTGAACACCTGGCTTGGCTGCTCTGCTCCCACCTCACCTTCCCATATTTGCTTTATGAAAATGTTGGGTCTCTTGAGATCAGTGATTCATCTCAGTACCACCACCACCTCAAAATTGGGGTTTTATTTAATAATAATAATAATAATGCTGCATGGTTTGTTGATTGCAATTGCATTTAATGAGGGATTAGGAGAAAAAAAGGATGAATGAGGTGAGCACAAATGTCATGCAGTTGAATGAGGTCTGTTTGTCTGCATTTGGTTTCTGAATTTAGCAAATCCCATCCTTCAATTCCTCATAATTGTCATCTCCCAACTTCCCAACTTCACTCGCGCTGCCCTGAATCAGAGGAGGAGGTGGAGGAGAAGGAGGGGAGATTCATCGAACACTTGGTCTGCTTCTTCTGCTTGGATTGGCCGCGGCGGTGACGATGGAGATTTCCGAGGTTTCTACTGAGCGATTCAGCTTTTTAGCCATGGGATTGGGGGGATCCAACTCCCCCAATAATCCTCCTCCACCTCCACCTCCCCCTCCCGTTGATCATCACTTCACCACTCTCCATCTCGCCACCGCCTTCAATGCTCAGCTCAGGAAGAGGATGCGTAGCCAACGCCGCCGCCGATCTTCCCTCAACTTCTCTCCGCTGCGTTTCCACCACTCCTTCCACCTTCCTCACGTCTCTCCTCCACCCCCACCCCCACCAACTGTACGCTCTCTCTCTCTCTCTCTCTTTCTCTCTCATCATTATTTACTTCCTGTACTTTATTACCTGTTTATGTGCTGCCCTTTTCTTTACTGTAGTTTGTAAACGACTCCCTAAATTAGCTGGGCCAATTTGTAGATTTATGGGTTTATTGATTTTAGACAAGAACCAAATTTTAACTTTTGGCAATTAGCTTGATTTTGTTGGGTGGAAGCCTGAAGGGTCAAATCCATCACCTTGCCTTTGTAAAATGTGGCAATATAGAAAAATAAAATTGTGTTTGATCCTAACAAATGGTGAGGGGATTGTGTTTGATCAGTTTTCATTACTATTCAATAAGTTTGCCAATCAGGGTAATACCCAATTATCATCATAAAATTGAAGGGGACATGGACGTAAAAAGATTTTAATTTGACCAGTGTAGGAGGATACTATACACAAAATGTTAATTTGTTGAACAATCGAAACGTTCACTTTAATGTAATGATTTATGACTTTAGCCGATTAAGTGTGAATTAATGAGATTCTCTCAATGTCATGAAGTTTGGATCCTTAGAGAAGTGCAAATTTGGTGAGATCAATGAACTTACATTCTCCACTACATCATGTTAGTGGAAGACAAGAATAAAGATAAATGGCTTGTTGAAAAGCAAGGGCCTAAAGAATTTGGAATTTGAATGAGCGGTGGGTGGCAAATAATCTTCGAGTTAGAAACTAAAATATGACAACATGTTAAGGTAGAAGATAATATAAAACTAGAGAGACGACTACTCTCCATTGCAATGGAGACTAGTGGGATACTGGGATCAAGATATAAGGTATAGTTTGATAGTAAGTGACGTTCCTTTTCAGATAAGGTTAAAGGTTTACTAAAAGAGATATATGAATAATTTGAACATATTTATCACAATGTTTACTTTCAACATGGTCCAATCATTGCTCTAGTATTTCCACTAAAACAATGTGTGCCATGTGCTCATATTATGGACATTCTCTTGGACACTTCAGCATATATTAATTCCTACCAATAGAAGTCCTTACCTCTTTCATATATAGTACATGAGTTAAATGCCATTTGGTCAGTCCCCTACCACTTAGTGTGCTGACGGTTGGGACAGAGGATTAATCTTCTGACTATCGGCCGGAGGGATACCTTTGGGCAACAAAAAAAAAAGTCCTTAGCATACCATTTTATCATTCATAGTTCATACTATATGTTTATCAACTTACCTTCTTGTAATTGTTATGTGCTATACAGGCACCGGATTCCTCAAGATTTAGATTTCTCTTTGACAAGGAGCTTAAGAACAGCGATGTTGGTCCTCTTAGGAGAATCGTCATACCAAAGGCATAAATCTTTTCGTCGGATCCAATAAACCCGTCAATTAAACAAGAGCTACTCTGAATTTCTTTCTCAGTTTGATTGGCAATTTATTAAATATGTTTAAGGAAGTGTGCACATGCATGTAGCGGTGCACGAGCTTCCTACTTTGCCACCGCTTATTCATATTCTTTGTCATTTAATTTGTTTATTTTAGAAACCAGCAGAAGACTATCTTCCTAAACTTCTTGTAAAGGAAGGGTTTCCAATCAGTATGGAGGACATGGATGGTCGGCATGTTTGGCATTTCAAGTTCAGGTTTGAGTCGGTTCACTGAATGCATTTTTCATTTAAAGTTTTCACTAAAAATTCAAAAATCCCGCCTTACCTTTGTTTATACATATATGCTATATATGTATATTTCAATTACAAGCTAGCATGTCTTTCACAACATGAAAGGCGTTAAACTGGCTTCATCAATAGACTTATGAGATCTTCTGTTTGTCTTTCTGAGTAGTTGTAACGTTTCACTAGTATAATTTTAATTTAGTTTAGCTATACTGGGTTGCGGGCTGTTGAATAAAATAATATAATGAGGTATTTAATTTACTCCCTTTTACAGATACTGGCCTAACAACAGCAGCCGCATGTATGTGCTAGAAAATACCGGTGCGAATTTCTAAACTCTAACTTTGATTCATCTGGTAGTTGTGATATTCTTGATATCTGACACTCAGGCATAAGAAGAGTATCTCGTTGAATGTTCTTAGGTGGATTTGTCAATGAACATAGTCTGGGGCTTGGAGACTATGTTGCGTTCTACATTGATGAGCAAAAACAGAACTACGTATGCAGTTTATTTCAACCTATATATATATATGCAAAATTGTGTAATTGAAAAAAAGTGGTGTTCCTGAGGAGTGGTATCGAGTAGTCTATGCTGACTGCTGATAGTTTTATTATAGGTGATTGAAGCGAGAAAAGCCGGGGATCAAGGAGGGTGCAAAGCTGCAGAGGCTTTAACAGATTATGGACAGAATGATGATGTTGAAGCTGGTGTAATCCAAAACCAAGCCGATGCATCGTGCTACTATCCTCAGAGCTTCCCGAGAGTGGATGACATGGAAACGACGTCGTTTGTGTATGATACCACCTTCTCGAATGAATTATCTCCCTTCGATTTTGTGGGAGGCTCAATCACCAACTACTCGACTATTGATCCATGGTCGAGCTTCGGATCGATTGAGAGTTTGTCTATTGATGATTTCTATTCGGCCGCGAAGTAGCATCAGAAAGTATAAGACATTTTGCAACCTCAAATACTAGCTATGCTTTGCAATGAAGAAATATGTGCTATTTTGAGAAAATGGGTCTCTTGTAACAATTTTTTTTTTTTTTTGGTGGGAGATCAGAGCAGGTTTGAATTTGGGTTTGCCCTTGTTTGATACTACCTGGCCTGCAAGTATATATATGTAATAAGAAAGCACTTCTGGGAGCATGTATGTTGTTAAAGCTTGATATTTTAATTTTTAAAACGTGATGTCAAGAGTCAATAATGTCTGTTCGGTATGTGGAGTTGAAGGAGCATTTGTTATACCATGGACCAGGGTCTATTTTTCTGGTCTTAAATTGTGTATTTTTAGTATTGAAATTGTGAATTTGAATTTTTAAAAGGTAAATTGTGAACATTTAATATATAAATTGTGTATTTTTGGATCCATTAAATTGTATATTTTTGGATCTGAATCCACGGAATAATCTGCCCTAAAAGAGTGTCTATTTTTTATTGATTATTTGATTTGTCCATTCTCAAGATAAGTATGTGCACTGACATGCATTGGAGTGGATACAAATTTCTTTTTGATAGGACTTTCAACTTTGCCCTTGTGATATGGACTTTATGGAAGAACAAAATTGAAAAGCTCTTTGAAAGCAAGGGAGTGTTAACCCTTTACAACTAGTTATGAATGTTTTTAATAGATTATATGAAATTTAAAAAGCTAATGATATTTTTGTGATGAATGAAGTTGAAAACGGCAGATTTATATCGTGCACCACGGCGCACATATCAATGTGAATCCAGGCACAAAATGCGCGTATTTCTTGCTGACGTCACTCCGTTCGTCTAAACAGACCAAACCCCATTATGTGTATTCAGTTAAAATTTTATGTGTATTGTGTTATGAATTTATGTGTATTCAGTTAAGAGTTTATGTGTATTATGCTAACCAAATCCCATTATGTGTTTTCAATTAAAAGTTTCTGTGTATTATGTATTCTGTTATGAGTGTGTATTCTATTATGAGTTTATGTGCATTTGAAACAGATGATTTTTTTTAACAACTTAACAAAACGACGTAGTTTTGCGAGGCGCGGGGTGCACAATGATATGTTCGCCGTGGTGCACGGTATAACGATTGTTGAAAACTTGGGTTTTATGAATTTGGATTGGGTTTGTTTTTTTGTTTATTTTAATAATTTTAGTATAAGTATTATATTTTTATCTTGACCCGACTCGTTTCACCGGTAAGAATTCGTAAGAAGATCTCAGACCTATGGCCCCCGTGATGGATGCTAGAATGGCGAGACAAAGGAGCTTTGGGGGGCGTATAAGGAGACAAGGAGTTGTACTGGCGGAGTGTGGAAGTCAATTGCCAAAGGATTTTTAGGACATTTCGTTGCCTAATTTAAGTTACTTTCCATTTGTATTTTAGGAATTTCCATTTGTATTTTAAGAATGTGATCTTGTATTTTAGGATGATAATTTCCTTTTTAAAGTTTGATATTTTAATTTTTAAAATGTGATTTCAAGAGTCAATAATGTTTATTCGGTATATGGAGTTGAAAGAGTGTTTATTCTTTATTGATTACGTGATTATACATTCTCATGACAAGTATACTGACATGCATTAGAGTGGATACAAATTTCTTTTTGATGGATAGTTGCAAAACTTGAATAATGAACCAAATACAAGGTGATGATGACAAGTTTATTCAAGGCAAGAGTGTTAGCCCTTTATGGAAGAACAAAAATGAAAAGCTCTTTGAAGGCAAGAGTGTTAGCCCTTTACAACTAGTTATGAATGCTTTTAATAGATGATATGAATTTTAAAATTAGAAAATTAAAAGAGTAAGTCTTAATGTTACAATGTCACATAGTTGAGAGTCATAGATGCTGCATATTTTGGGTTTACTTGTAACCATAGATCCACTATACAGGCTGAACAATCTAAGATTAAGAGTCACTGGATAATCATTATGAAATATTCTCATTAGACACAATCTATTGGCAAGACCAACTTTGCCATTATTGGAGATTGATGAGTGTTCAAGAATCACTACTTTTAACATGCTATGCTGACTGCAGGTACTGATTATGAAAATCATCAGACACAATTTATTTGTAAGAACGAATTTGTCATTATTAGAGATTGACGGGCGTTGAAGAGAAACAAATGTGCACTGATGACGGGAGAGTTGGTACTTCATCATCACCTCCATCCCAAACCAATTGATTTTAATGTAGATTGTTGTTTGTGAAGACTATTATATTATTGTTTAGACTTGAATGGACTATTATTACTTACTAAATGTGGATTGATAATGTATTATTATTTGAACTTAATGTGGATTGATAATATTTTAGAATTATGTTATATTTTATTTTAGAATTAATAGTATTTTTTTATATATATTATTGTAGTTTTATATTAATATTTTAAAACCAAAACTATGTGGTCTAATGGTACCCGGGTTGGACTTTCATTTAGAAAGCTCTATATTGTAATAGAGCCGGTAGCATTCAAAAAAAAAATATTAATATTTTCAAAACACTCCTTACTATTTAAAAATAATAATTTTATATAATTTCTTTAAAAAATAATTCAAAAAATGCGACGAAATCGCGACAGAATATAAGTTTCGCGACGGACTATTAGTTGCAATAAATGCGACAGAAAAATAATATGGCGACGTAATATTCGTTTTAGATATGGCGACGGAATTATCGTCGTAATCATTTCCTTTGCACAAATTGTGATGGAAATGTTTCCGTTACAAATTTGCGACGCCATTTTTCCGTCGCCTTATTTTGCGACGGAATATAAGTTTCGCGACGGGCTATAAGTTGCAATAAATGCGACAGAAAAAAAATATGGCGACGTAATATTTGTTTCAGATATGGCGACGGAATTATCGTCGTAATCATTTCCTTTGCACAAATTGTGATGGAAATATTTCCGTTACAAATTTGCGACGCCATTTTTCCGTCGCCTTATTTTGCGACGGAATTATTTCGTCGTCTATCAAAATACGACAAGGCGATAGACGACGGAATAGATTTCATCGCATAACGTGATTCGCAACTGAATTTTGTCCATTCGCAACGAAATTTTTCCGTTGCGATTCGCAATTTTCTTGTAGTGATACTTAACTTTCATTTGTTTGCCACAATTAGTCATTCTTTTAAAATTTTGTTACTCTACCATTTAATGAATATCAATTATATATAATTTAATCATTCAATTAAGGCAAAAATTTGTGTGAGACATTATCACGAATCCTTATCTGTGAAATGAGTAGGGTTAATATGAAAATCTAATACGTACTTATATTGAAAAATGTAATATTAATCATGAATGTATTAGTCGGGCCAGGTCTATACGTGTCTGTTACTTATAAAGAGAAGTGTAATACGAAGTACTTTTGAAGAAAAAATATAGGACTTTTACATTTTGATTTAAGGGTACGTTTGGAAATCAGGAAAATGACTTCCGGAAATCATTTTCAGATTTTTCTATGTTCGAGTATTCAAGGAAAATAAAGTCAAAGGAAAATATTCATTCTAATCAACCGAAAAAAGGTCCAATTTGGTGGAAAATGTCTTTCTAGATTTTTAGCATGGTTGAAAAAAAAAAACTAATCAGCCGACTGGTGGCCTAGGTGGTCTAGTCGGTCGGCCGCCTAGATCACCGATTACGGTGATACTCTAAACGGCCAGCTGGCGCCTAGGAACCGATTAATCGGTGCCTAGGTGCGATTTTTGCAACATTGATTTTTAGTCAAAATACATTTTTTGGATTCTTTATTTTATCGCATTTATCTTCTTTCTCAAGAAAAATAAAGTCAAAGGAAAATATTCATTCTAGTCTCTCTTGCCACCACCGCCATCATCACCACTACCACCACACCACCACTATCACAAGTTCACAACCACCAACACCACCGCCGCCACCACACCACCAACACCACCGCCGCCACCATACCACCACCACCGCCACCGCCACTAGTACCACCAATACCACCACTTACTATTACTATTACTATTACTATTATGGGTTGTTTGGTTCACGGAATAGGCCTGGAATGGCATAGCATTCCCAGTAATAGGCTTATTCCTCTGTTTGATAACCACTTGTATAGAGATTCCTGGGGGACCCCTGGTATTAGGCTATTCCTGAGTTCTCAGGAATAGCCTAAAGTTTCTATTTCCTTTTTTACCCCCCAATTAAATTTATTTCCTATTTCACCACCGCCGCCGCCACCACCATCACCACCGCCACCGCCGTCGCCACCACCCCACCATCGCCACTGCCACTAGCACCACCATCCTAGCAGCAGCACCGCCACCACCACCATCACCACCGCCGGCGTCGCCACCACCACCATTGCCACCACCGCCACCATCACATATTTTTATAAGGGTATTTATGTCTTTTAAAACATATTTCATTTTTATTCCTTAAATCAACCAAACACTGTAATATAATTCCTAAAGTATATTCCTTCCGCGAACCAAACAATAGAATACAATTCCTATTATATTCCTTGCATATTCCATTCCTTATGGAATATCATTCTTATTACCTCAAAATTCATTCCGTGAACCAAACGTGTTGTTACTATTACTATTACTATTACTATTACTATTAGGAAAATGAACTAAACAGAAAAAAAATACAATTTCTTAACTTTCAGTCAAATAGAAAAAGATAGTTTTCTAACCTTTAACCAACATTAAAAAATGAAATTGTTTTTTTGGAAAACATTTTCCAGGTTTCCAAATAGACTGTAAAAGTATTACATTTTTCATCAAAAGTATTACACTTTACCGAACACATTTCTTTAGGCAAGAGGTAAACAGACATAGCAAAAATAGGAAGCGCTTGAGCAATACTTTTAAGCAAAATTTCCTTACCGGCTCCAGAAATGAAGTTCTTACACCAATTCTCAATCCTCTGGCGCACACTTTGCTTAATATACCTGAAAGTCGCCGATTTGTTGCGCCCAATCACCGAAGGTAGGTCAAGGTATTTACCAAACGAATCTGTCACACGAACTCCAAAAAAATTGGCCACCTGATCTCTAGTCTCTGTAGCAATATTAACACTAAAAATAATTCTTGATTTATCATAGTTCACTGCCTAACCCGAAGCACCACAATGTATCCAAACACCTCTTAACCACTTGAGCCTCATGATGACTAGCTTTGAAGAACAGAAGGCTATCATCCGCAAAGAATAGGTGCGTGATAGGCGGAGCACCCCGAGCCACTTTAACCCCGTGGAGATTACCTCGTTATTCTTCCTGCTGAAGTAGTAAGGACAGGCCCTCAGCACAAATAATTAAGAGATAAGGGGACAGAGGACCCCCTTGCCTAATTCGTCTCGTATGATCCACAATGCTAACATACTCACCATTAACCTTTAAATTGTATCGCACAGTAGTAACACATAACATAACAAAGTTCACCAAGTTACGGTCGAAGCCTAGTGCAAAAAGCATACCACACAAGAAGTCCCACTCCATTCGGTCGTAGGCTTTTGCCGTGTCCAACTTTAAACCAGCCCATCCTTAGGCACCATAACGTTTATTCCGCAAATAGTGACCAACCTCTCCTGCCACTATAATATTATCAGTCAACAACCTGCCAGGAAAGAAGACACTTTGAGAGGGGGAAATAATATCATCAAAGATGTCCTTCATACGGTTCACCACGTACTGCCTTAGCTAGCACTTTATAAGCCACATTGCACAAAGCAATAGGGCGAAGATCATAAACCTTCTTCGTCACTTTTTTCTTTGGAATAAGCGTAATATTAGTGTCATTCAGCCCGGTAGGAAAAGAACAGGTATCCACACAATGCAAAATAAAATCAGAGAGATCTCTACCAACCAAGTTCAAAAAGTGTTGGTAAAAAGCGGGGGTCATACCGTCTGGCCCAGGCGATTTTTCGGGTGCCATTGCGAAAAGAGAACATTTGATTTCATCCACATGAAAAGCTGCAACGGATTGTTATTGACTTCATCTGTTACTCGCGATTGAACACGGCTAAAAATTGAAGGATTAGTTTGTTCTGCTTAAAAATGTTGTCAAAGTACCTTTTGTTTTCAGCATGTAACTCAATACCTTCAACCCAATTATTGGCCAAATTCTTCAATCGCTTCAAATGGTTCTGCCTTCTTCGGGCCGAAGCCGAATGATGGGAATACTTCGTATTTTGGTCCCCATTTTTCAACCACAATTGTTTAGAGCGCTTCCTCCAATACATTTCTTCTTGATTCAGTAAACAGAGCAGTTCACTTTCGCACACTTTATACTCATTTATCGCATGATGGATGCGATTATCTTTTAGGAATTCAAGACGGCGATGTAGAGCATTAATACGTCGACCAAACCAATTGAAATATTGGCCACCCCACCGCCATAATTGCTCAGCACACTGGTTTACACGCTGCTGGAACAACATACCTGCTGAGAGTTCCCATGCATGTTCGACAACTCCCCTACAATTATCATCAAATAACCAAGTTGATTCGAACCTAAAAGTTATCCTACCCACCGGAATAGGAACACCCTCAATGTCCAAAAAATGGCACTATGATCTGAGTGTAACGTCAATAAATTGCGAACCTCAGCATTCTCGAATAATTCTGTCCACTCCAAAGTTGCTACAACTCTATCCAACATTTCTTGAACCCAATTATCTGTACCCCGTCCACGTTCCCACGTGAACCTAGAACCATGCATGCCCAAATCAATAAGAGTAACAATCACGTAGGGTATCATTGAAACCCTAAATCAATGAATCGGATGCAGGTGTAACCATCTTTTCTCATAATGACAGGTGAGATAATTAAATCACAAATCACAGCCCAGGGAAGGGTAGATTGATGTTTAAGTTAGCACAACAGATTCCAAGAATCTTGTCGCCTCGATCTTTTAGGGGAAGCCATAAAAACACGTAAGCCTCCACTGAGGCCTACCCGACAGAGATAACACCACATCTATATAATGATTAGAATACCCGAGCAGGTTGGCCATACTCGAATCTCTCCACAATAAAGCTAAGCCTCCACCCATACCAGTCTATCAACAATTCAACACAGAACATTCCTTCAAACCCCATCCTACTTCTGACAAACTCCAAACGTGTAGACAATATAATAATTTTGTTTCCATAAGAAAAACAAAGCTAGGTCGTTGTTTGGACACTAGTCCCAGAAGCTCACGAACTGTCCGATGGCAACCCAAACCTCGGCAGCTCCAACTTAAGGTACTCATTGAGAAGGGTGGGACTGGCAATCTCCTGCACCTGCACCTGCCATGTGCAAGTTTTTTGACTGGTTTCCTTCTAGGAGCATAGGTGTCAACGTCTGATCATCCAAGAATAAAGGAGATTCAGTGCGTCTCCTCTTCTGCTCAATAATAGCCACCTCATCAAAATTGTCAGTACCCATTGGATTAGGCAGTGTGAGCGAAGATGAAGTGAACTTTCCAACAACCCTTCAAATTCTAGTACTTTTCGCCTCAGTTCCCCCTTAGTTCCATATTCATCTGACTTTTTGGATTGAACTACCTTTTGGTGTCTCCTTACGTTGCATCTTCAAACTACTATGCGGCTTATACCCAAAATAGCTAAATTTTAGCTTCTTGCCTTAGCATAACGGTATCAAACCACTTTGCACCATAAACTCCTACTTTGCGGTTCTAGCTAACTTCTCAGAACAAATAACCTTATGGTTGACTAAAATACCCTTCCAAAGATGAAATCGACTTTTCAACTTTTCTTATGACTTCTCGGAGCTGAGCAACCTTGTGGTTAACTAAGTTTACTTCTTGGACATGCATCTACCATGTGGTTCTTCAACTTAGCTCAATCATACCAAGGAGGTGTGGTTGAGTGGAAGGAACTTATCCATCCTTAACCAAAGGTCAAGGGTTCGATCATTGACTTTGATTATAGAGCAGTCTTAAATCTTCAGGCCAGCTCACCCAAAAGAGGTGCATACAATACTAAGCTTCTTGATCAAATTTTAGTTGAGCTCACATCATAACCATCTCAAATTGACACATAATAAGCTTTGAGAACTTCTTGCATAGGTCAAGGTTTGTACTTTCAAAGATTATATATATCATCTACGTAAATTTCCACAAGCAATATATGATCCTTATCATTAATTTGATTTGAAAGAGTGTTTTGTTTACTTGACCTTTCATAAACCAACAACGAATTAAGAATGTAGAGAATATGTTGTACCAAATTTTGTTCCCTTTAAAAAATTCCGCATCATGATTAATGTTTATGAAACAATCTCACATTGCTGGTTAATTAAATTATCTACAAAAGAGCAACTCATGTAAATTTCTAACTCATTTGAAATTAGGGTGTGTGTTTGGAAACCCAAAAAATGATTTCTGAAAATCATTTTCTGGGTTTCCAGTGTTTGGATGTGCCTGGAAATTTCCATTGACTTAGAAAAATAGTGGTGTTTTTGGGAAAAATTACTTCCGCCAAATTTTGATGAAAGACATTTTTCAGGTCAAGGCTACATTGACGAGGAGGGCTTCCGCCAAAACTACATCCTGCTCTCGTTTTCGGCGGAGACCAGTACTCTGGTTTCCGCTAGAAACTAAAGAAATGCTCTGGTTTCTGCCAAAAACCAGTAACTCTGGTTTCTGCAGGAAACTATCATATTTTTTTTTTAATTTTTTAATAAATAACATAATTTTTAATATTTTATAAATATTTTTATATTTTAAAGGAATAAGGGTCAAATTTGTCTAAACTAGGACACTAAATCTAAACAAATTACAATTGAATCCCTAAACTAATCAATTTCATGCAATTAGTCCAATTTGTAGGTTTTTCATATTTCTAACAGGTCACCCCAAATTTAAAATATTTTTTAAAAATACTTTATTTCCACCGAATTACAATTCTATCCACCCCCCCCCCCCCCCCCCTCCCTACATTTCCTTCTTCCAACCAAACACCCTATAAAATGATTGAGAATTGAAAGGGAAGAAGTGAATAAAGACTAAAATGTCATTGTAAAATAATAATAATAATAATATAATAATCATACCAAGATTATGTGGTCTAATGATATTCGGGTTAGACTTTCATTTGGAAAGTTGTGAGTTCAAGCCTTAGTGGAGGCGTTATTGGTTCTTTAAAAAATAATTAATTTAGTACCTTGTCTATGTAATTTTTATCCATTTTGATCACACCCGCCAAATATGTCCGAAAAATTATAACTCATTAAATATATATAAGGGGTAAAAGTGTCATTTCATGTTATGTCCAACCTCCTTCTCGCTTCTTCATGTTATGTCCGCTCTCCTCAGCGATCACCGACTCCAAGAGCTCCGCCGCGCTCCTCCACTGACCTATTCGGCGATCCGTCGGACACCAACCCCCCACAATGGATAAACCCTCTGATGTTCTTCTCCGACGACTTCGACGCCGAGACCTACATTTCGGACCTCCGCACATTCGTCCCACTGGACACTCTCCGTTCGGAGCTCAGGTCACACCTCTCCTCCCTTCAACGCGACCTCGTCGACCTAATCAACCGCGATTAATTTGGAAAATGTAATAGCTCATTATGCGGACAATGGTTATTTAAGCAATGGAGTCTCGTTTCAGCATACTGAAAAGGGATCGAATTTGAGAGAAACTCAAAGCCGCATGATCTTGAGAGAATTGCAAGCGAGATGAATACACTGAAGTTCTACATAGCTCATGCGCAGGTCTGAATTTGCTCCCATTTTCTGACATTGAATCTCCCAGTGTTTCACTTTATCGCATTCCAATTGTGATTTACTTTGAATGCATTCTTTGATTTTGTTGGGTGCGCTTTTTTTCTCTTTGTATTCTTCTGCTTCATCGTGTTTGGACTGGAGCTTGGGGGAGGCGACAATGGTGATGATGATGTGTATGGACGCCAAACCCAAACTAGGTGAAGGAGATTAGGATAAAAGACACTTTTGCCCCTACTATTTAAGATTAAGTGGTGAGTTAAAATTTTCCGGCCATATTGGCCAGTAATTTGGCCAGCGTGACTAAAATTGATAAAATTGCATAGTTAAGGTACTAAATTAACATTTTTGAAAGTTAGGTATTGCACTTAACACAAGTTCAATAGTCAGTGGACCAAAATTGAAATTTACTCTAAATTTTTAATTTAGTAAAAAATATTATTAATTTTTAATTTTGAGATTAATGATTCAAATCATATTTTAAACAAAATATTAACATTGTTGAATCAAAAAGTTGAAGATGTTTAATTGGATATAAGTGTACTCTAATTATTTAATTATAAGAGGTCATTTTCCATCTTTCGTAATTCCACAAAGTATGCAATTGCAATTTCATAGTTGGAGAGAATTGTAATTCCTTACAATTAAATCATGTAATTGCAATTCCATTGAGTTTGGTAGAAATGAAATTACAATTTCATCCTACCAAACACCCCTGGTAGGGCGTTTTGTTGGAAGGAATGAATTATGAGGGAAAAGAATTGTAATTCAGTAGAAAAAAATAATGTGAGAATAAAGTAGGAATTCAAATTACGTTGTTTGGTATGGAGAATTAGAATTATTAGAATTGAGAAGGAAAGAAGTTATATAAAGACTAAAATATCATTGTGCAATAATAATAGTAATAATAATCAAGGGTAGTAGTGTCATTTATCTATTTTTCCTTTCTCACATCCATTGAATAATTGCAATTCGGCGGAATTACAATTTCATCCAACCAAACAATGTAATTCATCATGTTCATTGAATTTCAATTTCTTTACAATCAAATTATAGTGTACTTGATTTTCAAAAAAAAAAAAAAAAAAATTATAGTATACTTGCATTCAAAAAAAAAAAAATTACAGTGTACTCTTTTTAAAATAAAAATAAAAATTACAGTGTACCAAACGGGCCATGAAAGTTTAGTAATGAAAAAAATGATTTTATAAACATTACAAGTATTTATAAATTTTTAGTTTAGTAAAAAAATATTATTAATTTTTAATTTTGAGATTAATGATTCAAATCATATTTTAAACAAAATATTAACATTATTGAATAAAAAAGTTGAAGATGTTCAATTGGATATAACTCTAATTATTAATTATGAGAGGTCATTTTACTTCTTTCGTAATTCCACTTCAATACAGAAACGAAAAGGTTCCGTTGCCGGGAATTGAACCCGAATCCTAACCGCTGGACAACAACGGAGAGCTATGGTAAGTAACTACAAAAACATATTAAGTAACAATAGGCTCGGCTTGCAATGTTTATAAAATACTAGTAACTACAAATGTCGACTAAACATTATAACAAATCCATTCCGTGCATCGCACGGGCAAAAATACTAATACCTATAAATGTTAAATCATACATGTATGTAGGTAATAGGCATAATCAAATGAAAATAAGATCCGCTTATAAAAAAAAAAAAATTGTTAAGGATTTTAATTTTAAAATGATATTCTAAACATTACAAGTTTTTATAATTCTTTAATTTAGTAAAAAATATTATTAATTTTTAATTTTGAGATTAATGATTCAAATCTTATTTTAAACAAAATATTAACATTATTAAATCAAAAAGTTGAAGATGTTCGTTCAATTGGATATAACTGTAATTATTAATTATGAGGTCATTTTCCTTCTTTCGTAATTCCACTTCAATGCATAGAAAACGTCAAAATTCCGTTGCGGGGAATCGAACCCGGGTCCCCTGGGTGAAAGCAAGATATCCTAACCGCTGGACAACAACGGAAAGCTGTGATAAATACATCTAAAATGCATATTTTGCTTTAATGCATAATTCCGTAAAAATTCAGTTGCCGGGAATCGAACCCGGGTCTCCTGGGTGAAAGCCAGATATCCTAACCGCTGGACGACAACGGAGGGTTGTGATAAGTGAATATAAAACCATTCTCATTATTTATAGCCGCTGGGTGACTTAAAAATCATGCGGTGATCGTGGATCGAACACGAGACCTTCAGATCTTCAGTCTGACGCTCTCCCAACTGAGCTATCCCCGCACGTGTAGGTTCGGCTTCATTTAATTCTAAAGACAGTTACTGAAGCTTTGTGTAATCAATCTCTACTGTTCAATAATCCCACCCATTTCGCTTCGTGCGAGTCATTACTCTCATTCGAAGAGCAAGCAAATATATTTATATTCTCCTAACTTGGCGAGATTGAAGTGAATATTCAAGAGTGATGATCGTGTTTGCTTTTGTAGTGATTGTACTATAAATCCTATTTTAACTTCTTATAATAGTATTGGACATAGATAATTTGTGAAATTTCATACCTAATATTTAAATGTTATTATTATGAAATTAAATTTTGCACCAATTCTCTATTTTTTGTTGTGTGTGTAGCCTAGGGTTTCTCGCACTGCTCTATACCTAAAGTCAAGGTTCAAACCATTAACCAAATGAATGAGCTCATTCCACTCAACCACACCACATAATACACCGATTCTTTATGCAAAGATTAATCAAGAGGTAAATAAACAAACAAATAAATAAAACATTCTAAAAATGAACAATGTAAGTTGCTTTATGCACTTATGCAACATTTTGTCATAAAAGGTTATGCACAAATATCATATATATCTTATGCAACATGTGGTCATGTGGTCATAAATTGCTTATAGCATCAGGTTTGGTTTACAAAATTAATTATTAGAAAATAGAAATTCTATACCATAAGAAATGAAATATGTAATGAATATGAATTTCTATCCATTGTTTGATTCATCATCAAAAAATATATTTCAGAAAGAGTTAATTCCACTGAAGTCCCTTGTCTGTGGTGGCAATTTCAAATTTAGTCTCAAATTATCGTTTTTGTCATTTTACATCCCAGACTATTATTTTCTAGACACTTTTAGTCCTTCTCATGATTTTTTTATTTTTAGTAAGGGCATTTTTGTCTCTTCATATTTTTCTTTTGTTATTTTTCCGGTTTCAACTAGTTTAATTGGTTTAGAACTTTAGGTAACCTCTGGTTTTTAGTAACAACCAATTTTTAGTAAAGTCCTAACTGCCGTTGACGAACGCTCTGAGAGGAACCCAACTGTTCAATACTATTCTCACTCACCCGGCTTTTGCGGAAGAAGACGAAGAAGATGAAGAATAGGAGATTGAAAATGGGAAAAGCGGCATTAGTAGAGGTGAAGAGAAGGGGCGGGGATAGAAGAATATAACATCATCGGTGTTTAAACCAGATTACAGCTTTCGATGATGATGAAGATGAAGAATCTTAATGCTTTGTTTGTTTGTTTAATATTTGAATTTAGGTTGATGATTTATCGGAGCTGTGTATTTAGGAGTCATCGAGAAGTGATATAATCTCATTTGTACATGTTTTTCTTGGTAATCTGAATCAATTTGAGGGCTTAATTTCATTAGATTGTCATGTTCAATTCTTATTTCCTTGTTTTCTTATTAGGATATGGTTTTACACTTGAATTGAATGCTTTTACGGTGTTCTGTAGTGTTTTGAAATCATTGTAGGACAAGTGCAAAAGCAAGGAAAGTCTTTCAAGCATAAGTGGAGCCAAAATGAAGTGGAATTGAATACATCACAGATTCGACGCGTCAAGCCAAAATTTCCAACGACCGTGTTTGAGCTGAGATCGAAGACTCGACGCGTCGAAAATTTCCAGAATGCAATTCCGAGGAAAGCTTTGAAGGCTCGATGCGTCGAGATCGCGAATTCCAAAATCTTTAATTGGCGCGAAATTTTCCTAAATTACCCCCGTTTGGTTCCCGATATAAAGGGACTACATTCCATCAACCCTAAGGAGTCGGGCTGCGTTTTTGGAGGCAAGAATATAGCAAAAAGCAAGAAGAACCACATCAAGAACGACAATTGCTTTGGAGTGGAGAAATCACTAGGAAGATTCAGGAGAATTCTTTCCCTTTTTCTTTTACTTCAATAGTTGACTGTGAATTCTCTGAAATTGCAATGAATGCTATTATGGCCATGAGTGGCTAAAACACCTTAGGGATTTTTGGATGAAAGTGTTTATGAATCTATGTGCCTATAGCTTAATTTCATTAATATTTTTACGTTTGGATTTATTACTTGTGTTGCAATTGTGATTCATATTGTTGTTGCTAGTAATTAAAGGCCTAAATTGCTTGCTTCATAGCCATCTTCATGTTATAACGGGAGTTAGGCATAATTTAGGGCACACACGATTGCACTTAACTGTTGCACCTTGGGAAATAGCATATTTGTTGAGGAATTTATTCTTGATTATTGCACATTGGGAGATGGTAGTAGTTAGGAATTCATGAATGCATGTTCTTAATCTGTTCGAGTGTTTATATCGTGGGAGCGATTATTCACTTATTTTAGGTTGGAGTTACGGGAGTGATTTCTTTCCCTTGTTTGCATTCTCACACTCGTTTAAACCCAAATTAAATATTGCACCCTTGATTGATACTAGGTGATTAAACATTTGAATCCCTGGAATCCCACTTTTGCTCTATTGTTTTCAACAACCTACTTATTTAGTTTATTTTAATTAGCTTTTCTTTTACAATTGCCAAATCATCTATTTCATTAGGATTAGCTTCTCGTGAGTAATTTAGTAGCTAGTCGCCCTTCTTCCCTGTGGATCAATAACCCGATACTCCGGGTATTATTTGTTTATCAAATTATAGTGCAACCAAGAAGCTATTAAACAAAAGGGGAAGCGTGATTACTATTATTACTATTAATTAATGTTAATTAAAATATGATTTTTAAAAAATATTTTAAATTTGAGGTGACATGTTAGAAGCCTGAAAAACTTGCAAATTGGAGTAATTGCATGAAATGGAAATTGCATTATTGTGTGTAGTTTTGATGGTCTATTTGACACTTATTCCTATTCTAAATAAAATAATTAAAATGTTTTTTTAAACAATAATTAAAATGTTTTTTTAAAACAATAATTAAAATGTATAGTTATACAATTCTACTCATTTTTCAAAAAATGAACCAAACACATCAAAACAGTTTTTCCGGAATACAACCACACACTGAAAAGAAAAATATTTTTTAGAAAATGATTCATTTTCCAAAAGTCATTTTCTTGCTTTCCAAACAGGCCCTTATGAATTCAACTGTAAAGTGACTTTCATAGTTTTATATTGTATACTCAAACTTCAGTTTTACCAAATGTAGTCGACAATTTTCTTTTTAAAAAAAAAAAAAAAAAAAAGATCTTAATTGGTCCTTTCATATTGTATACTCAAACTTCAGTTTTACCAACTGTAGTCCACAATTTTTATTTTTATTTTTAAAAAAGACCTTAATTGGTCTAGCCAATAGAGTTTCGATCAGATGAGGACAGAATGGCAAACTTTAATTTAATGGACACAGTTGCAAGCTCTACCAAAAAATCATTAACTTGGATTCCAAGAGTCACTACTATAGTATATTGCCATTGTTACAATAATAGCCTAACAATGTATGCTTTAAAAGAAAAAGGAATTATTTTGCATTAACCCCAATTGGACTAAAATCACAACATATATCATAAAACAAGGTACATATCACCACAAATTAAACCCCAACATACTGCTAAATTATTCAAAATCCATACTGCAAGTATTCCATAATTCATACATCTAACCTATCTGGCAATTAGCAAATTGCATAACTGACAAACTAAACACCATTTACTCTTCTATAGTAGTAGTGTACCAGAAGTAACAATAATAACAGCAGCAACATTATTCGCTAAAGAAAAAAGAAAACAATTAAAATAAACGTACAACTATCCCAAAATCGGTTTTTTCGTAGACAACCCAACTTATGCAGTTGCAACACAAATAAAGTTCAAAATATACAGCAGTCTCATTCTGGAGAAATAGCACACTCCCCCTCTCTCTCAAGTCTCAATATCGTCGGGAACTGGATGTTGAAAGGAGCACACGGTTTGGCTTCTTCCCCTTCTTCCCCACTTCACTTGCCTTGGAGACATTGGGGTCCTCAACTGTTTTAGCTCTAGATGTCACATTAGCAAATGACAATGTACCAGCATGCTTTCGCCCTAAGAATAATGAAGCCACTAATCAGGAAAAGTTCAGATTTTTCATAGCTACTGGGAAAAATATATCAGAAGGAAAATGCTATTTGCCAAATCTTATTACTTTGACGTAAGGGCATAATACAGATACCATGACAAACAAACATCTATATTGTGTTTCAATACAAACCAGTTTCACCAGAAGTATTTTGTGATGCCTCAGTCTTGGGAAGAGTATCCTCCAACTTCAATGCCGGAGAATCATGTCCAGCAGCAAAACCAAGCCTTGCAACATTTGAGAAGAGCAGCTTACCTGCAACTGCTGCTGGGGGGCTTGATGATATTACAGCTGAGTTTCCTAATGCTAATCATTACAATAGAAGTGTTAGTTCAGATAAAGTGGTAAGAAAGGTATATGCAATCTAGCAAATGGAAGATAAAAGTATATTTATCCCTCATAACATATCATAGTAGCCCTTAAGGCTCAAGTGACAACTTATATTTCAGTAAAGATAAGTGATGAATCCACTATCCAATTTATACCCTATCTAGTTGAATGACTCAATGGACATGGGCTGAGAAGGAATTTCCATGTTTCTCCAACAATTGATCAATACCTAAAACATACATCCAGAAGCTAAAATTCTAAGGCCTACTCTCACTGGGAGGGAACATCTATTATAAGAGATAGACTTAAAGACCTACTTTCACAAGATAGGGCTCAATCTCTTTTGACAGATGGAGAGCATTGAAGGAAAAGATAACTATCACTATCGATAGCTTTGCCTACAATGGATGTTTAATCCAAAAAGCAACATTTTAAGAAGCTCAATGTAACTGGCTTCCCCCCATGCTATGTTGTAACATTTGCCCATTATCTGCTTATATAGCTTATGAGTTGAATGCCAACTCACATATTTCTTCCAACTTAGCTATTTCATTTACATTCTCTTCAATTTTGAAGAGTCTCATTAGTTGGAAAGCTGAGCTAGCACCCATAGTTATCACGGCGCCTTTTAAGTCGCGGCGCTCCCCGACCGCCTTGTCGCCTAGGCGATGAGTAATATATATATATATATATATATATATATATATATATATATATATATATATATATATATATTCTCATATTATACAACAATTACTGCCAGCATATTTTATATATTATATATATATAATAATAATAATAATATGAGAATATATATTGGGAAGAATTTATTATATATAATATATGTGGCAGCAGTGCAGTGCAGCACAGTGCATATATATATATATATATATATATATATATATATATATATATATATATATATATTGTTGGAAATAGGTAGTGGAAATAGGCAGCCTTATTTATATATGCTGACACCTCTTGCAGTCTTCCACCTTCCCAATCTCAGCACTAGGACGGACAACAATGGGGAAAACCAGCAGGAGGTGGCTGATCTATGATTTCATCATGCCCCAATGTGATATAGTCCAATAAGCTGATGATGAAATTCAGCCTCCATGAAACCTCAAGGGTGAGATTTCTTCTTCATTATCAGCACCAAAATTTCTGCACACATCAGTTTTTCTACCTTTTTCCTTTCAAACGCTAAATTGGGTTTGTCTTTTGACTCTTTTATATTTTATAGGATTAGTATAAAGATGGCTTAATTCTGACCATGTTTGCATGATTCTGGAATTCAGATTTTTCATTCATTTGCCTAGAAATAATATGCATGTGGAATGCTTATAATTGCAGGAAAGGAAAAAGGCAGTTGAATATCAAATGTAAAGAGCATTACATGACACTGGTGAATTCAAGATTCCAGATTAATTCCATTGGCAACTGAAGCTTATGATTATAGCAATGGAGTTTTGGCAGATGGACAATGGTTATCAAGAAGCAGATGATGAAGAAAGGGCAAGGTGGTTAGCCTGTTACCTTTCAGGTCAATTGTGAAGGTTAGGGAGAGGGAGACGACACACATACACACAGAATAGATTGACTTAACATGGGAAAAATTTTGAGTTGGCATTCACAACTCATTAATTACATAAGTGGATTTTGTAGGTTAAATAAATGCATATGGGAAATTTTTTCGCCAAAACTGAAACTTCACCATAAGGGTTGGATTTTTTCGTCATTTACCCAAAAAAATATGTATCCACATATAGGCATACATACATAAATATACTAAGTAGGATTACAAATGAACATAGCAATATACCTTCAAAGTCATCATTGGAGAATGCAGGCTGGCCAACATAAGAAGTATCTGCCAGGTTATAGGATAAAGGAGCATACTGGAACCCAGTAGTTTCTGCCTTCATTTTCTCCTGATGCTCCTGGAAACAGGAATTCAACTGTAAGAGTTCCAACCAACAAAGGAAAAAACAGATATTGAGACCCAAAAAATGCTTATTCTACTCAAAGGGTGAGTAGAGAACAGGAAAATTATCTTCATACCTAGGTAGCACAGAAGCAGGAAATGGGACATGGGGAAACAGCAATTCAAAAACGCAAGACATGAAAACGCAGGAAAACATGTAAATTAAAAAATATATAGAGGTATATTTGCGAATAATTTTTCTTAAATATGCATAAATATTAATTGTATACTAGTTCCATAATTAAAAGTAATACACTATAATACATACAGTCATACACTATAGCGGTATATACACTATTAAAAAAATATATAGGGATTGTAGCAAAGAATAAGAGCCTGCATTTATTTTGACCCTAAAAAAATATACTACGTAATAAATAAATTAGACCCCTGATATGTGCTTTGAAACATGTTTCTTTTAAGGAATGCACCCAAAAACATTTTTAATTATGAAAATGGCCCCAAAACATTTCAGGGAAGTTTCCAATGAGGAAACATGTCTGAAACACAAACATTCATTCCTAAGAGTTTCTATGCAGCATAGGTTCCACATAGGTCACCACCAAAAAGAGTTAGCATAAAGTTAATCCAACAAACTGGATCAAATGATGTAGCCTGAAGAGGAATGCTGCTTAAAGGAAGCCTAGAAAAACAGTTGTAAGGATGGAAGAAATCCTCGGAGACTATGACACAAAGGAAACTTTATCAATCATCCAGTAACCACAAAGTTTAGAAAGAAGACCCACTTGCCACTTCTCTCTTAAGTGCAAGCTTGGTATTGACAGTTTTCCAAAGACAAGATGCTATATCATGCATTCCACAAGTGCATATTCTTTTAAGAAAGTCAACTACTAAATATTCAGAGAAAAATGGTACCATCCTAGCAACCCGCTTCCTTTGCTTTTCCCTATTCTTAATTTCAGTCATAAATGGAGAGAGGGCATCAGCAGGCAACATCTTGAGCAGATCAATTTCACAAAGCTGCAAGCCAAAGAGCAAATGACTAACTGGGATGACACAAAAATAACACTTGTTGCAATGTTTTTTTATGGGATGGATTCTATTTTAGAATCATCTTGATGGTTACCTGAAATAATGTTGTCAAAGAGAAATGGCTTAAATAACGGTAGCGCCTCCTAATGGCCTCTGATTGTGACACAGTTTCCAATTGCAGAATTTTTCCACTGATTCTGTAGTTCATAATTTTGTTAAAATGATAGTACAACAACCAATGAGAACACTTCTAAATTCTAATGCCATTCAGAAAAATACTTCAAAACCTCAGTAGGAAATGTTAACATGTCTGACCTAAGTGACGAAAAAAATTAGATAGATACTAGAGAAAGGACAATTTAGAAGTCAATTGTCATCTTGGTACTAGAAAGGATCATATAAGAAGAATCCCCAATTTTGCCAATATAATTTCATGGAACCCAAAATGTTCAGTTCTCCCTTTCCCAACCAACTCCACCCCGAAATTATGAAGGGGAGAAAAAAGCCTCTACCTTGTATGCTTCACCATGGAAAGAAATATATTGGATTTGTAAGCATTAAGTTAAAATTTAATACCTGCTTGGAAGTCGATCGTAGCTCCCATAGTAATGCAGAAGGCACTTCATGTTTAGTGGGTGAATGATAAAGTGTTGACCATCAACTGCCTGAAATAAGAAATGTACTAATCATAATTAAAGAAGTGCAGTTTCATGCTATCCAACCATGAGGAAATAATAAGTGCAAGAAGAGGTACAATCAGTGTGGAACAATATTCTTTTCAAGAAAAAACTTTTTGACATCTAAAGAAATTGGAATTTTGTGATTTCTTACAGATTGGGGAAAAGATTTAAAAAAACAAAAACAAAAGCAAAAAATAAATAAATAAACATATGCCTACAAATAAAAAGATAATTGTGCAAGCAGTTGGGCATGTCACATTTGCATTACATACATAGCATAAGCAGTGTTTGTGCTTGAGTAAGATTCAATGTTCTTTCTGAGGATAACACTAAATTAAACAACAATTGACAAGAACTACCTGGTAGAAAATATATGAATTTCTATTCTCTGTGTCACAAAAACCACCAGCAATTTCTTGTGTGCTCGTGTCATTATCATTTGAAGGCGAAGAACCATGGTGATCTTCCAGTGACTGAACATCAGCTGTTGGAGTTGGTTGAAGCTTATTTTCTGGACTTGATTTCCCCTGCCTCTTTGAATTACTCACAGCTGAGGGAGAACCATAAGCGTTTTTATCACAAGAACTATCCTTATGAGTCTTATTTCCATTAGGAACTTTATGCTCACTCCAATACTTCTTTCTTTGCTGCAATTGTTCCATTGCAGCACAGACATATGGAAGTTTCTCTAGGTCATCGACTAAACCAGAATCTGCCTTTGCTAACCAACTATCTAGATCTGACATTGCCTCTCGGACAGAGAGGTCCACATCTGAGGTAAAAGTGAATTTTGAAAATGAGTTCTGAACTTCTTCACAGGCACCAACGCCATCGTTATCCTTTAAAGACAAGGAAAAGGAATCCTTTTGGCGAGTTAAAAGCCAAAATTCTATATCATCACCAACACAATACTGTTTAACATTCTCGATCTGAATTGTGCACAAATCCTTAGATGATATCATCATAAAACATAGGGGACACTTCTTCCAACATTCACCTCTGAAATCATCTTCACCCACTGAAAAATACTGCATAATGCATGGGAAGCAAAAGATATGACCACATGAAGTTATTTGTGGACATAGGGGTTCCTCCAAGCATATTGGACACTGCACGGGAAACGGGGTGGAAAACTTTACACAAATTATATCCTCCCACTCTAACATTTTATCAGGATCCATAGACTCAGGCACGTAATTCCCAGAACTGAACACAACAAATTTGTAATTTGCTTGAAGAAACAAGTCTTTGTTGTATGGCTTTCTCTTTGGCTGCCTTCTTGGAGGAGGAGCCCTGGACTTTGGCCGAGAAATGGGATCATAATGAAAATTCAGCAAGTGGTTCCCACTAACCATCTGGGTTCTTCTCCCAGTGGGACGTGGCATGCTTCCTTGAGATCTAGTGGATCCAGAATTGTTGTGACTGGTGGCAGGTAGACCTGGTCCGGGAGATTTCCGTCGGTCATCCACTGAGATCTGACCAGTGCTATGGTATGTCAAAGTTTTAATTCCATTTTGACCTACTGACATATTCACCTGCATCAATATTAGATAGCAATTGAACAGCTTTACAACAAAATCGAATGCAGCATCTATCTAAAGGGATAATTAAACTCAGAATGAGAAAAAGAAAAAATTCCACGTTCTGAGTAGCAAATTACCTTTTCTGGAGATCCACAGGAACCAAGTGCAGCAGGTCCCATTGAACTTGTTTCTGCAAGAGATAATTTGCATAGATAAGCACACATATGAATAGCTTCACATCAACCTACTAAATCCAACTCGAGTTTCCGGAACGCCGGTTAGCAAAATGCCCGTGTAATTGCACTAGTTTAGCCGAAAGCATATCGCTAGCAAGTACTGCAATTATTATACGGATTTTTTAAAAAAAATGTAAGAAAAATGGCAGAACACCTGAGAAACTGCAGGACGAAGATGAGGCAGAATCGGAATCAGCGATTCGTAGGGAGCCCATACCGGAGATGGACAAAGAGGGTTCTTCTTGCTGGTGTTGATTTGGGAAATAAAGGAATCCATGATTGGAATTAGGGTTTGTAGAGCAGGCCCGAGGCGAAGAAGACGACGATGCTGAACCTGATTGATTCTGCGAGGGCGAGATGGACATGAAATTTCAATCGAAGTTTTCCTTAGAGAGGTGTACTTTCGCGGTTGCTCAAGCTGGCCAGTGGTCGCAGCTTGGGGTTGGGGAATAAATTATATATACGCAGTAATAATGTTTATCTATTGAACATTTATTATAATTAATAATTAATAATTAATTTATTAGGTTTAAAATCTATCCCTGATTTTATAGAAAAATTCTATTATGCCGAGTAGACCCTGTATCAGATTCTAAAAAATAGCAAGGTAATCATTTAATGAGTTATAATGTATAGTTTCAATATAACTATGATTAGCCAGAGATATTTTATATTATTACAAAGAAATGTGCATTAGTAATTATATTGTTTTAGCAAAAGTCTTATTGATGGTGAGTTTGTTAAATTTATTTAGAATTTAATTGTAATTTATTTTTATTTTTCTTCCTAAGTTATATAGAGTTTCTCTCTCGGGAGATCCTAGGGTTTATATATTTTTGTTCGTAATTTTTTTTTTTTTGATTTTGGATTATTGGTGTTTGTAAGCTGTTTTTTTATCGTTTCGTGTTCGGAGATGGATATTACGGAGCTCTTTGACAGGTGCGCTATTATTTGGCTAGAGGATGACAAGATTGGTATTCAGCCATTCCCACGTTTTACGCTAAATACGGGGGAGGCAAGTTAGGAGGAGACATGGGCGTTGGTCGACAAGTTCCTCAAAAAACATGTGAAGCTTGACGCCATGCAGAGAGCTGTGGCGTCTATGTAGCAGCCATTGCATGGTCATGTTATTGAGGATCAAAACAATTTGCTCATGTTTGTCGTATTCCTCAAGTCGGATGCGATGTGTTCTATATGAAGGATTGTGGTCGTTTGAGAACAGTTGAGTCGAAAAAGAGGATGGTGTGGAGAAAGGGGAAGGATGGTGTTTGGCAGCTGAGCCGAAAAAGAGGATGGGAGTTCAAGCAATAGTGTCATAGGGGTGATGGATATTGTGATGGGGGAAGGAACGTCGGGTTTCATAAAACCCTGCAATGTGTACCTTAAGTTGGAACTATCGTGGCTTGGGCGATCCACGTACAGTTCTCGATGTGGTGGACTTGGTGTCCAATAAGAAGCCTGACTTAGTTTCTTGATGGAGATAAAAGTGGGTCATTCTCATGATAATCATCTGCATGTGAAGGTGAAGTTTTAAGGGATGTTTTATGTGTAACCGGTCAGTTAGCCTTGTTCTGGAAATGAAATAGTATAGCAATCTTTTGAGCTACTCCAAAAATCACATTGATATAGCCATTTTAATCCTATGAGTTCAGCCTCCGCGTCTAATGTGCTACTATGGTTATCCGCAAAGGGGTAGGCGTAGGGAGGCATGGGATTTTCTACGGGCCCTCAACTATAGATCCCAACTACGTAGGTGGTAATAGGAGATTTTAATGACATCTCTACTTAGGAGGAAAACAAGGGGTACATTTGCACCCATTGAACCTTTTGCAAGGGTTCATGAGACGCTAGTTGATTGTGGTATTATGCATGTTACAATGGTGGGCTATTTGTTTACTCGGGAGAGAGGGAGGGGGACGAGTGAGTGGGTGGAGGAGAGGTTGGACATGGTAGTGGGTGGAGTGAGGTTTTCGGTAAAGCAAAGGTGTTTAATATTAGTACCTACACGTCCGACCACTCAGCTATTTTCTTGGATGTTCATGCTCATCCGTATGAGAGTCGGGGTAGGGTCACTTTTGGTTTGAAATCACATGGATGTTTGATGAGGACTGTCAGGGTTTGGTTGAGGAGGTTTGAGCGGAGTTGGCGGTTTTACAATTGCAAGAAAGATTGCATAGGTGTGGTGTCCAACTAAAAGGGTAGGGTGGTAATAGGTTCATAAGTTTGGCAGATAAATTGCGATCTTCAAGAATGAGTTGGAGGGATTAAGAGGGTTGATGGATGAGGTCTCGTTTGAGAGGGCCAGGTTGTTATACAGGAAGTTGCTCAAATTGCTTAACCATGAAAATGCTTAATGGAGGCAAAGGGCCAGACAACACTAGCTCTGCAAGTTGTTATAATAAGGGATGATGAATGTGCATGGGTGTGTGGAGGGGGAAAACATCAAACTGGTGATCATGGATTATTAGAGGAATATTTTTCGGTCGACAATGAGTCGACATGAAGGGAGTTTTTTGGACTCCTTACATCCCCGTATTGGTTAGGCACAACATGATACTCTGCTCCTCCTCTTTACTGTTGAGGAAGTGAATAAGGTTTTTTTTTCTCTATGGGGCCGAACAAGCTAGCTATTTTCATCATTTGCTCAGCAAGAGAATCTTGTTAAGCTGGCCCGAAAGTTGAAGTATTAATTGGAGATTTCCCAACACCCAACTGCACATCATCCTACATGGTTGGTGCATCCATGGTTCCACAAAAAACATGTTCTTCATCATTTACTACAAATCCATCCTCATCCTTCTCGAGGGTTGCATATAGACTTTCCATATAACCATTAGAATGGTTGTCACCTTCTACTTCAATCACTGAGGACGGAAGGATGGGTTGAACATCTTCGATCTCTGGAGTATTTCATTTCGAACCTATAATATTAGCTTTAGCATTTACACTCGGTGCTCCAATCTCTCGGGTGGTTTCAATTTCCTCATGACTATTCAAAACTTCATTCCCTTGGAACGTCAGTACTTTCCAGAGCTTTTTCCTTGTCTCCAGAGTTGTCTATTCCTTATGTCTTTTCGGCTCTTGAATATTTAAACTTTTGGGTGCTTCAACAGATAGATTTTTTGGAGCTTGAGCCTTGAGCACTATAACTTTCCCGATCTTTCGCTCCTAAGTTGTGATATCTAGTTCAAATGTAACTCTAATTAACTTAAAGTATTTAATTTGTTGTTGGTTTTAATAATGAGTCATGATTGGTTGAAAGATTTTTAAATTTATTTAGAATTATATTTTTACTTTTAATAAATTCATATTTTTTTCTCCCTAAATTCTTTTTAACTTAATTTTTTTTTTTTTACAAATAAATTTAGCGTATAAGAAATATAACATTAAAAACTCTAAATGAGATCTTTTAAATAACATTCATATTACTTTCAAAAAAAAATAACATTCATATTGATTTTTAAAGAATTTACAACTTCATTTTTATGTAATTGTAAGTTAAGTAAAAAAAATTAGAAAAAAAATATACGAAACATCCACAAGAAAGTATTTCATTTCTAACTATGCACAAAAAATTAAAACCAGAATGATGACTTAAATTGCAACACATTCTACATTGCACATACATAATACAAATGGGCTCTTGCTATACAAGCAATAAAGTATACTTTAAAGAAAGAGTAAATACTAGCCAAGGTCCCTCGAGTTTGGTGGTTTCGCCACCAATAGTCCCTAACTTTCGTAATTCCAGCTATGGTCCTCCGAGTTGCGAAATCTAACCTACAACCATCCTCCCGTTAATTTTTTCCATCTAAGTCATATAAAGCAATGATAAAATTGTCATTTGGCATAAAATAAAACATTTTTTTGAGAAGCATGAAATAAAACATTTAGAAATTAAAAAGCACAAATTAGGTCCCAAACCAGAGCCGATGAATCTGGGACGACGAGCTCCTCATAGATGAATGTCACGGTATCCGGCAATGCCGGTGTGGAAGACACCTGCTCCATGCGCGGGCGCGACGTGTTTTCCTTAAATTTTGAGATCCTCAAGGCCAGGAGAAAGAACGATAACGGTTACGAGAATCGGCGGGTGACTCGCCCGGTGTTCGTGACGCGACAACTATTCTTGGTAAACGAGGGCGAATTGAACCGGGCGAAGCCTCAGCTGCAAGGGTAGAGCAACACCAGCAACAGCCGCTGCCTCAGCCGCAAAAGGTGAAGAAGAGTCGGAGAGGGCTGAGGTCTCGGAGCTCACAGTATAGAGGAGTCACTTTCTACAGAAGAACCGGTAGATGGGAATCGCATATCTGGTTAGTGATTTTTAACTATTGATCGGCAAAATCCCTGGCGGGTTTGGAGAGTTACAAAGACTAGAGATTTTACATCTCTTTTCAAATCAGCAAGATGTGTTTTTTGCAGACCAAATTTTTGGATTTTTTCACAGTTTGGCATATTACAGAGAGCAGACGGTGGACGGCCTAGGGCGGCGGATTAGGATGCTGGCGTTGTGCGTCGCCAGGTGTTCCAGCTCACCAGAGAATTGGGTTTTTGTTTCCAGTCATCAACCCCGCCACACAAACACAAAATCAAAGCCAAACTTGTAGACAGATTGATTTTTGTTTTCATATATTCACCACAATCAAATTGTAACAATGCCCACAAGGCGGCGAAGGAGGAGGAAAACGATGGCGCTCCAAACCCGCAATTGTAACTTCGAAGTATAAATGCATCACAGAATTCAACTCTATCGTAACAATCGAATAACAAAGAATTTTTTTTTTTTTTTAAATCCAGAGAGCTAATTTAAGGTTTAACGTCAAAATCAGAGAACGCAAATCCAAAAATTAGAAGAGTCATTAGAATTGAATGCATTAAGAGGAGGATGAGAGAATTGGGGTATGAATCAAGTCGTCATTCTCACCCGACAGGCTCCTCGCCGGACTACTCCGGTGAAATGATAACGAGATGGTGAAGAACTACAGATAAGGCACGCAATGCAAAACGACGTCGTTTTAATTATTATTTTTTTTTTTTGAAATTTTCCGCGTTGCACTATGCGCCCAGATGCAAAACGACGTCGTTTTAATTATTTTTTTTTTTAAATTTCCCGCCCCAGTGAATGGCAGTAGTTTTTTCTTTAAAAAAAAAAAAACCCGATGTTCAAGAATGTACATAATGTTATACTAGAATACACATAATGTTATACATGAATGTACATAATTATATAACAAAATATACATACTCTTTTTAAAAGCTAATACACATAATCTAACATAATACATAATAAACATAAACTTTTAACATAATACACATCAACTCTTAACATAATACACACAAATTTTCTGATTTGGATGTACATAATTGTATAAAAAGAATGTACATAATTGTATAAAAAATACACATAACTGTATGAACCAATACACATAACGTTGTGAACAAATACACATAACGTTGTGAACAAATACACATAATCTCAGCAACTTTCTACCGCGCCTCCCAACACTACCCCAAAACGACGTCGTTTTGGGAGGTGCGCGACGCACAGTGCTATGTGTGCCGTGGTGTAGGATATAACGATTGAATTTACCGTTAGTGGGCCAATTTATGGGCTTTGTATTGGGTCACTCATCATGTTCCTTTAGTGCAAATTATGATATGGACCCGGGTCAGGTCCAAAACTCGCGTCTGGAATAACAATGTCGTTAGTGGCACCGTTTCCTCCGTCAATGATATATATATATATATATATATATATATATATATATATATATATATATATATATATATTTTGTTGTAAATATAGAGTTTAAAAATTGAAAATATAGATTCAAAAATTGTGTTATACTGTTGAATATAGAGTTATGTAATTTTGAATATAGAGTTCTTTAATTGTGAATATAGAGTTATGAAATTGTGAATATAGAGTTTTGTAAAAGAGTTCTGCAATTGTGAATATTGAGTTCTGTAATTTTGTATATTGAGTTATAAAATTATGAATATAGAATTCTAAAATTGTGATATAGAGTTTTAAAATTGTGAATATAGAGTTCAAAAATTATGAATATAGAGGAACGAATTATGAAGACAAACGACAAGAAAAAAATATTTTTTGTTTAAAAATTCAGACGGCGTCGTTTTGAAGCAACACAACACCGTTTTAGACGCTAATCCATCTTGCAAGGTGGACCCGGGTCCATGGCATAAGAATTGGTCCTTTAGTCTTCCTAGGCCTGAGCATCGGTCGGGTTCGGACGGATCGGATGGCCAATCCGTCCATCCGATCGGATTTCGGATTGGGGAAAACTACCCCAATCCGTTCGAATTAAGAGGGAAATCCTCTCGGATTTCACCTGTTCGGATACGGTCTTGTTGGGGTTCGGAATTCGGTTTGTAGTCGGATTATAAAACATACCAAAATAAATAAAAAAAAACTTTAAAAATGTTGAAACTTAATAAGTAATATTGTAATAACCCTAAATTAAATTACCAAAGTTATGTAGGCATTTACATACATAATTACATAATTACATATTGCAGTTCAAAAAGCAAAAATGAAGTTCACAAAATGAGAAAATCAACAACACTAAACTACTAAGTACTAAATACTAATTACTAAAGTACTCAGCAGTCAGCATTCAGCATTCACCAATCAGCCTTTAGCAATCAGCATTCATCCATTTCTCATCTTCCTGCTCAATTATAAAATCATTAAACGATTTAAACTTTAAAGCCAATAAAGACAAAGAGAAGTAGAGAACTAATAATAATTAATAAGATAGGCTCAGATTGCTTTTTTTCATATCATTTTAGAGTTGGGGGGAAATTGCTTCATGAGTTTTGTCTCAGAGCAACATACCAAACACCCAAAGTCCTTTTAATTCAGACAAATGGTGGAAGCATCATCATAGCCATAATAACTAAACAGAAAGGAGAATATGAGAGGAAGGGAAGTGATATACCAGAATTCCAGAGATGTAACTGAGTAAGGGGCTAAGGCCTAAGGGCAGCAACATTTATAAAAAAGTTACCAAGCCACTTAGCAATTAGCAGTTCTGGAATCTTACCTGAGTTGCCTCAAAGAGTCCAAACATTTATCAATCAAACTAAACAGAAAGTCAGAAAGCAATGTTATATAAAAGTATTACAGCAATTGTTGGGAGTGTTCCAACAGCACTTGGTAAAGAACCAGCAGCTCCAGTGGACAATTCTGCACAAAAAGGATAAACAAAAAATAGTTTAGAATAAAGGTAACAATTAACAATTTCTAAAGTTGAAACCTAAAAAGTTAGAAAAGGTACCCTTCTCTAGTCTTTCAACATCATCCAAGTTTTCCTCAACAGAGATTGGATGATTGGGTGCCCTCAACCAATCTTGTGCACATACTAGGGCTTCAACAATTTTAGGAGTTAAGGAACTCCTAAAGGGATCTAATACCCTACCACTAGTACTGAATGCACTCTCAGAGGCAACAGTTGAAATGGGAACAGCCAGCACATCCCTTGCCATTCTAGAGAGTATAGGAAATCTATCACTGTTAACCTTCCACCATCTTAGGACATCAAAGTCCACATTTTCTTCATCTTCCACTAATTTTTCACTTAGATAAATCTGGAGTTCAGTTTCTTTACTGCTTCCACCAGTCTCCATTCTCTGTTTTTTAAGCTGGTTTTTCATTCTAGCCTGAGGTTTTCCAACTGAAGTTTGAGAATGGACAGGTTCAGATTGGGTAGGTTGCACAGTAGGGGATGCAGACTGCACATGGTAGGTGGCTGTATAATCATTAAACAGCAGAACCATAGAAGATTGAACCTTTTCAAAGGATGATTTTCCTTTTTCATCACCATACAACTGGGCAAATTGGGCAGGCATGTACTCAATCTTATCCCTAGGATCCAAAATATTGGCATAGAATATCAAGAAGTTCATTTTTTCAGGATCTCCCCAATATTTTTCAAATTTTTGTTTCATATGGGACCCCATTTCCTATAAAACAGACATAACACAGAAAAAATTAACAGATGCATACAAACACATTCAGAAAAATGTTAACAGTTTAGTGTTTACCTTTTCAGAGGTTGAAACAGAATTAACCATGTCATCCAGCATGCAACCTAAGTCAGAAATCTCAGAAAAGAAAGTATTTGAAGTGACATAGAGAGAACCAGATATTCTCACAGTCATCTCATAGAAGCCTTTCAGGAAATGGACTAAGCTTTGCACAGAAAGCCAATCCATAAAATTTGGAATAGAATCAGATAAGTCAGCATTCAATGAGGCATCATTCTCATAAGCTTCAAAGGCCCTCTGGTATTGAAGGGCAGTGTTAAGCATCATGTATGTGCTGTTCCATCTTGTTGGAACATCAAGTTGTAATGCACATTTAGCTTCCACCCCATTAAGCACAACAATCTCTCTAAACTTCTTAAGTCTGGCAGGAGAACTCCTCACCCATCTCACAACATCTCTAACTTTCTTAACAGAAGGACCTGCATATCTCAACCCATCCTGGACCACTAAGTTCAACACATGGGCTATGCACCTCATGTGCATATATTGAACCCTAACAGAAGACCCACCCCAAGACAGAAGTTTGTTCTTGAAAAACCCCAAAGCTGTGTCATTTGAAGAGGCATTATCAACAGTAACAGTGAAGACATTTTTAATCCCCCAATCAAGAAGACAACTCTCAAGGGCTTTGGCTATGTACTCTCCCTTATGAGAAGAAATTGGGACAAAGGAAATGATCTTTTTGTTTAGCTTCCACTGATCATCAATGAAATGTGCAGTAATGCACATGTAATTGATCCTTTGGACAGAGGTCCATGTATCAGTGGTCAAGCTGACCCTTTGGGTGCTCACCTTAAACAACTTTTTTAGGGTTATTCTCTCATCTAGGTAAATCTGATAAATGTCTCTAGAAATGGTCCACCTAGAAGGGATTTGAAACCTAGGACAAGCAACTAAAATGAATTTCCTAAAGCCATTTCCCTCAACAATCCTAAAGGGAAGTTCATCAACAATGATCATCTCACACAATGCCCTCCTAATAGCCTCTTGGTTGAAAACCCAAGTCCCTAAAACCCCCTCAGAAGCTTCTGTTCCAGAGGCATTAAAGGTGAGAAGAGACTGCCTTGTGTCCTTACAATGAGGATTTTTTAGGCAGGCCTTCATATGGTTTTTCAAAGAGAAAGTGCCATGCTTTTTACTTTCACATTTATAAATTTTGGCACAATAAAGGCATTTGCCCTCAACTACTGGTCCCTCAGTTTCACCTTCAGCAGGTGGAGCACAGATCTTTTCAAAATGATCCCATACTATAGATCTAGACTCCACCTTTTTCCTCTTCTTTGTAGGAACAACAGGAGGAGAAGGCATAGGATTTGTCTGAGAATTTCTCTCAGTACCTTGAGCTTCTACTCCATGCTCCTCATCAGTTGAGGTTGGAGGGTGTCCAGTTGCACTGATGCTTTCCATCTATAAAGATGGGCATCAGTATCCACATTTTAGGGAGATTACAAATCATACAATCATATTAAAGCTTCCACCATACAATCATACATAGAAGTATTACATATTACACTTCCACATATTGAACAAAATCAGATATTCAGATAGTCACAGAGAACTGAGGGAACTGAGACCACATAAATTACATAATAAACAATTAAACATACAAAGATATCCAGAATCAGACACATGGACATAGTAGTTTGTGTCATCATTTTTCCAGATTTAACAATTACCAATTAAGGGTCATACATCCATAAACTGATAGACATAATAACATATACAATTATACACACAAATCCAGATTCAGGAACTCAGTCCAGATCATCATTATCTGGATTTGAGTTAAGGCTTCCACCAATAAATGGAAATTCCCACACTGGAGATTTCACATTTTAGCCTTTAACTCGGATTGTTAGATTACAAATTTGCATGGCATAAAATCCAGATTTCACAAAATCAACACTTAGAAATCAGTTTGTAAAAGGCTTCCACCAACAAATAGCATAATATATGAATATATCACCAAATATTCATCACGGACTCATTGTAAATGAAGATATATAAATTATAAAACTAAGGTTTACGATTTACTTGATTTCTCCCAAATAATCCCGGGAAAACAAGGGCTTCTAATCACCAGTTCACCAGTAATCACCACGGCTTCCACCACTTAGACTCTCAGAGACAGAGAGTAAGAGATTAGAGATTAGAGATTGCAACGCTTCGATTCTGAGAACCCTGAGATTAGACAATAGAGATTAAGAGATTAGAGATTTAGAGATTACAGATTACAGAGTAAGACTGTAAGAGATTAGAGCTTAGAGAAATAGAGATTAAGAGATTAGAGATTTACCTTACGGATTTACAGAATCAGAGATGACTGATGCGTGCCGAGTCTTGAGTTCTTGACTCTTGAGAGAACTGAGACTCTGAGAGACTGAGAGTCTGAGAGAGTGAGACTCTGAGAGAGTTGAGAGTCTAAGAGAGTGACTGAGTGAGAGTCTGAGACTCTGAGAGAGTGAGAGAGTGAGAGAGACAGAGAGTTGAGAGTCGAGAGAATGAGAGATGCGATCTCATATCTCAAACCCTAGGTCAGCTGCGCGGATGAGAAAATGAAGACCAAGTGGTGGAAGGCATGTATATATACATTGATGGAACGACGCCGTATTATACAAGGCCTTAGGGAACCCTAGGATAGTTCGGGTGGTCGGACGGGTCGGTTGGCAAAAATGTACACCCCATTCGAACCTTCTAAACCGACGCCGTATTGAATGGCGGATCGGGTAAGGAGAGTCGGGTACGGGTATCCACTCCGATAGCCAAGCAGTGGGGCGGGGCGGACGGGTTGTTCGGGTTGGACGGGTTTTGCACAGCCCTAAGTCTTGGCAATTTATATCCTACACCACGGCGCGCGTTGCACTATGCGCCCAGATGCAAAACGACGTCGTTTTAATTATTTTTTTTTTTTGAAATTTCCTGCCCCAGTGAATGGCAGTAGTTTTTTCTTTAAAAAAAACCCGCTGTTCAAGAATGTACATAATGTTATACTAGAATACACATAATGTTATACATGAATGTACATAATTATATAACAAAATATACATACTCTTTTTAAAAGATAATACACATAATCTAACATAATACATAATAAACATAAACTTTTAACATAATACACATCAACTCTTAACATAATACACACAAATTTTCTGATTTGGATGTATATAATTGTATAAAAAGAATGTACATAATTGTATAAAAAATACACATAACTGTATGAACCAATACACATAACGTTGTGAACAAATACACATAACATTGTGAACAAATACACATAATCTCAGCAACTTTCTACCGCGCCTCCCAACACTACCCCAAAACAACGTCGTTTTGGGAGGCGCGCGGCGCACAGTGCTATGTGCGCCGTGGTGTAGGATATAACGATTGCTAAGTCTTCCTGTCTGATTTATTGGGCCAAGGTGCGTGTTGGATCCCCACCGTCTATTGCAGAGTTACAGCCCATCCTGTACTGGACCTGATTGTATTATCCAGCAATAAATACTCTTATTTACACCCGAAAAAAAAAAAGAAAAAAAAGCCAAACCAAAACAAGACTGGGAAGAATTTATTTTTCTTCCATAACGCCAGTTATTTTTCTTCGCACGAAAAAAAAAAAAATTAAATAGAAGAAGAAAACAAGGGAGAAATCCTCGCCTATCGACTATCGTGTCATCTTGCCCTCCGGTGTAAGTGTAACCCTTATACTCGCCTCCTCCTCCCCTCACGCTGCTCTGAAATTTCATCTGATTTGTTTGGTACAGTTAGATAATCTTATCCTCACCAAGAGAGCAAGCTTTCGATTTGCGGTTTTGTGGCTTACTCTTACATTGAGTATAGAGGGTAATCTTCTGCTTCAGTTTTTACTTTTTTAGGGCTTTTTTGTGTGTGTTCTTTATCTGTCAAAGTTAGCAGCTTTTATCGTTTTATTTCTACTCTGTTTTATGTTTGTTTATGTTCCACAGTCATCAAACTGCATTGTTAGCTTTACTACTTTGTTTGATTTGCCTCTTATACTTTTTAGGACTCCCCTGAAATCGGACTAACTAGTTTTCTCTGTTAATCTCTCGTTTAGGTTTACCTACTGTTACACTTCCTTTCTTCTTCATAAATTATGTTTGGGTGTTTTGTTATGATTCTAGTGTACCCATTGCATTTACCAACCAAGTGGTTGTTCCAAAATCCTAACCGCTGGTCAATAAATTCCCAAGTCCACAAGTCAGTGTAGTGTTGTTCTAGACTTTTTTTTCTATGTGATGAAGTATTTAAGTACTTCCTCAGTTTCATTTGATGTGTCCGGTTCGATTAACGAGGTTTGACTGAAGTTGTTTTTAATTCAAATTTTCATAATATTAATTTTAGTATTAGTGTACAAAATTTATATATTTGGAAACTACACTAAAAGTGCTATTTAAACAAGAAAATCAAATTTAAAATAAGTAAAAAAATACTAAAGAAAATAAACATAGAAGAAAGAGTTGGTTTGATCAATGAATAGTAAGTATGACATATAAAATGGGACAGAGGGAGTATTTTGGAGATGCATGAAATTAGTTTTCATTAATTGTTTCCCAATGCTGCCACATTTATGCATTTTATTCATAGCTTAGTTTGGCTGCATGTACGCATAGCTATATAAACAGTAGCATTGACTTCGTATACAGTTGCATCATGCATGCAGTGCAAAGAATTGACCTCTAATGGGAATTAGCAGGTTAGAAGAATAGATTGTTAGGAGGTTAGGTTATCTTGGTAGTTTGGGCTTAGCATGTAAATCCCTGGTTCTTTTTGTTGTGAGATCTATAAAAATGCCCTTGTAGTTATTGTTCTTCCATGATATTTCTTTAAATAAAGTATTTCAACTCTTGACAATATTGCGTGCTTGTGCTAAGTACTTATTATTTATTAGTGGGTGTTAAAACTAAAATATTGGTGCTTTCCCCCAGATCATTTTGTTGAAGGGATAGGAAGATTTCTTGATTATCTTGGATTTCTGCAACATTCTATTCCCCCTTTTGTTTTTAAGATTAAAACACTTAGTTACTTGTTTCATCTTTTTAGATGTTAACATAATACTGTTTCTTTTGAGGGTTGATTCAATTTATGCACTTACGTCAGATAATGTAGCCATACGAAGTTAACTATTGCTAATCTTCTTTAATAGGCCTCTGAATCTGCCTATTGGTGGTTGGTTGATCAAGTGATTCAAGTCAAGACAGCATCTTGCTAAAATGATGTATACGGGATAGTTCTTTGATATATTTTGCAATGGCAGCTGATCAACGGAAGAAACGTATGAATGCTGTCAACATTGTGGCTTGCTCTCAGGACCGCAATGGTTCCAAAAAGAGGAAACTGGGAATAACTGGATATGATTTGAAGATGAAATGTAATGTTTCTCTTCTCTGGGATGAGAAGAAAAAGTGTGTTGTTTCCAAGAATGACCAGATTGGCATTTCATGGAGAGATTTCATTCCATTTTCTGGTTCAGTTCCACACCACCACAATATTTTGGCTGATGTTTTCACAGTGCCACAGGAAATCTTTGAGTTAGACAATTTAGCTGAGGTCCTTTCGTATGAGGTAACTGTTGATAACTGGTGTATGTTTTATAACCTCTGGTAGAATTCCATATTCTTCTGACTTAGCATTTCCTCTTGAAATTTGCCTAGGTTTGGCAAACTTGTTTGTCTGATAATGAGCGGAGCCTTCTTACAGAATTTCTTCCTAAAGGAACTGATCCGGAGAGACTTGTGCATGATTTACTTGCAGGGGATAATTTTCACTTCGGAAATCCTTTCTTTAAATGGCAAGTTGTACCTCTATTGTAACCTTATATGTTGAAAACATCTGAGTTCTGGATGCTTTAATTGTTAAATGAGCTTCCTATTTACTTTTGATGGTCACTTGTGTACACATGCATCTTGGAAAATTATTTGTGTTTCTCCTGTTCTTTTGTACCCTTTTGTGATATGAAAATTAAATACCAAGAAACTTTCATTTGACTCTTTTGAAGTGTAGGTGCTTTATGCCATGTGATTCTGAAGATTTCAACTGGTAAATGTTTTTGCAGGAGTAATTTTCTATGTTCTGGTAATTTACATCCTGACGATATCATTAGTCACCGGCAATCTATCAAGTCTCATAAAAAGGCTTACTATTTGGAATTACAAAAATACCATGCCAAGTATGTAACTTTCTTAATAGCTTATTATTAATCATTTTAATTTTTTATTACTTTAAATATGGAGATGGTGAATTTAAATGCTTCTTCTGGCAGTATGATTGAGAATTTACAGACATGGAAGGACAAATGGTTAAGCTGCAAGGATTCTGATGAGGAAATTGTGGAGATGATATGGAGGTTAATTATATTTACCTAAATTTTTATACTGTATTGAACAACTTCATGAAGGAGAATATTCTTGAAGTGTATGTTAGCTGTATGAGCAATGAATCTTCTTGCTGTTCTGTGGAGATACTGTTATGGTAGTGTTTAGTGGGATCTTCTTTGTATTGATTCTAATATAATGAAAATAGGTCAAAGAAGCCCTCTTATTTTACTTATTCTTCTTTACATTTCAGTTCTGTGGTGGTTCTGTTTTGGTACTGTCCTTATTCTTCTTTATTTTGATTTCTAAATGAAACTAGACCAAAGAAGCTTCATGGGAAAAGAGGGCATAGCTTAGAACTTGAAGGTGAAGAGAACCTTGTCTGCACACCTGAGTGTTCCTGGGCAGCTGGTGAGAAAGGTTTTAGTAGTGACAGTCCAAACCCATCAATGTTGCAGGGAGAAAGTCAAAGGAGGTAACTTTGTCCTTCACTAGAGTTCTGTGTCCCACTTTGTTTATGAAAGGAAATAAAGGAAAAAAAAAACAGAAAAAAGAATGGAATTTGAGTGGCCAAGAAACAGTCCACTCCAGTACTCCACATTGCACTATTTGGGCTTTAATAAATATTTCCTAATTATAGTTTTATATGTTATGATCATGTGCTTATAATTATTATCTTTTAACATTTTTTCCAAGTTTTCCTGTTTATTATAATGATCATTTTTATTGATGACAACAGAAAAGGTATCATGGACAACCAATATGACAATTCATTGGATTGGAATAAGGCGACAAAGACTAGGAAAGTAGAGCAATTACAGAAGCGTAATATACAGCAGACTGATGGTGCCAAGTATATGTCTTACATTAAGGTAACCCATTGTTTGCAGATATTTTAATATTCCCTTGGTTCATCATATTGTTGCTATGCTACCTTGTGAACAATTTAGTATATGTCTTCTATGTTTGTTTGGTTCACTACGACACCAGCGCATCTCCTTTTTGTCATTTCCTATGCGTAGTGAATGGATTCTCAATCCAGTTCCACTTCTGGTCTTTTCAGGTTAGCAAGGAGCACTATGAACGTGTCAAGAATAGCATGAAGCATAATAGCAATAGCATCCAATCAAGGTCTCTAAACAATGTTTTAGGTAACATCAAAACTCTCCATGTAAAGCCATTTGAAGCGTATGAGGAAGAAGAGAGGCAGAAATTACATGAACACTGGTTAGCGTGTTCTTTGAAGTGTAAATATTTTTTAAAATTATTTTTAGGTTTTTTCCGGAGTTCTAGTTTTCATTTCTTTCCCTCTCCCATTTATTTTTCAGGTTGCAATTGGCAAAAAGAGATCTTCCTGCCCATTATGCAGTCTGGTTGAGGAGACAGTCATGTGAATGGCAATTGAGAGAGTCTTTAGGTCATGATGTGAAAGAAAAACTGAAATCCCTACATGAGGTCTGCTCCGTTTATCCCTTACTTTTCCCTTATTTTCTTAATTTTGTTTTGAGATATAAAAGTATAGAAGTTTTGGTTTTTGAGAGATGGTGGAGCTTGAGTTTAGGACTTAGGAGTAGAAGCTTGTTTCTATTCCTAAAGTTCTTCTGCCTCTTGTTCTTCTTTCATTAAAGTATGTTTAGCAACATTTTCTGATTCAATATGTTTGCATTGTTTGGTGTTTAGCAGCATGTTCTGTTTCCATATGTTGGTGACTTTTCCCAGAGTAGTAATTTAAAAAAAGGGGCACAGCCACACAGGATCATCTTTCATTTGATTGAATATTTTGGTTCCTTCTTTCTTTCTTGCTTTGCTGTGTTCAAACCCCCAATCCCCTCTTTTTCTTCTGCTCCTGTGGTCATTAAACATGTTATGCTTTCAATTTGCTAAATCCTCATTTGGAAATGAATCAGAAATTTTATGATTGATATCTATACTAGCTGCTGGGTTGGCAATTTTACTTTTTAATTGGTTTCAGGATGAAATGAAGGAAAATTCTGATGTCAAGTCCCCGGAAATGACAGACAACAAAGCAACGGAAGTTGAACCCACGATAACAACAGAGGTCTATTATCTTGCGTTCTATTCCATTCTAACCTGGTCCCTCTTCTTTCATTGACCAACACATCTATACCCTACTTTTTGAATTGAGCGGTGTGCTATAAACCTCTTGACATATTTGTTGCTTGTGACTTTAGATCCTCAAATAATATCTGTTTTCTAGTCTTGAGCCTAGTTGGTGGTGGTTCTCTTTCTGAACCAAGTTGCTTGGTCTGGAAGCTCCTCCTTTACATAGGAGTAATTTATTGGTCTTGCTACAGGGTTCTGAGGATGATCAGGATGAAGATGAAGATGAAGATGCAGATGAGGATGAAGATGAGGATGAGGAAGATGCATCCGATGGGTTGCTCCTGCATCAAACCAATGAAGCGGGAGATCACAGCTCACCCCATGTATTGGAGGTTGATTATACACCTTTTGGATGATCAAATGTTTTTTGGTTAATGATCATTCACATTGCATAAGTTCTCTAATAAAGTTCCTCGTTTTTTGGTGAAACACTTTTTGTCATGTATAGGATGAAGACATAGATAAGCCTGATTGCATGGTTGAGGAGAAGATTGGTTATAGCCTGGCAAACATCAAAGATAATAGTGGGTCTAGCTCTACTTCCGAACATGATCAAAAGGTGCAACAAATCGTCTCACTTAGTGATACTAATCAGTTCAACCAGCTGGATCCAGATCCAAGTGACAATGAAATTATAAATAAATTGGATGAAGTTTCCTCATCTGTCTCCGAGTACTCTGAAAGATTGAACAACAAAGATGCTCCATTAAATCAGGGGGGACCTCTTGCTTCTGCTGATGACGTCTGGCCAGTGGCTAGCATGCCCGGCCCCTTCAGTTCTACTCCAATGGATAATGAGTACTCTGCTTCTGAGGAGCTGCCACTTTCACATCCCCAAGTTATCGATGGTCAAGCAGCGCACCTTGTTAATCTGGACGTTCACTCTTCTGGAAATGATGTTGGGAAGGACAGGTTGCACAGACAACCTAACTCGGTGTCTTTTTTCAATTCTTACTCTCATGACCGCAGTGAATTATTTCAACCGTTCTTAAAGAGCAATGCTGGTTCAGTTCATAATGAAACAAAACAGTCTCCGTTGACATTTCAGTCAGGGGACAACTTAATGGTAGAATCTGGTCAATTTTCCGGGCATTTCAAGGAACCGGTTCATGCATCACTTCCTTTCAAGGAACAGGTTCATGCATCACTTCCTTTGGTGCTGAAGCACACAGGACTGAATGATCTTTATATGCATCCGAATGTTCACGAGAACGAGTACACTGATGGAGGCACATACTCATTTCCAAGGCAAGAAAACTTGCATGTTGGCGGCATGCAGGATTGGGATATGAATGCTGTGCGCATGCCGGCTCCACAATCTCATTTGAATGGTGGAGACTTGGGCCAGAATTGGTTTTCGGGCGAGAACCGAGCCCATGGTGGATGGTCTGGTTTAGAAGGTGGTGTTGGTCCCTCCCAGGGCATCAGAAGTGGAAACGCGTCTGATCAGAGCTTGTTTAGTGTTTTAACGGAGTGTAATGAATTATGTCGTGGTAGCTCCTATGATACGGTGGGGTCCACAGAGCGGTTCATGCAGTCTGGTAACTATGATGAGATGGGGGTAAGAATTCCTTCGGCGAGCAACACACAGCAGCCAGCTAATCCGCTCGCCTATTTGAGCAGCAGCCATGAAGGGTCCGGGGGTCCTACCAACAACATGGGATGGGTTAACGTGGCAAACCAGAACTCTGGATTACAGGATTCATTGGGTAAACCATTTTTGAAGTCGTGGAATCAATAATGATGATCGTGTCTGGAAGCCTGGAGGGAGACACAGATGTATCTGCCAGAACTCGATCAGAAGGTTTTGAAGAGAAAACTGTAGATGCGGGCGGAGTATGGAGTGAGAAGAAGGCGCGTAGAGCACTAAATAGACAGACAGACACATCAAAAGTGAGATGAATGAAGGAGGGGTGGGTAATTCAGGCCTGCTTTATATTATGTACATCCGCAAGAACAAAGCTTCATTTCATGTATATATACCTAGACCTAGACTAGATGCTGGTGGAAAGATTTGTTTAGTTGTGGGATTAGAGGAGGAGGATATATTCACAAACATTGTGGGTGTTGTCTTTATTTTGGTTCATAAAAGCTGATCTTATCTCTTTCTTTGAGATATGCTTTCTTCAAATTTTGATGCCAAAGATGCATATCATATGCATCATAAGCTGTTGCTTTTATTGCTGGCTACAATGCCTTCAGGTTTGAGAAATCCTCTTCTCAAATTTCCCCTTGAGCTTTTCTAGGTCTTAATATTTTATTCATTCTTTGATGCGTTGGATTCATTACTGTGCCTTGAATGACATTATGTGAAAAATAAGTTCCTTATTCCAGTAGTAGAAGACCTTTCCTCTGAATTAGCTGGTTCTAAGTACTTCACTAAGCTGGATCTGAGAGCTGGCTATCACCAGGTAAGGATCAGGTAAGGATGAAAGAGGGTGAGGAATACAAGACTGTCTTGTAAGGATGAAAGAGGGTGAGGAATACAAGACTGTCTTATAGACTCACCAAGAGCTTTATGAGTTCAGAGTCATGCCTTTTAGACTCACTAATGCACCAACCATCTTCCAAGCCCTGATGAATAATGTGTTAGCCCTGATGAATAATGTGTTTAAACCTCTGTTGAGAAAGTTTGTCCTGGTCTTCTTTGATTATATTCTAGTGTATAGCCCTGACTTGGGAGTACATTGGAATCACCTTAGAGAAGTTCTGAGTCTTATGAGGACACACAAGCTGCTGGCTAAGCTTAGCAATTACTCTTTTGCAAAGAGGGAAGTGGCATATTTAGGCTATATTATATTTGAGAAGGGGTTGCATACTGATCTTTCTAAGTTAGAAGCAGTGGCTGAGTGGCCTAAGCCTGTGTCCATCAAAGGATTGAGGGGGGATCCTAGGCTTAACAGGTTACTACAGGAGATTCATCAAGGAGTATGGGGTGATTAGCAGGCCCTTAACAGGTATGTTGAAGAAGAATTCCTTCCAATAGAGTGAAGAAGTTGAATTTGCCTTTGAAAAATTGAAGAAGACCTTGTGCTCAACCCCAGTTCTTGCCCTACCTGACTTCCAAAAGCCTTTTATAGTAGAGGCCGATGCTTGTTACAAAGGAATGGGGGGGGGGGGGGGGGGGGGGTAGTGTTGATTCAGGAAGAGAAGCCCATTACTTACTACAGTAAAGCCTTTGGGACAAACATTTATGTCTATTTATGAAAATGAATACATTCTATCATTAATGCAGTGGAACCTACTTGGTAGGGAGGCATTTTATTATTAGGACTGACCACCACAGTCTTAAGTTTCTCTTAGGACAGAAGATAACTACTGCCACACAATAAAGATGGTTATCCAAACTACTTGGGTTGCACTATACAATTCAGTATAAAAAGGGCATTGATAATTGTGTTCTTGATGCCCTATCAAGAAGAGAAACTGATCTGGAGTCTGAGCTCAATACTGTCCTCAGTATTAAACCACAGTGGCTGGAAGAGGTAGTTAACAACTATGAAGGGGATGAGTGGGCTCAGGACCAGTTAACAACCAACCTTATCAATCCTGATAATGTAACAATGATTGAAGAGTTGATAAGATACAAACAAAGGGTTTATATTGGGAATAAGGGAGAGCTAAGGGGTAAATCTATACTGTAGATGCATGATTCTCCATTGGGAGGGCACTTTGGCCAACAGGGAACATATCAGAGGCTAAGGTCCTTATTCTATTGGAAGGGCATGAAGCAAGAAGTAAAAGAGATGGTGAAAAGCTGTGATACATGCCAGAGGTGCAAGGCTGAAAACATACCCTCCCCAAGTCTTTTGCAACCCTTGGCCATACCTGATCAAGCTTGTAAAGGAATTTCCATGAATTTCATTGAAGGATTGCCTAAGTTACAGTCACAAGGGAAGGAAGTAATACTAGTTGTGGTAGACAGGCTAACCAAGTACAACTATTTCATTTCCTTAGCTCACCCCTATTTTGCTGAGAGTGTAGTACTGACATTTATGGAGAATGTTTATAAGTTGCATGGGCTGCCTAGGGACATTGTAACTGATAGGGACAAAGTGTTCCTCGGCAAATTTTGGCAATCAATCTTTACACAGCTGCATGTTCAATTGAGTATGTCCACTACTTATCATCCTCAGTCAGATGGACAAACTGAGAGAGTCAACAGGTGCCTAGAGACCTACTTGAGGTGCATGGTGTTCAGAAAACCAAAAACCTGGGCCAAGTGGCTACACTTGGCTGAATATTGGTACAATACTAACTTCCATTCTTCCCTAAAGAGTACTCCATTTCAGGTCCTTTATGGCTATAAACCCCCTATGCTGACTCTAGGAGTGGGGTAGAGATTGGGAGAAAGGGAGTGGGTGGCTGAAAGAGAAGCAGTACTAGCATGGTTAAAGACAATTTGAGGCTGGCCCAACATAGATTGAAGCAACAAGCTGATAAAAAGAGTGAAAGAGTCTTGCAAGTGGGGGATTGAAAGTATTTGAAGGTCTAACCTTACAGGCGAATTTCAGTAGCGGTAAGGACCAACATCAAGCTCACAGCCAAGTATTATGGACACTATCAAGTCATTGAGAGGGTGGGAACTGTGGCCTACAAACGGGCATTGCCTCCAACTGCCTATATTCACCCTATTTTTCACATTTCTCAGTTGAAAAAAAGATAGGAGACCAAGTACAACTATTTCATTTCCTTAGCTCACCCCTATTTAGCTCACCCTTATTTTGCTGAGAGTGTAGCACTGACATTTATGGAGAATGTTTATAAGTTGCATGGGCTGCCTAGGGACATTGTAACTGATAGGGACAAAGTGTTCCTCAACAAATTTTGGCAATCAATCGTTAAACAGTTGCAGGTTCAATTGAGTATGTCCACTACTTATCATCCTCAGTCAGATGGACAAACTGAGAGAGTCAACAGGTGCCTAGAGACCTACTTGAGGTGCATGGTGTTCGAAAAACTAAAAACTTGGGCCAAGTGGCTACACTTGGCTGAATATTGGTACAATACTAACTTCCATTCTTCCCTACAGAGTACTCCATTTCAGGCCCTTTATGGTTATAAATCCCCTATGCTGGCTCTAGGAGTGGGGCAGAGAGTGGGAGAAAGGGAGTGGGTGGCTGAAAGAGAAGCAGTACTAGCAGTGGTTAAAGACAATTTGAGGCTGGCCCAACATAGAATGAAGCAACAAGTTGATATAAGGAGTGAAAGAGTCTTGCAAGTGGGGGATTGAAAGTATTTGAAGGTCCAACCTTACAGGCAGATTTCAGTAGCTGTAAGGACCAACATCAAGCTCACAGCCAAGTATTATGGACCCTATCAAGTCACTGAGAGGGTGGGAACTGTGGCCTACAAACGGGCATTGCCTCCAACTGCATAGATTCACCCTATTTTTCACATTTCTCAGTTGAAATAAAGATAGGAGACCAAGCAGTGCTTCAACTGGAACCACCCCTTGTAGGCCAAGAAGGAGAAGTATTAGCACAACATGTGGCAGTGTTGAATAAGAGGCTAGTCAAGAGGGATAACAAAACTCTGACACAGATTCTAGTGCAATGGGCCAATTTGCCGGAAGAAGTTTCTACCTTGGAAGATTATTACCACATTACTAAGCAATTTACTACGTTTGATCCTTGGGGTCAAGGATCTTTGGAAGGGGAGGGTAATGTAATGATCCCAGCAGTTGCCCAAGGAATTGGTTAGCAGCAAACAACGTCGCGTGACAGGCGATTAAGGGCCTTGACACTTAGAGCTCCAAAAGCAGTCGCTGTTGGTGAGATGATCGCAGCAGTTAAGAAGGAATCCGACGGCGTCGTTTAAGCTTAGTAGAGTCGTTGGTTCAGTTAGAATGTCAGGCAGTTAATACTATTAATTTCCCAAGTATATGTAGCAGCAGAATAATGTAATAGGGCATTCTGGAATCTCAATGCAATTTCAACTTCCTTCCCTAATTTCTCTCTTCTCCCTCAACCTCTCTCTCTCTCTTCTCTTCTCCCCTTCTGTAACCCTAGGCTCGTTACATATTGTTGGTCTTGCGTCTTTGCATCATCGTCTTACCCCCCAACTTTTATTTCAACTTTCAACTTTGATAGATCTTAGCGCTGCACTTGCTTACTTCCCGGTGGTTCACCGTACCAATCATGTGATTGCGGTAAGTTAAGATCTCTCTTTGGTTATTTGGTTGACATATTTTACTTAAAACCAATTGGTGATTAGGGGCTGAACTCGGCCAACTCGACCGACACCCAACAATTTCCCCTCTAGCACCTGCCACAACCTTTGATCATCAAGCCGCCACAGCACCACGTCTCGAATCGAGTAGGGGCTGAACTCGGCCAACCCGATCGACGCCGAACAAACTTCAATTTCTGTGTATGTTTGTTTGGGAACTAGGGTTCACAGACAACAAACAGAAGATGAGCTTTTGTAAGCAAAATAAGGATCAATATTGTATTTATACGAACAAGAAACACAAGTCGTACTTGTGTTTCTTATATAACTTTTGACAAATGCAAGTACGTCGTATTTTAGCTAAAGAAAAAAAGATTTCAAAAATTTGAGAAATTCAAGTGTGACTTGCGTTTTTTACCAGAAACTCAAGTTTCAAATGAGTTTTTCATTCTTTTGTCCAAGTTTTAAAAAGTTACCCATTATTGCCTGTTCCTCATTTTTTTTTATTATACCATTTTAGTCAATTCCCCAACTACCATGACAACTAAAATATTTTAATTAGAAAAAGAATAATGTGGCATTCAAGGTATGTAAAGAAAATGACATGACATTTAATAGGTTAAAATGGTTTAATTGCACCCGTGTTTCAAGTTTAAGTGTTGAAATAGGAGGCATTTGTACTTTTTTTTTTTAGGCTTAACCCACTTTCGGGGAGTAACTTGGTACAAGTGGATCACAAGGTCATTCGTTTTACCCGTAATAGCTTATTTTACCAAAGAAATTAAAAATTTAATTTTTTGAGTAGGACAAACCTCTGCTTTGTGACGCAGACGCAATCGACACAATTTAATTGATTGCTGGCCAAATGGACCCCCGTTGGGCGTTGGCGATGACATATTTACAAATCGGAAAGGAAGAACAAAAGTGTTGAACCCCTCCCTCCTCCACCTCATCCTTTCTCGCTAAATCCGATTTTTTCTTGCAATACTGCATTTTGCTATCCATCCATCCAATATCATTGTTATGTAATGTGATCGGTTTCCAGGTGAAATATATACACTAGATCAAGGGGAGGGGGGACTCAACACAGGGTTCGTCGTCGTCAGATCTGCTGAGCGATTCTTTTTGGCTCAGCATTTGCTTTTCCATTTCCGGATTGCAAAGCACAGGCGCGTCCTTGTTCGCCCGAGGTGAATTTGCTCAGCTTCTTCCCTTTCTGCATTCTTTTTCCGATTGAAATTTCAATTTCGTTGGAGATTTCCGCGTTTGGCGGGGATCGATATGTCTCACATTTGTATTTGTTGGCTTGGAATTTGATTGTTTTGCTCGGAACCATGGCCAGATCGAGAATTGATTTGATTCTATGTAAAGCTTTACATTAACCCTGAATGAACTGCCTTTTTGTAGCAGCAGTGTTGATATCCCCTCTCTTTTCATCTTCCTTTGATTATTGCTGTCATTTTAGGCTCTTAGCTCTCTCCCTCCCTCCTTCCATCTTCTACATTTTATCTATCTGTTGCAAATTATTTCCACTTGAATCTAGTTTTTTACTTATAGCCTTGTAAATCAACGGTTTAATATAACCACATGGTGACTTTTAGCCATTCCCGTGTTTGAACACAGAAATAACCACCACCCTATCTCTGCACTGGTATTTGATGCAATGCACCCCCCCCCCCCCCCAACTCACCTTTATCTCTTTAAGGATAAAAAATTTTGATTGATGTCTAAGAAGCAATTAGGCCTAAGGACTTCTCTAATGGATGCTAATGCTTCTTTGAAGCCGGCTTTTCAACTTCATTGATGGGTGCAACAGATGGTATGCCAATCACTGTTTTGCAAGAAGAACTGACCTCAGTTGATTGCTTAAGTATTCTCACCACTCTCAACATTCTGCTTGGCTGCAATCAACCTTATGGGGGAGTGGGTGATTGGAGCATTCATCAACCTTTTCGGCAGCATTGCCATTAATTTTGGAACCAACCTTCTAAAACTGGGTCATGATGAGGTAATTTATACTTTCACTAGTTTTTTCCTCAACTATTAGGTACTTCAATTACTGTTTTCTATTTGAATCTTGTCTGCCTTACCTAAATTTTGGCAACTGAAAACTGCTCATAGTCACAAGACTTGCACACTTGAGAAAATATTGATTGCCAGCATAGCTCATGACTGCACATTTTAGTTGTGTGTCATCCTTATTGCGAGGTAACTGGGTTAGTCCATGTCAACTGTAATGACTAATTATTGTATTATAGAAGGAAAAGTATTCCATGCTGGACACGGAGGGAACAAATGGGAAGGTTGCAGTGAAGCCCATAATATATTTCCAAACATGGAGAATTGGTATGCCTCTGTTCCATGGTGGTTTATTGCTTGCAAGTGATTCTCTTTCTCTACTGGATATGATCATGTCTGATGGTGAATTTCTGGTGCAGGAATTATTTTTTTTGCTGTTGGGAACTGTCTAAATTTCATTTCATTTGGATACGCTGCTCAGGTCAGTAGACATTTGAGTTGGCTTTCAGCTGGAGGTGTATACTTTGGAATTTTTTATTTTTTATTTTTTGGTGGGGTTTCCCTCATCCATTTCATAGCCATGAGTTTTCACTGTCTTGGTATTTTTCTTTTTGCAGTCACTACTTGCAGCTCTGGGATCTGTACAATTTGTTTCTAACATTGCTTTTGCCTACTTTGTATTGAACAAAACTGTGACAGTCAAGTGAGTCAGTCTATCTTAAACTCTAGTCATTGACAGAATATTCTAGTGATTTTTATTAAAAATTTGTGTTACTTATAGTATGAGTTTCACCATGACAAATGTTGTTTCCTTGCAGAGTAATGGTAGCAACGACTTTTATTGTTCTTGGAAACATCTTTCTTGTTGCTTTTGGCAACCACCAGTCACCTGGTATGCAATTGAATGAATACATTGTTGTTTTATTTCTTATACTCCATATTTATAAAAATGTTCCCAGATTTTACTTCTAGATCATATTTTCCTGATTAGATGGCATCAGAGGTATTGAAATATTTTAATCTGAGATGTACATGTCCTGCAGAACCTTGTTTTTGCTGATGCAAGAAAGTAATTTCCCTTGCGATTAGTTTCAGCTTCTTAACTACTTTTATGAGAATGGAAGACTACAACTAACTTCATTAGATCATAAGAAAGACATAATAGGGGTTATGATAAACTTGCATTAACAAAAGCTCACAGAGAAATAGAGTCAATATATTGCTGAATCCAACTAGTTTTAGGTTAACGCTTTGTAGAGTTATGTTGAGTTCTGTATATGTAATCTATTTTGTCATCTTTAGTGAAGTTCTCCCTTGAAGTTACAGCCATGTGATGCAGGCTGGGGACATGGATATGATGCAGGAAGGCAACAATACTTTTATCAATTATTTAATAGATGTTTTGGTTAGATTAGAATTGCTTAATAGTTGGTTGTACTTGTCTTATTCTTTTAGGTGTTCCAGATATTTGATTCAATTAGAAGTCTCTGTCTTAATTAGTTAGACTATTAGTTATTAGAGTCTTGTATTTTCCCTATTATAAAAAGGGAGAATTCATTAGATTAAGGGGAAGCAGAATTTTAAATCCCAAAAGGGGGACTAAGGGAGTTTTGGGATCTCAAGCAAACCCAACCTTGAAGTGTGGCAAAACACTTCTTCCTATTCCTTCTTCTGCCTGTGATTTATGCCATAACACCATGTTCAGGCCCCATTGTCGGAAGTGCATTAGAGTATAGCTGATGTAGTATTTCTGATAATACTGTAATATTTTATTTCCTTTTCTTTAAAAATACCTTTTGAAATTGTAGTGTAAAAGTATGAAAATAGTCAATACATTACTCTCATGCATTTTCTGTTTCTTGTAAATTATTGAAATATTCACTAAAAACACATGTATTAAGTGTGTTTCATAGAAATCTCTATATTTGGATGTGTTTTATTTAATTTGGGGTCATATATTTTTCTGATTATTTTCACTTATTGTTTATGAAATTAGATATTCCTTTTTTTTTTTTTTTGTTCGCAGTTTATACACCAGAGCAGTTAGCAGAGAAGTACAGCAATATTACATTTCTTCTATATTGCCTGATTTTGGTCCTAACAGTTGCTTTGCTTCACTCAATATACAGGTAATATGAGAAATCAACATAATTTTGTCTACACGATTTTTGGGTAGTCAAACAAACAATATGTTTCTTTTTAATTTTTCTGTTTTCTGAAACATTCCTATATTCAGGAGAGGGGAACAGCTGCTCAGTGTCCCTGGAAATGACCTCAAGCCCTATTGGCAGATGCTGCTTCCATTTTCATATGCAATTGTTTCAGGTGCTGTTGGGTCATGCTCAGTGTTGTTTGCAAAATCTCTGTAAGTTGCCTCTTAAACTTTTCATTGCCCCTTAGTGGAGAAAAATCCGAATTGAAAATTTTTGTGCATGTGTATGCAGGTCAAACCTGCTAAGATTGTACATTTCCAGTGGTTATTCACTGCATAGCTGGTTAACGTACTCCATGCTTCTGCTATTTCTTAGTACAGCTGGATTTTGGGTACATATTTATTAAACCCTTGTTGTATACTTGACTATTTAAAATTTAAATGTTGTATGACTAGATGAGTGTATCCCTTGTAAACTTTGAGTTTATTTGATCTAACAATGATTGCAGATGGCTAGGTTGAATGAAGGACTTTCACTGTTCGATGCAATTCTTATTGTGCCAATGTTTCAGATTGCTTGGACCTTTTTTTCTATTTGTACAGGATTTGTGTATTTCCAGGAATATCAGGTTCTTTCTCTCTTTTATGTCTGTGGTTTCAGGAATATCTATAATCCTTTTTTTCCCTCTGGAATCTGGATGCAATTTGAAAAACACAAATTGCAAATGGTTTGCATGACTAGCATCTATTGACCATTGTTATTCCCATTTTCTGCTTCCTGATTGCTGTTGATTCCTGTAGTTAGGATGGTCTGATTTAGACTTGGCTATTAGTCTGTTTAATTAGAAAGTTTTTCTAAGGGCCTTCAAGTCATGGTGTTAGACTGTTAGAGTGTTAGGTATGACGTACTTATTGGATGCTATTTAAGCAGGTATTCGATGCTTTACGAACAACAATGTTTGTGCTTGGAATGGTTTCTGTATTCATAGGCATATCTTTGCTGGCACCAGATGATTCCAAAGGTGTGTAATTAATCAGTCCTGGATACAACTATATTAGATTTTAATTGTGACTGGTCACTGGAAAATCCTATCTCAAATTTTTGCAGGAGGTGAAGTCAAGGATAGACCTGTAGTTTCTGATTCAAGTCTGTCAAATGATGTGGGAAGGTATGTGAGTTCTCAAGTTTTCCATGTGAAATGCATTCTTTTTATTAAACATTGGTTTCAAATTATTAAAATCCTTATAGTAAATTCTTTTGCAATTTGCTTGGTTTTACATATAAGGGGTTTCATATATACTCTCTTGTAGAAAGTATTTGTGTAAGCACTTTGTGAATCTCATTGTACTTTTCAAATATCTACATGGCAGGCTGGTTATGTCATCTGAAGATTCTCAAATTAAAGACATGAAATCATTTAAACAAGTAATGTTGACGAGATCTGCAAGTTTGATTATCAAGGCAAAGGTTCTGATATTTTATTTAACTCTATTATTCCTAAGTAGAAGTTGGTGGGTCCTTAATTTGTGGGGACAATGGCTTTTATGCAGGCTGCATGTTCACTATCATTAGGTTTGGGGGATAACTCACTTCACGCATCATCAGTTTTGGTAATGCCTATGGTGTCATCCAAAATGAATGGCTTCCGGGGAAGTGGGCTTGACCGGGCCAAATTATTTTCTGTTAGAGGCCAAGGTTGGAGCAAAATTTCTGGTGATGATGAGGATGGTGAGAGAATTTTGGAGGCAACTGCAATGCTTCCCCAGAGTGTTGGGGGTAGCAGTAGTATGGTTACATGATGATAGCTTAAGCAAAGTAAGACCAATACCGGTTATTTCTACCATACCATCGTTTTGCCAAGATTTTTAGACACTGTTATTAATGTCTGTCTATAGTTGTGCCTGCAAGACTGCTAAGGGATTGATTATGTTAGTTCCCAGAATATGACAAATGAAGGGATATATATATATAGTGTTGGTGGAGTTGAATTTGAGAAAGTTTCCATTGGTAATTTGAGTTCAGGAATTGGTTGTGAAATTATGGCAATCTATGTTGGAATCGGAAGATGGTGAGGCGAAGAGGCATGAGGAGGTGGGTAGTTTGGCGCGCCACGAGCTGCAAGCAATTGTTTGAAACGAGAGGTTAGTACAGTAGTATGTATCAGTGTAGTACAAATTCTGCAAATGACTGTGATATGTGTATAAGCTGCTATGGTATGGTCCCTGTGTGTAGTGAGTGAGTAGTGAGCCTAAGGTTATCCCTTTGTATCTTCTTCTATAGACTGTAGACTATAGTGGGTAAATCTCAGAACACCCAAAGAAAACTTGTTCAGAATTTACACTTGTAATACCAAATCCCCCTTGAATCATAAGGAGGGGGAGTTCCCAATTGGACTTCCATTACATACAACATTTTAGGCCTTTATAATTTGAATTGCTCCGAATTCTCTTTTACTTTTCTTGTGTTTCATTCTCTATCATTTCAGCCTCGCCAGTCGCCACATTATAATTAGTATTGAGGATTTAAGTTTTAAATATATAGGCCTTGTTTGGTAATATAGTTAGCTGATCAGTCAATTTTAGCTTATTTGATCACTATTAGCTGTTTGACTTGGTTAAAAAATCAATATGAGCGTTTGATTAATTAATTTTTTGTGACAGTTTATTGTTTCAAAATGTTAAAATTTGAAAAACTGTTCAAAGTAGCTTTTTCGATTAGCTTTTTGAGAAAGGCATTTTGCATTTAATCAGCTATTGGCTAACAACTAATTTACTAAACACTTTAATACAAACAACTAATGCTATCAACTAGTCAAATCTATTAACCTAATCAACTAACAACTATCAACTAATAGCTATATACCAAACACTTACAGTGTTACTACCCTCCAATATGTATTCGTGAAATTAATTTAAAGAGAATTTCAATTTTAATCCATCGAAGGGTTGTCCAATTCATTAGGTTAAATTTCTGCCACATCTGAAAGTGGAAGCTTATAACCAGCAAATCAATGATAACTTAGACTCAATTGTATTTTTTTTTTTTTTTTTTTTGGCCAATTTAAGGGAGTTTTTGCCAAAAAATAAAAATAAAAATAAAAATAAAAATAAATTTAAAAGCCCCTATTTGCTTAACTTATGAGATAGATTTTACATTTCCCCAGAATTAGGACTTTTTTATTATTTTAATATTTTTTTAAAAATACTCATGATTCTTCACAATGTAATATATATTCTATATTTTTCTCAAGCATTCACCACAAGGTTCGAACCTATAACCCCATTTGAAATGGTAACCGGAATACTTATCACACTATATATCTTTTGAAAACTACTATATACATTGTAGTATTTGTTCAACTATACTTAATCACACTATATATAGTTGACTATTATTTTAATATTTATTCAGATTAATCTTCTTAAGCAATACATGAACAATTTGTCTGACATAAAATTAACATGGAATTTTTGTTACAATTTCCTCACAAGCGGTGTCAATATTGTTGAGTTTATTAGGGTTAGCTTAACATAAATTCAAAAATAATATATGAATATGCAAGTAACACCTCTTTTCGCATCAAACATGACAACAACTTTTTACCTTACAAATTATGAGACGAGTTCAAACTTTTCTAATTATTAAATAACCCCTTAAATCTAGAGTTCAAACCTCACTTTGGTTATGTTAATGCCTGAAGTGATTATCTGCTAAGGCATTATTTGGAGTCATAAATTGTTATAATTAATTAGTTTAAAAATTGGCATTCATTGATTTTGACTCTGATCAAACCATAACTGTTGACAACAGCAGTGCGGCAACCAAACATAACCAACTCTTGTTAATTGGAAATTAGAATGAGCTGAAAAGAGTTTACTTGGTCCATATAAAAAGTATATTTGTAACTATCAGACCAAGCTACTTTGCAACTGTCATCAAACCAAAATTTATATGAAGCAATGCAGGTCAGAAATTGAATAATAAATTATTTTTATTTTAAAAATAGAGACAGAATAACTGACACCCTACATTCATATCATTTGGATGACAGAATAAGACATTTCATAACATTGTTTTAGGATTATGATGCTGCTACTTTGCAATTTGATGGCATCAAATGTCTATATTTCAACCTATCAAGAGCACATTGTCTTTTCAAGCACTTCTTGCAGCTCTCCGCTCTTGTATGCCTCTGCAATCACAATGCAAGTAAGTTCTAAAACTTGTATGTAGCTACTGAAATGTATACTAACATAAACAGAATCCCATGTTTAGCACAACGTCACTTATGATATGAGACCATAAACACGCCAATCCTTGTAGAACATGATTACTTTCCCAAAATATGTCACATTTTACAATCCATGAATATTCATAGGATAAGTCCTGCAGCAGTAGTACTTATGGGAATGCAATCTTAACAACCAAAGAAATTCTTGCATTGATAGTGGAAATAAAATAACCTTATGAACTTAGAAAGGCAGTACAAAATATAAATAGAGAAGTCAAAGATTAAATCATAATTACAAAGGATCTGAGATTAACACAAGCAGAAGTCCCCCACATCCTCAAGTAACTAGTGTAGGCCGGTTATGAGGTATTTTTGTTCTTTCTTTAATCTTTATATGCTTAAATTAAAAGCAACAGCGCCACCATTTCAATTTTTATACGCTTAGGTTTAATACAATCAAATCTTCAGTTGACTTCTCTTCGAACTACGGAGTATATAATTACAGGTCGTTTCATTCAGATAATGGAATAAGAGAGAATTTTGAGCCCAGGAGCATTAAAGATAGGATAAAGAGTGGGATTGGGGGGACAATCCCATGTTTGCTTAAGAGAATTAATTGTGATTTAAGGATTGGACTAACAATACAATACTTAGGGTGCATTTATTAACTAGAAAAAAATTCCATTTTTCTGAAAAAATAGATAGCAGAAAATGTGTAATTTTAGCACTGTTTTTCATTTTTGTCCATTTTCTATTCTTCCAACTTAACAAAGGATTTGGAGAACACTTTTTTCTTGTTTTCCAAATTTAAAAAAAAAAAAAAAAAAAAAAAAAAACATAACTTCATCCATAATCACCTTTATCATTACCTACAAATTTCTACCTGCCCGCCTATTTCCAAACCATCATGACATCATCTCTACCTACTTATCTTCCCACCACCACTAGTTCTACTATCTATATAGTCACCACTCCGACTACATTTCCTACAAGCTTTTCTTACTTTAGCAACCATCATCTATCTACTCTATTTCCATCTACTTATCTCAATATCTACTACCACAGAAGCTAGGATATGCAGACAAGGCGGGGAAGGAAATGTAAGAAGACCACTTCCCTATTGCTCAAAAGTGTTTTTTCCTTTTCCAATTACAATTAAATTATTCTCCATTACATCAATATAGTCTTAATGTCAGATTTTCCTAAGATTCTGCATTACTTTCAAATAATGGTATTTGCTATGACATAGCATTTCTTACTGATTTCTATAACTCTAGTATGATAGGGGGAAAATGTATTCAATCCTAAACCTAAGCTACTACTTTAATTTATCTTTACTTATACAAGGATGAGAAGTGGAGTATAACTGTATAACTCATCAGTTTTTGTCCTTTATATGTTGATATAATAGAAAAAAAGATAAATATTTGGATAAATTTCCCTGTTTTCTTCACAAAACTTAACATAACTACATCAACATTTGGTTGCTCATTTTGTCAACCCTGCCCATGTTTGGACCCAGCAACTTCAACTGCTAACCTTCTTACCTTCCCACATTAAAAATTAAAAATAATAATAATAATAATAATAAAATAACTCCAGCACTTCAATGTATCTAATCCAATGATATTCCTATTTCTGCCCTTCAACCCAACAAGTTTGTCCAAATGCTCAAAACATAGGAACCAAATTCAATATTCAAGTTCTACTCCATGTTATTTATAATAAATAGTTCAATAATATATACCTACCTACTGTGATGTCACAACCACCAAAAAATTCCCCATCAATGTAGAGCTGAGGAAAGGTTGGCCAACTGGAATACTCCTTCAATCCTTGTCGCAACACTTCATTTTCAAGGATATTTATTGTCTCAAAAGGCATGTTCAAGGACTTTAGTATCTGCACCACTGTGTTGGAGAATCCACATTGTGGAAATTCCTTGGTTCCTTTCATGAACAACACAACTTTGTCTGATGTAACAACTTTATCCAAAGTAGTCTTCAACTCAGGACTTAGAGCTGCATAAGAGTGAAGAGAAATGCAAACAGAGCATAAATCAATAACACTTAAAAGTCAAACATTAGAAAGAAACCAAACACTGTGGGAGCAACCCCCAGAAAATTCTTCAATTATCGCAACTGTCTCCCTCCTCCAAGTATGATACTTGGGACATGGAACACTAACCTAAAATCAATTTCTCTTCATTATCTTCACAAAACGTCCATTGAAATCATCCTAGCCAAAAAGAGAAGTGAATATTCTCCCTAATTGTTGCGCATTCATGTGTGAATTGGTTATATTAGGAACCTCCCCCATCATTTTTATCGTTTGAATTAACAACGGAGGATAAAAGCAAGCAAGCACGCATTGAGTACTCACCGCATAAGCATCGAAATGATCCGGATCCGGATCCGGTCCTTCCAGAACGGTTTCTGCCGACGATAGCGCTATTTCGATTTGTGGAGCAGCGAAGTGCACGACGATAAGGAGTCGGGGCGTGCACCAGAGAAACATTGACATTAGGCGTAGCAGTAGTGGTGGCCGCTCTTACGAAGAGAGGCGCAGTCGTGAAAGCTATCTGCGATTGTAGCGCCACCGTAGAAGACATGGCGTGTTGCTTCTTCGTTCGTTCGTTCGTTCAAATCAAAGTAGAAGGGGCGCAGTCTTTCCTCGATCGTTACCGCTCGTCCGCTACCCTAATCGGCAAAACATCCCCTCCGCGGCTTTAACGTGTGATGTTAATGAAACGAACAAAAACTAAAGGAGGTTGTTCTTATTGGTTTGTTAAGATTTTGAAAATTCGGTTCAAGTTTATTTATTTGAATATTATTGACTTTCATACATATTTTTTACCTATTGAAGTACAAAGAGTCAATACTCCTATTGTCCCACATTAAGATTCGAACTTGAAACCTTTCATTTGAGGGGCCACTCGAACCTGAAACCTTATATTTGATTATTTGAGGGGCCACAATTATGCCACTCCACCTCAAGGCCTTTGGCAATACAATAATCTACGGAGTATTATTTATTAAACATTCATCCTCTATCATCTAATATAATAAAACTAAACATATTTGGTAATTTACAAAATAGGGTAAAAGTTCCAGCTCATGCAAAACGTAGCGTTTTGGGCGGGGCTGATGATGGATGTTTTGCATTATGGCCGGTTGGAAATAAGAAGAATTTGAATTTAATAAATAAAATAACGGTGTCTTTTGTAGTTTACATATATTTAGACTTACAAATGGTAAACTTATACAAATACCTATTGATATTCTATTTAAAAGCTTATTAAATGTGAGAATCACAATTTAAATTACACTGCGGCTATTCATCATTTTCAATAAAACGTTGTGTGTTTCCCATGGAAGTCTACGAATTGTTACTTCTACGTCTGTATAAATAGATAAATCCGTCTGAGAAGCAAACACCTACACATTCAATTACAATTGCCTATACGAAGTACTACTTTTCCAAGAAATCAAAGAATACATATTCTACAACAGAATGTATCCCCTATATATTCTTGGAAATGAGATATCTCCATTCAATATCAAGAGTGCGATTAAGATTCACGTGGTTCGTGCATACACTGTCCCGAAACGCAAAGGAAGTGACTCAATCAAGAGTAAGGAGGTTGTCGCAGTTGTGTTTGTATTGTACAAAAATGCAGAGCACAAAGCACAAACGCAAGTTCAATGGAGTATTTCATAAGGTTGACCATGTTTTAAAATCATCTTATTGTCGTCAAGTTCTACTATGTATGCTTCCAAATTCTACTCCATTTTTACTTACTGATATGGCAAACAATAACATGCTATTTTCATCATGAGTCCCAAAAAAGTATGCCCATCAAGAATTTGAGTGATCATAAAATTCGTGAGTAGAAAATAAGAGCTAACATAGTATTTTCCGTTTCAAAAAGTTATCATTTCAGGCAATTTCCCAGGGTTTGGAGGCCCAACAACAGAAGAGTATAACCATAACCCAGCTTTCAACATTGCACAGAATAGGAAAGACGGAGTAACAACAGACTTCTTTTCCCTCTTATTTACTTTCTCCTGTTAAAACATCTATTACAACTATAGCTGCTGATAGCTATGGTAAATGGGATGTTAATTTACAAAAATCCTCATAATAAACAAAATTGGGGATAACTACAGAAATTATGATCCAAAAGAATGCATACTATTTCACTTGGATCTAAATGATATCACAAAAGGCCTAAAAATATGCCATACGCGAGGAAGAGAAATCTCAAGTTGGCAAGACTTGCAACTTGATTAGATTAGTTTATCAGCACTCCCTGTACATCTCAAGTCAGATTCGAAATATTACGATGCCCATCAGCAAATTCTCGGATCAGGCGTTTCAAAGTTCTTCCCCCTTTACCTTGCATATGACAATAATCTTTTGCTCTTCCATTGCATTGCCTGGACTCAATGTAATCTGAAGCTGCAGCCATAAGAGCCTTAAGCCAAATTGGGACCAGGGATTCAGCTTCACCCTGCTTTAGGTACTCCGAAGGTAGAGTCTGCACCTGCAAATAACTCAAATAATAGATAATTAACCTTTTGTATATTTCTTCCTCAGAGGGGTATTCACTTTTTGATTGGAACAATGATGTGGGAATGAAAAAATATACACACTAAATGGTTTTCCATCTCTTCCCCTTGACTAGAATTTTCTTCCGTTGCTCTTTTTAAATTTTCTGTTGTCCTTTCTATTTCATCATATAAGATTATTTCCTCTTCCTTGTTATTGTAATCTTTAGTTCCATTTGTTCTTTTTCCCTCAGTTGGCTTGTTGCTCTTTGCTTTTTAAGCTCTGGGAACCATTGATAGTTCAATGGTTTGGGAATCGGATTTTACAGACTTGGGGATCAAAGACTTCTCTGGATAAAATAGCTGGTGAGGCTTTAACTGACCTTTGCACTCTTCAATTCTTAACAATCGAAGTTGTTTTATCAAGAGTATATTCTGATGACAATTAGCTCTCAAAAAATGTATATGAGCCTGAATGAATGGTATACCGATGCAAATAAAATTGAATATGCCCGTGCTAATTCACACACACACATACTAACCGCAGAGTGTAGCCATCCATGCAAAGACTCCCAACAAAGAATGGCCTTCCATGTTGTTCTTTCGTTTACACTGCACACAGCAGCCAATTGCTGAAAGACAGTTGCAGACTTGTGAACCTGTGAAGAATGGCTAGTGTTAATCTCATAGCTTGATAGGACTCTAAAATCTCATCTTGTTATCAACTAATGTAGACATCATTAGGCAATGTTAAATTAAAGGTCACAGCCAGTGCACAGAGCAACCACGTTACTTTGCCAATAGACCCAAAGCAATTACAGAATTCACCAAGGGTAATAGGAAAGCCATTAGACACCTCTCAAAAAAAAAAAAATTCCAGCCATCATACAAAACATTCAAATTAGTGAAGTAGTGAAGAGGAAACTTTTGGCAAGTATACTTGACAGAAAATGTTTTCTATTTTCAATTTCTAGATTTCCAAAATTTTCCAAGGTTTCGCTTTCCATTGAAAAATGGAAAACATATTTGTTAGTTGTAAACATGCAATTAATTTCAGATTAGAAATATAAGAACACATTGAAATATTTTGGGTGGCATAAAAGTCCACAGAAAGTCAAATATGATGTTTCCATTTCATGTAGGAACATTGGGTCAGGTTTCGTATTATTTTGAATGACATCTATCCAGTCCCTAATAGTGAGTGATTAGGTGGTGGGCAGTAGTGACCAATGTCTGATGGACAGACTGAAGATTAAAGGCAAGCAGTGATGGTGGGTAGGAAGGCATGAGATAACAGTTATTGGTAGAAATGGTGGTCAACTGGTCATGGGTAAGAGTTCATGTGTGTTTCTGAAATTCATTTGTTAAGTTGGAAAACGGCAAATTATCATATATTTTTTTTCACTTTAGAGAAGAAAATAAGGTTGCATAGAGCATGGAAATCAAGAAAACTGTATTTCATTTGACACAAATGGCATGGTAAGAAATGTTGATGAGCATAATACATTTGCATATAGCATCCTTGGTGTGGTGTATCAGATAACACTATCTTCCTATAGTTGCTCAAAGAAGAGGTTGGAGGATCCAAGACCTCACCCTTGACATTGCAGATACACCAAGTAAAGCATAGACCAGATTCGACACAAGCCCCTCGCCGCTCTGGGATATGACTTTTATTGCCATAGCTTCAACTGACCTTTCAGAAATGCATGCTATGGGTTGCATTTCAGACACATGTGCTACAGATTCCAATAATGCAGTGAGGCTGACCTCCAAAAAATCTGGCAAATGAGAATTAGTTGGTGCTTCAATAGATTGTCCACAAATCTATATTATCCACATTATAATCTTGGCTAAGTTAAAGAAACAAGCAATAAACAAATTTAAGAAATGTAGTAGCCAAATATTTAAGAGAAACTTAGATGCAGATATTATTTGATGAAAATAAGAAAGCAATAAAACACAATGACATCCTCATTAGTATTCATCACTTACTAGACATAAATGACATTGCAGCTAGTGCTGCACCACGATGCATAGCCGTGCAACATATGGCCGCTTTTTGAAAGGATAACTCAATAATGGAACCAGAGAGCGCTAAGACTTCCTGAATTAGAGAAAGAGCATGTCCAAGAAAACTTGTGAAATATATAAAGGGGACATGCTTACTTTTGTGCATATTAAAATTTCAGAGGATCTAAATTAAGCAAACAAGACATTCACACCTTTGGAGCACATCGGATGAAGGTAGTTGCAAAATTAGTGAAGGCCTCCACCAGATCAGGCTCTTGGTCGCATATATATGAGGAAGTCAGTGACATTATAGATGTTGCATTGATAAATCGATCAAATGTGCTGATGAATAGAGGTCCATATTCTTCTCTAGTGCCAAATTCTTGAATGATAATGGAAGCTGCAAAATTGTTGCAGATAAGGAAATGATACAAAACTGGCCAATATAAGGCCCCAATTCCCCTAGCATGCACATCAACCCTGCCCCCAAACACACATAAAAAGAAGGAAAAATAAATAAACAAAAGAAAATAGTTTGCATCAACACCATTTTATGTTGCTATATTCTTATTATTATCATTATTATACACTGCAATAGATATTATTATCATTATTATATTACTCTGTATTACATAGATATTTTACAGTAAAATAGAAAACAGAACATTCACCAAGTCACAAATTCATAGAAGGTAGAAACTACTTCCTGAAATAACCATGCCAAAAGAAAAAGATGAAGGGGCCACAAACCCAATGACTTGCCATTTCCAAGTTAGATCTTCAAATAAAAGAAAAGTTGCACAGCCTTTCCTAAGAGGTTCACAAGTTTTATTTATTTATTTTTTTATTTTTTGGGTACCACAGCCTTTATTGAGAAGCTCAAAAAGTTTTTTTTTGGGTACATCTCATTGAAATATGGGCGGTGAGATTCAAACCTAGGTCTTCACAGCTTGTTCTAAATTGGAGATTAAAATCATAATTTATATGAAAATTTCAGTTTAAGTAAAGAAACAACAGTGCAGGTGTATTTGACTAGATGAATGTGGGGAACACTTACCATTCAATTATGTACTATTGTACTCCGTGCACAAAGATATAAGAAACTACAATGACGAAAGGAACAGATAAAAAATTCATTGAATAGTAATTGTTGAATAATAGAAACCCTAGTTTTATTCCTAGTAGGAATGCTGGAATGGGCTTGGTTTCCTATTCATAGTAGGAGTGACTTTAGTCCAATTTTCCTATAAATATAGGATCCCTATACAGTTAAATATACAAAAATACAAAGAGACAATCTTGTGCAATCTATTAGTTTTAAATTTTAGTACAATCATATATTCTCTCTTTCTTTGGTTTCTCACATATTTGGTGTTGCCACCCGTTAGGCCTTTCAATCCCTCAATTTCAACAGTAATTAACTGTATACTGAATTTATATCACAGATTCTGATACTTAAATTACCGAACAGTGGTGATCTTTGTCATGAAATTTTATGGAAGTATACAACCAGGCCAGAGAAAAAGGGCAAACATACTCGTCACTCAGTAATTCAGAAATGTAACTTGACCAAGAATGAAGATACCTTTACAACCTTGTTGGCATGACAAGCATTTTACCTGTTCTAATGTAGCAATCATGATTTTGAAAGGACCCAAAATTGGAAGAGAGACAGTCTAATACTTTGGGCAACAATGGCACAAATGGCTGACCTGAAAGTGGAACAGAATAAGACTATTTGAAGTAAAAGATGGACAAAATTCTTAGTCCAGAAGACTAAACATAAAGCTGTAACATACAATGTGAGGGATAAGTAATTTTAGTTTGGAAATTTGATCCTGAAGTACAAGGATTAGTATTGGAGATAAACCAAAATTTTCACAATTCCAATTCAGATCCAATTATGGCTTTTTCTAGAATATCCACATGTCTACAATTTTATTATTATTGTTACCATCATCAAACATGAAATGAAAAGTTTAGAAGTCATGTAAAAATCCCAGATCAGAAAACAAATTAAAGAAACCAGCTATTCTGCCAGTTTCTTTGAACATCAGAAAGTGATAATTGTCAATAAAAATAAGATTATTTAGCCCACAAAGATGCCAGCAAAGTAAATCTTTCTCCTTTGTAGATTTTCTGTTTAAAAAGTCAATCCCATATTAATCTTTTCTTTATTTGCACATGTCCAACTTAGCATTCTCTTCTCAGTGATAACAACTTATTTTGTTTCTTCAATGTCATACACTACCTGCAATAAAGCATCACTGGCTTAATGATCATTTGAGCAATATCTCCACCTTTACTAGCATTTTATCATCACTCAAGATGCATGTGCACTTTGCCCATTTTATCCAACTATCTTTTACTCTATTATTCACATCATACTTCCTTCTCAATGGAGAACAGAGCCAAGGTACTGGAAGCAGGTACATTAGGTAAATATTCATTCCATCTAGTGTTAGTTCTATTTCGCTAGTGTTACTGACTCTGAAAGTGCATTACATGTGCTTGGTTTTAGTTCTAGTCAAGCTAGTGTAGCTTACTATTGATAAAACAAGTGGAAAAGGTGAAATTAGCAATACCTGATGATTGAATAGCTTGTGAAAGAGCTTTACAGGCTGCCATTGATAAGCTAGCATTTTCAATATGATCCGACTGAAAGAGTTTATCAAGCATTTGCCAGAATACTCCAAGCATTGCAAGTAAAGAATTATTAAAACGTGGATCAGTTGATGAATTTGTTGGGTAGTGGCTGAACACGGTTCCCATTCTGAAATTAAATATTCTCAAGGTATTAAGTTGAAAACCTTATCTACTCTAGCCAAAAGATTGTTTTACAGTAATAATACTGAAGTTTAATGTTCATGGACTTTGAATTAGAGAATCTCGGACATGTATAATGCTAATAGAGCTGGAAGTAGTACTAAAGAAAAGCAATAGAAGATCAATATGAGAAGGAGAACATAAGAATTGAACCAGGAAAGTAACACCAAAACTGTTATTGAAATCAAATTGGCCATTAGGAGAAGCAGAAATTTATGAGGCAATCAGCATCTAGTGGAGGTCATCCTTGTTCAACTCAACTCATATTATCTCACCAAAATGGGAGAAAAAAAAATAAAAATAAAAACTAAAAATAAGCATGGATCAACAAAGTACAGGCACTAGAAGCTAATAGCTATTTAAATTTGTAATATGAAAGAAAGGTTAAGCATACCAATGCACAAATGCTGGTGAGTTTAAGTTTAAATTGAGGAAAATTTGAGTGAGCACAGAAGAAAGAAGAAACTAACAGAAGTCAAAAGATCAAACCTATGCAGCCCTCTTCTAGCAGAGTTGACAACCTGAGTATAAGTAGCTGGGTCTTTTCTCAAAGGATACTCATGGTTTTCATCAATCTGAAACAAAGAAATGAATTTAGGTTGAGTGATTCAGAAGAAAAATTATTAACACCCAAAAAAAAAAAAAAAAAAAAAAAAAAAAAACCATGATGAAGAAGATTGTTCAATTCTATGCAAATTGTTAACAGAGAAAACAATAGTAGTAAAAATTCTGTGAGAACTGGTAAGGCTTCTAAAACTCACTAGAAGAGACACTGAAACACCGAAAAAAAAAATGATCATAAGAAATGGACAATATGTTCTAAAACTGACTAAAAATCATGTGCATCTCAAATAGAGAAAAAACATACAAGTCATAGGAAATAATGCGGGTCAGTAAATCCTCAAGCACAAAAAAATAAAACAAAAATAAAAATAAAAGGAAAGCTCAAAGCCTCAAATATAGAAAGCTATTCAAGCTCACTAACAATTAAGCTTTTTGGTTTGGAAGGATACATTTCTTCAAACTAGACTGAAACTACAAAAGTTACTCCCATCATTAAAAAAACACATTTTTCAGAAAACATCTGAGCATCCCATAATCCCTCTCAAGGAATTGTCATTTTCAGCTGGAAATATTACAATGCGTGATGATTCTTAGTTATTGCTGTTTTGCTGCACATGAGAGCTGGTCACGTAACAGGAGAAGAAGACACTACCTTATCCTGGAAGTCCTAAGAACCAAAGATAAGTTATTCGTAAATTAAGTTAACGACATTAACAATTATATGAAGAAGTCAAAGGCAAATGCTTTTTCACACAGGCTTGAAAAGGCAAAACAACCATGGCATGTTCAGTGTAACCATCATTTACGATCATCACCAAGAACAGAAATGAAAAGTATGACTCACAAGTTTGCCAACAGCTTCATAGCTAGGAGAGAGTAATCTAGAAAACAAAGTATTCTTCAGTTCCTCATTAGGAACAGAGCCAACTATCAGTGTGATTGCAGCAACTACTTCCTCCTCATTCTCTAGTGGTAAAACCCACTCTTCCAAACCCTAGGAACCAATGATTACAAGAAGGATAAGGACAAGAGAAAAATAAGTTGAAACGTCAATATAGAAGTGCAATTACAGTGAATAGGCATACCAACATCAACATATATGTATGTATTTACAGGGAGACAGTTGACAGAGGTGATTTAACAATACTGTGTAGTTTTTATTAAATGAATACACAAACTGTATTTCTACAAAATACTTTGCATTTTCCAAAATAATACATCATGCATTCATGCAAAAGTAGATGGACTGGAAACCAAGTCCCTGAACCACTAGATGAAGTATCAAGAAGTTAGAGGCATATGGTAGAACAAACCTCCCCTATCCAAATTAAGATTTCCAAACATGAAGGCTCGTACATTAGTGCAGGCACGTCTTCACATAACTTTCGCAAAGCACAGGCACAAGCAGATGAACAAAACGACTGCGCAATGCCTGTTGCAAGAAATGATCTGGAAATAGTAGATCAGCCAATCATTCATACAGCAATGAAAAATTTCTCTGAGCAAAGGGAAGGAAAGTTCTACAGGATATAGTGATTTGAGTCCAATCTTGGTTCCTATTTAAGTGAAGCACCATTGGATATTTTGACAAGGTGTGTTGTAAGCATTATAAATGTCCTAAAGCCCATAAATTTCACTGTACTGAAGTGACCAGGTCAAAAGTCATTGGTTCAATTTTAGGGTTATACTTTAAAATTGTGCAGCTCATGGTAACTTTGTATATAAATGTGGCTGTGCTGTATTAGGTAGAATATAAAAAGGCAGCTCTTACAGTAATGGTCGGGCATCAGATAGAGAAGCTGATATTAGTTTGGAATAAGAGCCAACAACATCCGCTAGTGACTTGTAAACCTGCAAGCAAAAAGCATAATAGAATAAAAATAGGTAGGCCAAGGACTTCCATACCTATACTGGCTGTACAGTAGAAGAATGCTAAACCAAAACATTTTGTGGCTTTGTTGCCATGGTTAAACATGAACCAGAAGAAAATTTTACTTCCTAGTCTCAATGACCAAGCAATTCCACAAAATTTCATGTATGAAAAAAGTACCTTTTTCCTAAATCATTTGGATGGAGAATGCCTTAGGATGCATTGAAGTTATATTTTCATGTTGAATTAAGTGTTCCATCTAAGCTCAAAGCCTAAGCTGTTAGAGAAGGTTGACATACATTATTTTTGTATTATCTTACATTGATTTATGGGATGCATGGCACACTGAGTTATAGTTGATAGGGCTTCTACCAGTTTTAAATATTCCCTTTTTGTGTATTAATGGAGAACTTTCGGATTAATGTGGTGTTCGAACATCTCTTCTCAGGATTGAATGGATTCTTCTCCAACCCAACTCCCCTCCTGCCTCATCTCTTCTTCTGCCACATCACTATTCTTATTCTTTTTTTGTATTCTTCATATTCCATCCTCTTTTATACAATGTTTAAGGAGGTTTTGAGGCACACTTCAGTCTGAGGCAATGTTGTTAATTGTTATGCCCCAAGGTGTACGCCCTTGTCTCAGAACAAAGGGCGTACACCTCCTGCAGATGAAGCACACACTTTTTGTGGCGGTTTTTGAGGCATCAATGCGTGGGCTGAGCAACATGACTGTGACTGGGGACTTCGGAGACCGGGATAATAGTTTAAACTACTCCGTAAGACTAAGAGACAGGAGATGTTAATTACACACTCTAGAACCTCTGGAAACTAAGAGTTAAAATTCTAGAACTCTACAACTATCTTAAATATTAATTATATAATTAATAATTGATAATAACATTATTTCATACATATATTAATTTAATATATTAGATATCTTAATTTAATTATTTTGGGGTCCATTTTGAGCCTTACACCTCAAAGTGCCTCAAGGCTTACACCTTGCCTCTCCAATACAAAATTCCTTGAGGCCCGTGTACACCTTTTTAAACCTTGGTTTAACCCTTACCATGTGCAAAGTCAGCCAGAGTTAATGTATTTAAGAAAATTGACAGTGACAACAGCAAAAAGAATATAGGCAAAGAATATATCTCACGTACAATTCTCATGAAGCCCTTTAGTTCATCAGGTGTCTTACTGGACAAAATTGTCACCAAGTGCAGTATAAAAGAAAAATCAAAGTATGGTGCTCTGCTGAGAACTTCCTCAGCTACCTGAAATATTAGAGAAGGAGAAAACTGTTTAACAGAGTTTAAAGCATGTTTGGCCTGGTCAGTAACGATAACGTTCTCTGGTTTTCTAGAAAAAATAGGTAAAATAGAGTTTTCTATTCAAAAGTAACTATTTTCCAAATTAGAAAACAGAAAATTGAAAAACAAGAGAATTTGAAAAACACTTTTTTAGTACTTTCAAAATTTTCAAAATACAAAACCTACATAGTTTCACTTATGATCACCATCACAGTTACCTACAAGCTTCCATCCCACCTATCTATCTATCACCACCTTAACCTACCTACCGCCCAACCACCACCATCACCTTCATTACCGTCTTCTTTTTCTTCCACTCACCCTACCTATCTTTATCATCACCTACCTATGTTACCTTACCCTCAGCTACCCACACTCCTACCTACCTAGTTACTAGCACCACTATCTCCATTACCATTACTATTTCCTTCCATCCACCACAACCTGCTCATTTACCCCTAACATCACCTACCTTTGTTACCTCACCCCTAGCTATATACACCCTACTGCCTTCATAGTACACACCTATCCACCACCACTCGATACCATTGTTGCTTACCACCCACATTTGTGTTTTTTATATGGAAAAAACAATTGAATTTCAAATAACTCTATATTTTCTAAATTGGAAAAAACTGTAAACATGTCTAGCTTTTCAATAGAAAATAAAAACTTGAAATTTCTTTTTTAAAACAAAAGATGAAAAAATGGAAAACATTTTCGGCAACTAAACTAGCTTTAACATTTGATTTAAAATTGCACACTTCAGTTACTAACCGCATTAAGAGCAAAAATTTTAGCCTCAACCTCCTTCCAGGGAATATGTGCAGTAGTCATCCATCCTCCTACAAATATCTGATATTTGATGTTCATAAGAAATGCAACTGGTATGAAAGCGAAATGTACGACTTTGAAACTTATTGTAATAGATTGAAATTTACGGCATTGTTATAAGAGATTAAAATATATGGTGTTCCATTGTTCAGTTGTTTTTGACATACAACAATTATATATGAAACATGGCCACATCTGAATCACTGTCAAGCAAGTGTCAAACAACTTCTGGACAATTTTATGGTTCATAAACGTCAATAAAAATTGTTTTGAAAAGTATAAAGATCAAGGAAGAAGAGAAAAATTGATAAATAAAAACTAGATGAATCCTTTTGGAAATTGCTCACTACTTCACGAACATTTATCAACCTAGTTATTTCCTCTGTGTGTTTGTGTTACCCCCATTAGAGTGTCATTTGACCAATGTTGCAGGTTTAGAATGGTGGAAAGAAAGTTTCAGTTTGTTATGGAATATACAAGTAATATCGAATCTATAAATTAGGCAGCCTGAAGATTTAGGATTTTGAGTAGGTAGTCATATGGAAACGTGTGTGTTTCCTTATTAGAAGTCTTGTATTTATAGGGTTATGTATTCCCCTTTCTAACACAAATTTATAAACCTTCTACTCACTTTCGTACAATATATATTTTATCATTCCTTGATTCTTCATCTCTGCTTCCGCCTTACTGGCGGGTATCATTCCTTGATTCTTCATCTCTGCTGGTGGTTATTTTCCATCGGCATTTGGATCATTCAAATTCAACATGGTATCAGAGTCACCACCACCCACCTAGGAAGGTCCGCCAGTCCGGCGACCGTACCTACGAATTTCGACAACGATTGAATCTAGACTTGGTTTAGACCATTGCGTTGTCGGTGATTTTTGCTCCACGGTAGGTCGCCTAAGTCCATTTACCTCAGTTCTGGACTTGGTTTGGACCATTGCGTTGTCACTTATTTTTTGCTCCACGGTAGGTCACCTGAGTCCGTTTACCTCAATTCTGGACTTGGTTTGGACCATTGCGTTGTCACTGATTTTTTGCTTCACTGTCACTTTGTCCCGTGCACATTCAGGCTTGAATTTTGTGTACTTTGTGATCTGTTTTTTCTGGGATGGCTAAAAATAAGTCTGATGCATCTGCCAAGTCGGTCTTGATCTCTGCTGATGAGTTTGCTAAGTTGGAGTTCGTTGCTTGTTTGTTAGGGAATATATAAGCAATATGGAATGTATATATTATGCAGCTTGGAGATTTAGGTTTGGTTATTTTTGAGTTAGTTACTTGTGTAACAAGTTGGGCATGATTAATATCTATGCTCCAACTTGAGGGGAAGTGTTATAGAATATATATAAGTAATATGAAATCTATATATTAGGCAGCCTAGAGATTTAGGGTTTTGAGTAGGTAGTCATATGGAAACGTGTTTCTTTATTAGAAGTCTTCTAGCATATATTTATAGGGTTGTGTATTCCCCTTTCTAACACAGATTTATAAACCTTCTATTCACTTTCTCCTCCTTCATCTCCGATTCTACCACAGCCTCCGCCGACACCTCCACGGCGCCCAACAAATCCGGGAAGTAGAAATCTGAATGCTTTTCCATACACTTGACTAGAGCAACATTCAACTCCAAGCATTTTCCCTCCCAATCCTCCTTCTCGCATTCTTCCACGCACTTATTCCACTCAATAAAGGGCTCTTTACACGCGCCCCTCTTTATAAACATGCAAAACGAGCATTCTCCTTCATCTTCATCTCCTTCTGCAATTTCATCTTGGGATTCTTGATTGTTCTTCTCTGCCAAAGGATCTGAGGAGAAGGGAGCCGGAGATTCTAGGGTTCTCGGTTCTGGGTTGCCGTCATTTTGACCGGAGTTTGACAGAGATGGCGCAGTGGAGTAATTGTTTCCCACGGCTAATCTGTGCTCTTGAAGGTTTCAGAGGAAAAAGTGACTGCAAATGAATTTGCTAAGTTGGAGTCCGTTGCTTATTTTGGTGTTGTCACCCCTTTTTTATGCTCATTGATGTTTGGAACATGCTTCCCTTCCGTTGGTAAAGAAATTTTGTCCTCCTTTTCGGAGTTTGTCTTCTTTATCTTGTGTGTCCAATCTTGTTCGGTCCACTTTGTGTTCACCTGGAGTTTGTCTGCGGTATTGGTGGTGTCCAAGCTTCCATTTCAAGGGGAGTATCCAATCCCACAAGATTGTCCGGTCCATTTTGAGTTCACCCGATTGTCTGTGGTATTGGTGATGCCTAAATGAAATGAGTTTGTTATTTTTGAGTTAGTTATTTGTGTAACAAGTTGGGCATGATTAATATATATGCTCCAACTTGAGGGGGAGTGTTATGGAATATATAAGTAATATGTAATCTATATATTAGGCAGCTTGGAGATTTAGGTAGTCATATGGAACCTTATTAGAAGTCTTCTAGCATGTATTTATAGGGTTGTGTATTCCCCTTTCTAACACAGATTTATAAACCTTATATTCACTTTCGTACAATATATATTTTCTCATTCCTTGATTCTTCATCTCTGTTTCCGCCTTAGTGGCGAGTGGTTGTTATTCTCCACCCGCCAGCCATTTGGATCATTCAAATACAACACAGTTACCCATGGATGTGCATCAAAGGCAAGTGAGTCACAAAGGCAAGTGGTAAAAAGGTTAGTACAAATAATTAAGAATTGCATACTAGAATTTGACAAATTTATACAAATTCCTTAAACTGGATAGAGAACAATGATAGTGTTTTGACAGACAGCCAGATAACGTCCATGATGTTGTGGTGCTGAAAGCCTAAGAGCTTGGTTTGGATGTTGTTTTGTCATTTCTTGGAGACTTATTGGAAATCATTAGCAATTTTGGATAAGAACTCACTTAATCTCAAGTATAGGTTTCTCTTTTTACTTTCTTTTTTTTTTTTTTTAATAAAGTAAACTACAGTTTGTGTTCTTGACAGCTGTAATGTCATTTAAATTATCTGAATCCAGCAGGCCACAATGTTGATGAAATGACAGTTCACATTTTCTGCTAGATTCTCATTATCTCCAATGCAAAAGTCAAAATTTTGGATTTTATTCCCCCCCCCCCCCCCTCCCTTTTCCTCCATACCAGGCATCACTAAATTCAGATCATGTTTAGTTTGTTCAACCTATAATAATCTCGTTTTATAGAGCATATAAATCCCTTATACCTTTTGGATGAATGGAGCAGGAGATAAAATCTGACAAATATCAACCAAAGCTTCCACCAGATTCATTCTGAATTGTAGAAGGCTATCAGGAAGCTCAAGCACCCTTCCACCATCAATAAATGTAGCATCACCCAACTATCGAGGAAAAAAAAAAGCACAAGAGAAAGAGAAATAGAGTAAATAGCTTTGTCAACATCAGTTCCAAGGTTGGCCTAAATATTAATTCTGAAACACTGAACAATTTAGCAGATTGAAATTTCAGAAAGTACAGAAAAGTTATACTCACTAGAGTAGATTATCTTATGAGCAATAATTCTGATGAAGTGCAGGTATTTGTGCTTACAGAAATTTCAGACAGTTTTTGATGAATCAATGTTACAGTCGAAGAAAAATTGGATTCTGTAAGCACAAATAGTCAAATGCTTGCACTTCAATTGAAGTTCTTAATAATGCACACAAGTACAAAGATGTTAGTTAAGCAGCCTTTATTTGCGCACACACACAAGAATGCAAACCTGAGATCGCAAAAGAAGAGCATCCAGCAATGCTGAGAAAACATGAAAAAACATTTCTTCAACATCCTTTCTATTTTCCTGACTATCCATACCAATCCCAAGAATATAATCCATGAGACTACACCTGCAAAATAGTGGAGACAATTTTTTAAAAATGTAATAAATAGAAAAAAAACCATGGTCTGTATGTAGAATAAGTTGATAAAAGTATGTTCTAATCTTCTTTCAGTGGACTTGTCTAGAAGTGGTTCCTCTTTACTTCTGTAAGTTCTGTTAGAATAATTAGGAGGGAGTTAGACCTCTACCCCAATATATGAGGATGGTTTCCTGACATATACTATTACTATTCCTTCCATTGTTGAGACTGGCTATAAGCCTCCAGTTACACAAGTGTATTCCAGGAGACAAAGAGATGAGGTTCCACCAGCAGTGAATCCTCCTTCATTTGCCAGTCTTTGGCAACTGATCTAGATCTTCCTGTTGCCCTCCAAACAGATAAACGTAGTTGTTGTCATCCCATATCTTCATTTGTTTCTTATAATGATTTACCATTGTCTTTCGTGCCTTTATATCTCAACTAGATTATGTGTTTGTACCTAAAACTTTGGGTGAAGCTTTGTCTCATGATGGGTGGAAGTCTGCAGTCTACTATGGAAAAGGAGATGGCGGCACTTTGAGGATAATCATACTTGGGAGTTTGTCTCACTCCCGGCTGGTAAGTCTGTGATTGGTTGTAAATGGGTTTATGTTGTGAAAACAAACCCTGATGGGTTTGTTGCTAGGCTAAAAGCAAGGTGGTAGCTAAGGGGTATGCACAGACATATGGTATTAATTATATGGAGACTTTCTCCCCTGTAGCTAAGTTGACATTTGTTCGTCTCTTTGTTTCTTTAGCTGCTATTAGTAATTGACCATTGTATCAGTTAGATGTCAAGATGCTTTTTTTCACGGTGATTTAAGTGAAGAGGTGTACATGGAGCAACCACCCCAGCTTAGGGGGAGAATGGGAAGGTATGTAAGTTGAAAAAGTCTTTATATGGTTTGAAACAGTCATCAAGAGCGTGGTTTGGGAGGTTTAGTAGTGTCATTGTTGAATTTGGCATGCATCAAAGTGCTAATGATCATACCGCCTTTTTCAAACATACTAATCTTAGGTATGTTTTGTTGATAGTGTATGTTGATGACATAGTGATCACAAGTAGTGATGCACAAGAAATTGAGGTTCTCAAGTCTTTTCCCAAAGAGAAATTTCATACGAAAAATTTGGGAATCTTGAAGTATTTACTGGGTATTCAAGTTGTCCGCTCTAAGAAAGGTATATTTCTCTTGCAGGGGAAATACATGATGGATCTACTGAAACTTTGAAAGACACTGGATTGCAAGGGTCAAAGCCTTGCGAGACACCCATGGATCAAAGTGTTAAGCTTGTTGCTAGTGAAGGGGAGCCCCTTGATGATCCAGGGAGATATAGGAGGTTAGTGGGAAAGCTGAACTATCTCACTATTACCCGGCCAGACATTGCTTTCCCCGTAAGTGTGGTGAGTCAGTTCATGGAAGCAGTTGTTCGCTTTGTGAAGCATCTAAAGAGTGCATATGTGTGTCTACAACAGGGTATTGTGTCTTCATGGGAGATAATTTGGTCTTGTGGAAGAGTAAGAAGCGGAGTGTTGTAGCCCGTTCTAGTGCAAAGTTTGAATTGATGGCTCATGTAACATGTTACATAATATCCTTAAGAGATTGGTATGAAGGTGAGTATACCAGTGAAGTTGTGGTGTAATAATCAAGCTACTATACACATCTCAAATAAATCTTGTTTTTTTTCATGAGCGGACGAAGCATATTGAGGCGGATTGTCACTTTGTGCGAGACAAGGTTCAACAAGGTTTGCTCTCTATTGTGCATGTTCGGAGCGGCAACCAGCTAGTAGATTTCTTCACGAGGGGGCTTAGTAGGAATAGATGGAATATATTTGTAACAAGTTGGGCATGGTCAATATCTATGCACCAGCTTGCAGGGGAGTGTTATTAGGAGGGAATTTGTTAGAGGTTTTCCCCTGACCTTGGGTTTAATTTCAAATTCTGTGACTTTAGCTGCTTCCTAGCTACTGTGTATATAGGGCATTGTACAGCTTCCTTAAAACACACAGAAATAGCCAAACTTTCTTCCCATTAACAACTTCATGAGTAAAAAATCTTCATTATCAATTCAAATAGTATAGATGTACATATTTATTAAACAAAGAAAATGATGGCTACCAGAACTGCAAAGTTGAGTCTGCTATCTCCCAGTCTTCACTTGGAAATGCTACACAACTGTCATAAAATATGAAACATCAGATATAGTTAGTCTATCTTGGGCTTTAGTTAATACTCAGTCATCAATGACTTCAACACACAACGATATGCCAAAGAGGCAAAGAGAGTTTTATGTGTGACAAATAGTGAGAAAGTCTCTAGAGGCAACGCTTGAATCAGGCCTACTTTACTGTAAAGCTTTTCCGTCTAATGAAAGATAGAATGATGGAACTATGAAACTTTCCCTTGAGAAAAGGAAAAATACTGTAGTATCACTAGAGCCTGAAATGCCCTTGCTAAAAAGTATTTGTACTTAGATAGGTCATATAGAGAATCAAAACAAATGCTCTGATGCTGACACAGTCTTCATTTTCAATTTTTTTTCTACAAAAGTAAATCACTAACCCACTGAAAAAAAAAAAAAAAAAAAAAAAAAAAAAAAAAAAAAAAAAAAGGAGAAAACATCAAAGAAAGGAAGTTTTCCGATAGAAAAACACCTTTTCATGCAACAGATCAAACACATCACAAGCAGAATGTTTCTATGCACTAGAATGCAGATCACTTCAATATTTCAAAGCATGAATGTTACATCTGACCTCAAGAGTGCATCTGTCAGCATAAAAGCTTCAGGACTTGCTTTGACAATCAAAGATGGCGCCTATTATACAAGGAAATTTGAAAAGCTAAAAAAGTTTCACATTCTCAGATAAAAATTGATCACCCATTGTTATCTACATTAAAAAAAATTCTAAACGTATAGATTTTAATTAAAGATTCTTACAGCATGACCAATTTCAGACATCAAACAAGCAAGGCCACTTATTACAATCTCATCTCCATTATTAAGTGCTGGAAGGAGGAGGATATCCTTAATATATCCAATTCTGCACAGCAAAACCTGTGGCAATCCCTATAAAAGCAAAGATGAACTATTTAAGTTGTAGAACTTCAAAGAACACTGTCATAGGAGGAATTATTTTTTGTCGTCTTTTTGGTATTGTGTAAGCACATCAATAGTTCAAAAAGAAAAATTAAAGGCAAAGGAGTCATTAAACACTGATATAGATCATCGTTTAATACCTCATGTCGACTCAAAAGTTCAACAAGAATTTCAATTGCCAGACCGAATGAAGATGAAACCTATTAAGAAATTAAATAGCAGTTAATCACTATGGTTTTTCTTAGCAATCATAACAAATCTTACATATTACTCTGTAATAAAATTATTGTTTCTGCTTGCAATGACAACTAATCCTACATATCACTCAGAGCGAGAAAAAAAAAATACCTGCAAAGAATTGAAAACAAAATTCATAATTGGATGTGTGGGTAACGAGCCAGGAGGAATCTCTGAGAAGCATCCAGCTCGAACCTGAATGAATGCACACAGCTAAGCTTGAGAGCAGAAGATGAGAATGCAACCAAATTCTGTGTCTATTTGGTAAACAATACAGCTGCAGCATTCTTTCTTCTTTTTAATTTTTTTTTTTTTTTTTGCAAGTACAATTTAATGGCAATTCATAAATGGAAGAAAATACAAACTTCAAGATTTTCAAATTGATTCAAGAAAATTTTCTTTCTATGTTATGTTCACATTGTCCTTATGCCTTTCTCATCAAGCTTCTATTCTCCAACAAATGTCATAAAATTTAACCCTGATCAAGTCATGTATAATATCTCATTTTAGCTTTCATTCCTAGTCCCCAAAGGAGGATAAGAAAAAAAAAAAAAAAAAAAAAAAAAAAAAAAAAAAAAAACTAGCTACATAAAGCAAACCAATTCTTCTTAACACATTAGAGTGAATGAGAGATAAACCTCCAAAAGCTTAGAGCCCATGAAGAGGCTAAGAAAATACTGCTGAATACCAAATAAGCCATGAAAACAGAATAATTTAAGATGCAGAAAGAAATTGATGCTGAAGGAGAAATATGAGAAATGGGAGAAGAATAATGTTAGTAGAAAAATATGGAAATATTTCCAGAATAGAGATAGTTATAAGAAGAGAGGAATTACAGAAAGAATGCAAGAAGAAGAAGATACCATGAATATTCTAGTTAGAAACTACTCCCTCCGTCCCATTTTATGTGTCTGGTTCAGTTAAGAGGCTTGATCGAAGTTATTTTTAATCTAATTTTTCATAATATTAAGTTTAGTATTGGTATACAAAATTTATATATTTAAAAACTATACTAAAGTACTATTGAACACAAAAAAATCAAATTTAAAAATATATATATTAAAGAAAATAAACAAAGAAGAAAGAGTTGGTTTGACCAATGAATAGTTAGTAGGACAGATGAAATGGAACAGAGGGAGTACAATTCTATTGAATCATTCATCCAGGCTCTTGATTTTCTAGTACTAGTATAAACAACCTTGCACGCTAGTATAGAACAGATTTTACAATCATCTACTCCTCTCTTTTTTAGTTGGATAGAGAATTTGAAATCCTTCTTAAATTACTATATTCTAAGGGGGCATTTGGTACAAGGGTTTTGTGCTCCAGGGTTGGATTCAAATCCAAAACTTTACTGTTGATAGGAAGGAGGTAGCTAAAAACCATTGCTTGTCTCTTCTATTTCCACAATGTTGTTGGTAAGTTGACTTGAAATTTTTCTCTAACAGATAATCATTCAAACCTCCCATCTCTCTTCAAATACTTTATAGGGTTTTGTTGCTCACTTCCATATTATTTTTCAGAAATCAAAATTGATTGGATTTTTCTTATCAGTTACTTGTTTTGTGCGAAGAATCCACTTTCTAGGGTTTTACAGGCTCTACTCAGCAAAAGTGAGGATCAGACAATAAGCCTGAGAAGGTTTTTTTTTTTTTTTGCTTGAGTTCACATTGTGAATTTTTTAAGAACAGTATTTCTAGAAACACAAAATTTTTCAGAGTTCTGTTTTCAATTCTGGTAGATTTGCTTGAGAGAATCTATATATGACTTGATTTGATTTGTCGCCGAGGCTTCATAAATTTATGGGCTACAAGATTGTTCTGTTTATTATACCTGGATGAACCTTTGTGACAATCTGTTCGTGTTCTCCATTGAAACACTATTGGGTTTACTTATCTTGATTTATTATTTAAATATTTTGATTCTGATTGCAATTTTTTTATGAAACAAATACACTACTCTTACTATACCTGGATGAACCTTTGTGACAATCTGTTCGTGTTCTCCATTGAAACACTATTGGGTTTACTTATCTTGATTTATTATTTAAATATTTTGATTCTGATTGCAATTTTTTTATGAAACAAATACACTACTCTTACTCAAGCACAATTCAGATTAATAAGTATTTGATTTCAATTTCAATATCAATTCAAATGTCTAAACCAAACACCCCCTAAGTGTTGCTTCACCCACAGCAATAAACTACAATGTTCAACATGTCTTTTGGTGGTCATAGATGTAATACAGAACTATAGAGAGCCTTAACCAATGAAAAGTAGATTATTACCAATCATCCTTTTGTTGATAAGAAGTTTATTGCCAATTATAGAGTAAAATCCACTTTTGGTACCACAACTATTGTAGCACTACCAAATTTTGTCCTCGTCTTTCAATTTGACCACATTTCATCTCAAGACTTTACTGGCAGTGCCACATTCAGCCCTCTGTTAAACATTTCATCCTAAATCCGTAATTTCCAAATCAAGGCTCCTTACTCTGAAATGTTAAACCCATGTAAAAACCACACTCTTCTTCATTGTTTACTCAAGATAAGCTAAAACAAAAATCTTAAACCCTAACTCATCAAAATTTTCCCAAATTCATCCTAGAACTGAAGCCAATCAATGGCACATTAATTTGCAGAGGTTATCAGTTTGAGCCCTCAATATATCTCTCAATCACACTTAGCTAATGCGAATCTGAACACCATGAACAATGGCTTGAAGACTAAGAAGTGGGAGCTCCAAAATTCCAAAATACAGTACTTTACTGGAGATTTTTGTTTAAGTTGGTTTTTGTTAACAGTAAAGCATGGGGACCATTTGTCCCTTTATGTCATTTACTGTATTTCTAGAGAAATATTTGATTAAGTATTCTCTTGCATACAAGCCATGTTGTGTATAATATATACATTGTATATATGTGTGTTCTGTACTTCTGTATATATGGGTCCAAGCTTGTAGAAGAAGATGGTGTCTCACTGTTAATACCCCCAAGTCTTTGCCTTGAGTCCACTGAGATTGAGCTTTGTAAATATGTGGACATAGAATAAAAGAGAAAATGGAGAAATGTTTAACCTAGTGTTTGCAATTTAGTTTTTTAGTCAGTCATGTTATATCTTCGTCAAAGAAGGGGGCTGAGAAGTTTGGATTTGGAAATTATAGAAGTATCCCTAGACTTAATGTTCAACGGATGGAATTTTTAACAAAGGAATGAATGTGGCATTGCCAACAAAGTTGTGAACGAAGTGTGGTCAAATTGAAAGATGAGGACTAAATATGCCAATGTCACAACAATCAATTGTTTTCACAACAGGATAAAAGATATTAGAAACTATCTTACCCAACTTAACAAGCAACGCAACAGCTTTCTATTCCTATCATGCACTTGAGTACCACTGTCAATATTCTTCTCGCTTTGCTGCAGAAGGAACTCAAAAACCATTGAAGTGTGAGAGAGAAGCTGCACTTGACAACATATTCTCAAGTTAGAAAAAGGATGCAGGTCTGGTTTACAGATATTGACAGAAAGCAAATACGACCAACATTTAAATGAGAAATTTCTAAACCTCTCGGCCGTACTCATATCGTTGGACTGAACTTATTCTACAATCTGCATTCTGATCCTCAATAACTTCTGGCAGGACAGTAAGCATCTCCAAAACAGCAATCTTGCCATCGTCTTCACTTTGCAAATTGTGGAGACTGTAAAAGAGCTTTTCAATAGGTTTTCCATGCTCCACGGCATGAAGTATAAGCATAGAAAGAGCAAGACAAATTTGCGTCAACAGCTGCTTTAAGATGAAACAGTCTCAGTCTCTCAGAAAATTACTATCAGTAAAACCTGAACTGAAGCATATAAGATTAGTATGCACACAAAATGGTGGATTTTTACCTGATGAGGTCCAGAACTATATCTTTTAGCTGCCAAAAGAAGAGCATTAAGCAGAGCATCTTTAGCACCCAACTGCAAGTAGCATCCTTCATTTTGTATCTGTAGAGTCGTGAACCAGTATTGGGTTGTTAGAAAGACAAATATACATATGCAATTATGCAAAGTAACACCCAAAAAAAAAAAAAAAAAAAAAAAAAACATTGATAACAAGAAAGATGCAGGGAGCACAACTAATAGGTGCTTCTGGTGTTGCAGTAAAGTAACCACATCCCAACAGAGTTTTCAGAAAACAATAAAGCTAAGCAGAAGCTGCTGTTTGCATTGCCATTTCACCATGCCCACATTCCATAGTTCCCATTAAAAAGGAAAGGAATTATGAAAAATTATGTAAGAGGAACGAAGAGCAGTAATAAATACTAAAGAGAAGGATCAACTCAGTGGTCAGTCATGTTTGCTTCAGTTATAGAAACAGGCTAAACCAGCTAGTAGCAATTCTAGCTCTAATGGTTACAATAACGAATAATAGTGTGATCAACATTCTGCAATTCTAAGTGTATAGAACTTATTACTCAATAGCCAATCCTATTTTTATTATCAGAATCAGAATGCGAAGAGTATCAAAAAAAAATTGCAGATTATACAGTCAAATTGGTCGCAAAAATACATACATTTGGGTGGAGGCACTGTCAACCTCGCATAAAAGTGACTGTGACTAACGGATTCAGTAATAGAAACAAAATGCTACCTACAGACCTTTCGTTTGAGAACTTGAGCAGCGAAGAACTGGACTTCGTAATCAGAAATGAATTGGTGACGGTGGTCGGAGGTGAGGATGGCGGTGGCGACTTCCCAAGCGGCATCAGTCTGCTGGAATTGAACAAGCCACTGATTAGCAGCTACACGGTTGCAGGATTGTGTGTCGTGATTAAGCATATGAACAGCCTGCGCGACCTTGATTTGCAGCTCCATATCTGTGTTCCCCCGTCCAAGTACAAGTCCAATTGTAAGGAAGGAAGGAACGAACGAACATAAGTCGTCGATCAATGAAAACGAACGATTGGAGAACGACGATCGTTACGCCGCATGTCTCTTGCAGCCTTGGCTAATCGACGGCTCTGAGATTCACAGGTGTTGAAAGCACAAGCCCTAGAAAGGTGAGAAGTGAGAAGGGAAAGAATGATGACCTCCAACCTTATTCGCTTACCAATTGGATTATCCCCGTAGTTGGTGGGGCCGCTGCTACCTTCTGAAATTTTGTGTTCGATGCACCCGATTCTGCCCCTCTCCGTTTTTCCAAATGCCTAAAATAATTTTTTAATGCTTGAACAATTTTTTGAAAAATTTAATTTAATTTCTTAATAATGTTTGAAAAATATTTTTTTTTTTTGCTGAAAGTTAAGAAATTATATATTTTATGTTTGATTTATTTTTCTTTCTTAATATATTTGATATATTAGCAAGAAAATTAATATTAATGATAAATATAAAATTTTAAGTATTATCGGCATCTATTTTTAGTTTTGTAGTCTTAAGGCAAGCTTCCGTATTTAATTTGGAGAAAAAAAACATATCTAGTTTCCTATTTTCGTCCCATCTAATGCTTCTTTTCTAGACAGCTGTAGTTGTGTTTCATGGGAGTCTGTTCTAGTACAGCCTTCATAATTGTTTCAATTAAATGACTATTTCGTCTAACAAATAGTCATTTTCTAGACCAGTTTTCGGTCGTTACACTTTATGTTTGACATATTATATTATTTGTTATAATAATAAATTAATAATAAGAGTTCCTTTCAAAAAAACAATAATAAGAGTTAATACCACAAATGGTCCTCTGACTATTGGGGTAGTACCCCCTTTAGTCCTCGACTTTTAATTCGACCAAAACACATACTTCGACTTTCATTTTTAACCACAAATAGTGCTCCGTTAGTGTTAAATTTAAGAGTGTGTTAAATTTAAGAGTATTATTGTCAAATCAAAGAAAAAAATAAAATAGTTAACAACAAGTCCATTTAAGGGATCATATTTGAACAAATTGAAATTTCAATCTTATATTTCAACGTAACAATCAATTGAGAGAACATAAATAGAGTTTTTTTTTTAATTAAATAACATTAAATTAATCAAAATTTTAAAAATTATTTTTAATTAGGGATCGATGTGCTATTGGCGGGCATGCATATTAACACACGTCATTTTTCTTGCTCTTCCGATCAGCCACGAACTTTTTCCAGGCGTAGGTGATCTCCAGGGTGACTTCACGATTAGTCTTTTTGTGAACGGCGGCGAGTTTGACGCCGACCCTGGGGGGGAGTTTCCCGCTCGTGGATGACTTTCTCGATGTCGGTGACTAGCGCACCGCATTTCCGAATTACAGCATCAAGAAAGGTAGTTCAAATGGACTTTTTGTTAACTATATTTTTTCTTTGATTTGACAATAATACCCTTAAATTTAACACTCACTTAACAGAAAAACTAACGGAGGACTATTTGTGGTCAACAATGAAAGTCGAGGTATGTGTTTTGGTCGAATTGAAAGTCGATGACTAAAATGAGTATTATCTCAATAGTCAGAGGACCATTTATGGTATTAACTCTAATAATAATAATAATAATAATAATAATAATAATAATAATAATAAGTTGTGGTATGAAATAGTGGTGGGGTTGTAGTGGTGGTGTGGTGGTAATAATAATCTAAAAACTTTAAAAAAAAATGCAAGAGAAGATAAATATGAGAAAATAAACAAATCAAAAAATGTAATAAGATATTTGTCGCCAAATTTTACAGTTTTTTCCATTGATCACAAAATGGAAGTCATTTTATCGTCGGAATTAGGACATTCCACATACTCATAGTTTGATTATAACGACCTTTGATATGGGCTATCAACTCCTATAACTTTTCCTAGTATTTCGTTGAACGTACAAGAAATCAGTGGAACTCTCAATAAAGGGTTCGGTTATCCTCTTTATAATAAGGAGCTTAACGATTTCCCTACTATTCTTGGAGAATATACTTATCCTCAGTAGATCAATTGGATATCTACGACTCGGCAAGGTTCAATGACTTCAATCTCTATACACGAGTTTAACATGTGCCTAATGAGTCTTTAGTCCTTTCTACTCGCAGGGTTGTTCCTCAAACGTTTGTCACTGGATTGTTATTCCACACGACGCTTAGTGTGGATAGTCTCCTTTATATTTATGTATTGGTTGGCTCGAATCATCATATCATAGCACTGTATGAAGTTAGGTTACTAAGATATAAAGTACTATTGAACAAATATCTCACCTTTAAGCAAACAAGGTGCATGACTGCAAGGAGTGTTATCATCCATTGTTTCCACACTTTGTACCTTCTCATTCCATGTATTTATGAATATCTTGAAGTTCTATATTTTCTAAAAAGAAAAAAAAAATGTTTACCAAAGGTGGAAGAACATTATCCATACACACCCAAGATTTTTACTTATTGGGATAAGTATTTGGTTATTCCTTTTTAACTCTTAGCATTATTGTGATGATATTACATTTTTTTTTTTTGAAAACCAAGCACAACACTTATATTAAATCACCAACAGAATTACAAACAAAAGCAGAAAGGAAAGCAGGAATTGAATCATAGCAGTCAATCATCCCCTCTCCCTCATAACATAAAGCCTTTTTAGCCAGGACATGGGCTAACATATTCCCATCACGTTTAACACAATAAAAAATAACATAAGGTAATTGTTGCAAAGAAGCTTCAATGTCTCGAATAATTGCTCCAAAAGGAGTCAAGTACACCCCATCATCAACAACACGCTTCACCACTTGGGCATCAGTTTCAACTTTCAATAACAACACGTTGACATCCATTATCTTTAATCCAACTCAAGGCTTCCCGGGCCCCAATAGCTTCAGCCTCTTGAACCGAAAAAAAACCCCGTTTTGTAGTCATGCCCATAACTGTACATAGCACCACCCCGTCTTCATCCCGAGCAATCCATCCAAACCACATCCGGTTAGTAACATTATCCATTGCCACATCAATGGGCACATGCACGGACGAAGCAGCATCCTCATTCGCCTTCCTCTAGTTTTGAGCAAAATATAAAGCATGGCGCACCACCGTAGATGGATCCTTTGTCTGATTATTCCACACCATGTCATTGTGGTTTTCCCATATAGCCCAACATACCATAAATACCCTCTCAACGGCCTCAGTAGGTAGATTATTCCACATATCAGTCACCCATTAATGAATTGAATCAATCCAAGAAAGTATCCAATCATCATTAAATGTAGCCAACATGCATGGACAAAAGGATAATTGGCAAAAAGATGGACTGCACTTTCCTCATCCATCCCACAAAGTGGGCATATAGGATCACAAAGAACCTAGTTTCCACGTAAAACATCCTTAGTATGAAGAAAACATTTTACTTTTGTGGGATGTGCATTCTCCACACTCGAGACCATTCAACCTCCTCCACCTGTCTCACCCCCCCCCCCCCCCCCCCCGCCCCTCACCAATCTATAAGCACTTTTTACCGAATAAACACCATTTTCCTCCCAACCACAGAACAAAGAATCCAAATCACGCGAAGTAGAAGTAGGGATATTCATAATAAGTTGATGGTCCCTTTGGCAAAAAAGATCTCTCACAAAGTCTTGATCCCATTGAGTCGAACCAAGACAAAAAAAGAGAGTTAATACACGGACTATTTATATACAAATGCTGCGGTGTAGATATATACAGACTCATAACATCCGGCGACCAAGGATCTGTTGGATATTGGTGAATAAATCGATACACAATATATATATATATATATATATATATATATATATATATATATATATATATTTATACGAAAATGGAATTTAATTTGTAGAAAATTAATTCCAACCAATTTACTCTCGTGCATCTGTGAGGTAGAAGCAGTAGCATTTTACACAGGGAAGAAACAAAGGAATTCCAAAACTCTGCTTCTACTCTCTTCTTTAGCCAACCAGTGTTCCAAGCTTTGCTTTGTTCAACGGGTTCCTTGTTTAGGTGCTTAAACAAGGAATCTTAGCACGTTTTATCCTGGGAAACCTAGGCTACAACGCTCCTAGCACTTGTGGGAGGTAGCAAATAAAGTTTTAAGGAAAAGAACCTTGTGTTCGAACTCGTGCTAAACCTATACCCAAACACTCAACCTTTTCCTTCCCAATTTTCTGTTTTCCCATATAATATTAATCTTTTCGTAGGATTATTATTATTATTTTGGGATTTTCCACCTTATTACCCAACACACACATATATATATATATATATATATATATATATATATATATATAAAAGTTCAAATGCGGCGAGGGCTTTAGGTGCGGCGGAATTTCAGAATACACCAACAGTGTAAGGGAAACACACCACAATGAAATACAAAAAAACACCAAAAAATACACAACATACCCCAAAAATATACACCATATAACTCACCACACCCCAATGGTGTATTTTCGAACACTGTATGGTGTTTTTACTCACACCTAATGGTGCGATTTTGGTGATGCGTACATAATTTGTGTGTGTTTTGTGGTGCATTTTCCTAACATTGATGGTGTATATTTGTTGAACTATTGGTGACGCCGCACCGCCGCACCGTAAGACACCGTCGCACTTGAATCTTACTCTCTCTCTCTTTATATATATATATATATATATATATATATATATATATATATATATATATATATATATATATATATATATATATGAAACGAGAAAGGGTTTCTAACTTGAGATTTTAATCCAACGAGAAGAAAAGGAAGTCCGAGTCGTGTGTACACACACTCTCTTTAAAATCGATTCGCCACCTCCCAAGGGTGCTAGGATTGTTGTGACGTCAGTCTCCCAGAATAAAACGAACTACGACTTTGGCGTTCGAACACTCAAACCCAAAGCCCGACGAGCTAGAACACAAGTTGAACACTATGTATGAATTTACAGAATTATGTTGGCAGAAAATTTTTTCTTTCAAACCAAGAATGAGAGTTGAGAGAAAAATAAGAATTTTGAGAGTTTCTAAATTGGCGTGTTTTTTCAATCGGCCAACATAACAAGCTATTTGTAGGGAAAAAGGAATTAAAAGCATTATAATGCCTCATTAACCAATCATAAATCCAATTTATTAATTGGATAATAACATTTGAAATGGTCATACTTATTATCATAATAATATCAACGGTCACGAAATTAATATACAATTAATTCGTATCAACCATAACGACCTGTTTCAAAATACCTAAGTGACTGAGAAATCCGTACATAGAAAAGGTTAACGAATTGAGACTCACCAATCGCACCCAAATGGTGTCAAAACACCAAAACAATGTAGTACGAATCGGGGCATCACGCATCAACTCGTGCTACAAAGCAACAAATTGATGTCTTCCCAACGCACCGAATTGAGGCACCAAAACCAAAGCTTCAAATTAAGCTTTCAAAGCCATAGTTCGTGCATGCATCATCACAACCAATTCGTTAATTACCTTTCAAGCTTAAAAACTTGTACAACTCGGGTACAACGAATCAAAAGAATTGCTAATTTAATTAGCAATTAATCTTAAGATTTGACTTCTCTCAAATAGGTTCATTTTGATAATCAATTTCTCATTCACCTATTATTCATTTTGAGCGTACAATATATCAAATTTTTCATCTCACTACGAAGAGTGCAAATCCACTTTGACCCGACCCAAATCGGAAGTAGATCTCACATATATTTGTACCACAAAATAGTCACTCATAAAATGTCATTTTATGCTAAAAATTCCAACATGATCCTCACACACCCTCACTTTTCCCCCATTCCCAATCCTCAACCGCACCCCCTCACGCAATAGGATTCCCGTATACTAGTCCACACAAAAAAAGGATTAGATCCCACTCTAGCATCCAAAAACAAACAATCAGGAAATAACGGACCTTAAACACTTAGGAGACTAAAGCCTCAGGATCAATTAAAAATTTACATCCCTGCTTCCCCAACATAGCAAGGTTCATATCCCGCATTCTCCTAAACTCCATTCCTCCATATTTTTTTGGTACACACAGGTCACCCCAAGTACTCCATCTAATCCCATTCCCTCCCCTCATCTCACACCCCACTAGAATGAATTCATAAGCTTTTCAATCTCATCACACAACCCCATAGGAAATAAGAACACATTCATGGCATAATTTGGGATACTCTGAAGGACCGTTTTTAACAAAACCTCACAACTTGTTCGGGAAAGAAAACGTTCCCCCAATTCAGAATTCTAGCACGCACTTTATCCCTAACAAAACCCAAAATCTCCATCATCTTTCGCCCCACATACCCTACAACCCCAAATAATTCCCTCTTCTTTGTTGTTCATGAACTCCTAAAATACCACATACCGCCTCCCTATCCTCATGCCGAACATTATGACCACAAACAATAGAAGTCTTGTCCAGATTTACCTATTGGCCACTCGCTAACTCATACTCCCTCAAATATCCCTCATCACCCCCGCCCCAGATTGTTTGCTCGAAAGAAAAACAAACAATAAGCTCCCCTAGCTACCATCACCCTATGTAGACCTCCATCCCTCTCCTGAACCATTAACATTGAACTCAGACTCCCAGCCACTAGAATAAACAAACACGAAGACAGAGGATCCCCTTGACGTAAACCTCTACCCGGAAAAATAGGACCCCACTCTTTACCCTCCGCCAATTAACACCTTAAATTGAACCGTGGCAATACACTCCCTCGTTAGCCTAACCCATCCCCAATAAAACTTTCTCAAGAAAATCCCATTCTACCCAATCAAAAACGCTTTACTCATATCTACCTCCATAGCCCCAAAACCGCCCCTACCTCATCTTTGTCTATTCATAGCATGAATAGATTCAAATGCAATCAAAATATTATCAATAATAGACCTCCCCAGGATAAAAGCACTTTGAGACTCATAAATTACAACATTCAACACTCCCTGCGACCTATTAGCTAAAACTTTAGCTAGAATACGGTAAATAACATTACAGTGAGAAATAGGACGAAAATCCTTCACCAATTCAGGAGATTTAACTTTAAGGATTAATACAATATGAGTTTCATTCATATTATCAGGTAATTTTCCAGTAACTAAAAATTATTGGCAAAAAAAACTACTTCATCACCTATGATCGTCCAGTGATGATATTACGTTTAAAGTTGGGATATAATCATTTCCTCAAATAGAATCAATCATATCCTATTTTGGTCGCACTGTGTTTTAGAGAATTTGTTAACAAAGTGCATGAAAATCCTAACAAGAAAATACTCGAATGGAAGGGCTAGCCTTCTAGGGAATGGTTGAATGGCTTTTGTCGTTCTTTTGTATAGTGTATTATAATAGTTCTATTATAATTCTTTTAGACAGAAGTAATATTTTCATTATTGTAGCTTCCTTAGCTTGATGCCACCCATCACTATTACTATATACCTATGTTTACCCTATCATTTTTCTATTATTTAATTATCATGCTATTAAAATCACCATATAACAATTTATTTAATTGCATATTAATACCTATAAATGTTAAATCATATATGTGTGTAAGGATAGACATGATCAAATGAAAACAAGGTCCTCTTATAAAAAAAAAAAAAAATGAAGACCAATCTTAGTCATCTATCAAATTTATTAATGGTTGAAGATTTTAATAAAAAAAAAATGGATCAACTTTATAATTATTAAAACTTTTAAAATCAAATTCATTTTATAATTATTGTAAATTTGGAAATATAGTAATGATAAAATGATATTCTAAACATTACAAGTATTTATAATTTTTAATTTTGGTATTAATGATTCAAATCTTATTTTAAACAAAATATTAACATTATTAAATCAAAAAGTTGAAGATGTTCAATTGGATATAATTATGAGGTCATTTTCCTCCTTTCTTAATTCCGCTTCAATGCATAATCGTAAAAATTCGTTGCAATGCATAGAAAATGTCGAAATTCCGTTGCCGGGAATCGAACCCGGGTCCCCCGGGTGAAAGCCAGATATCCTAACCGCTGGACGACAACGGAAGGCTGTGATAAATACATCTAAAATGTCTTTGATATTTTGTTTCAATGCATAAATACCGTAAAAATTCCGTTGCCGGGAATCGAACCCGGGTCTCCTGGGTGAAAGCCAGATATCCTAACCGCTGGACGACAACGGAGGGTTGTGATAAGTGAATATAAAACCATTCTCATTATTTATAGCCGCTGGGTGACTTAAAAATCATGCGGTGATCGTGGATCGAACACGAGACCTTCAGATCTTCAGTCTGACGCTCTCCCAACTGAGCTATCCCCGCATTCGTGCATTTAGCTTCATTATATTTTCAAGACAGTTACTGAAGCTTTGTGTAATCAATCTCTACCGTTCAATAGTGCCCACCCATTTCGGTTCGTTGCAGTCATTATTGCATCTTCACACTCATTTGGACATGCATAATTTGCAAATTTTCATACCTAATATTTAAATGTTATTATTAATTATAAATTATGAAATTAAATTTTATACTGATTCTCTATGTAAAGATTAATCAAGAGGCAAATAACCAAAGATATAAATTAAGCATTCTAAAAATGAACAATGTAAGTTGCTTTATGCAACATGTGGTCATGAAAGGTTAGTGCTATTGACTCTATTACATTATATTATCTGTTCATTTATATTTTTTCAATTTAATGAAGCACAAAGAGTTAACATTGCCTCCATTGAGACTCGATCTCATGACCTCCCATATAGGAGAATCACTACATGCCATATGAGTATAAGGTGTTTGGCCAAATGTCATATCTTATTCGCATAGTAAACAGTAAGGGCGCCCTCATTCGTAGAATTAGATAGCTCTGAGGCTTAACCTCTCTTCTTTCACCCAAAAAAAAAAAAAAATAGTAAAGGAATATGGCAAAATTGCTTATAACATCAGGTTTGTTTACAAAATGAATTATTAGAAAATAGAAATTCTATTCCATAAGGAATATAATATGTAATGAATATGAATTTCTATCCATTGTTTGATTCATCGTCAAAAAATAGATTTCATAAATTATATCGTAGTGTTGAATACATTTATAATATATAACAAAAAAAAAGATAAATTAGGTATTGTAAAAAAAAATGTTATTCATGAGAACTCGTGAATAATCTAATATCATGCCCTCTCATCATAAGAGTTACTCCATTTGCTACGAGAATAGTTCGTTCTCAAGAATACTATTCCTAAAAGTAAAATAACTTACCAAATAACAAAATATGTCTATTCTTGAAAATATTATTTCATTCTTGACTTATTATGTGATTCAAGCGTAGGTAACAACATAGCAAATATCATACTGTTATAAATATATCATTATGTGGACATTATTATATAACGGTTGTAACGGTTCCTGTATTTATGTTTCCATTATATCTTCCGTTATGTTTGTACACTATATATAGAGGTGTTGTGGTTGTATGAAAGAACACATATGAATGAATAAGAGATTTCCTTTTTCTCCCTTTTATCTCTATTCTGATTTTCTTCCAACACGTTATCAGCCTTTGCTCTACAATCTCTGTAATCGAGCGAGTGGTCCGATCGAAATCCTAGCAGTCCGCTGAATGCCCAATTGTCGGCAATTATGGAATTGATAAAGGGGATTGCGTTGCTTCTTCGTTGCGACTGCAGGACGGTGTCAGATTGGTGATCGGCCGCCGGCGAATAATCACGGAGAAGATGTGCAGCCCCCAATTTTTTTTTCGGCGTGTTAGGAGCGGCGGATGAAGATGCACATTCATGACATTCAGGATTTCTTTTTTGTTCTGTTTTCTTAAATAATATTATTCTGGTTGTTCAATTTTATTTTATAAAAATGTGACATTAGGAGCCGCGCTCTCGCTTGTTTCTCCACCACCGCAGCACGGCAGCGCCGCCACTAATCGACCATGACGGTTCCCCTCACCAAAGGGATATCACTCTTCTCAGTCCAGCCAAGGTTATGATTGACGCCCCAGCAGATAATCTTCATAAGACTTTTGCCTCTCCCTGAGGGAATGGAATTGGCCGAGTAAACTGAGACACCTCGCCCGTGTCGAGCTCCCGAGTGCAGCACCTATGGATTCCCAAACGGCGCGTGACGTAGTTTTCCCGACAGCCAGGTGCATGACTTCATCGGAAAGCGATGAAATCAGCAATGAGAGCAGCGCCTGGTCTTGCTTCACCCACGCCCGGTATGCGGGATTCGGAACCGGCGCAGCAGTGGTGGCGGCGGACGTGGATCCATCGGAGACCGGAGCAGCCGGCAGTGTCGGTGGAGGGCAAGGAGTCTCGCCGTCGACGTACCCAAGAAGTTCTTGGCCACGGAGGGAAGGCACCAGTTGCGTTCGCCAAAATAGGAAGTTGCGATACGTCAACTTGATGGAGACAAAATGGTGCGCTCCTGACAGGGAATTTGCTGTGGGGTGAGGGAGGGTAGGATCGCCGGCGGATACTGTTCTCTCGGAAGAGTTAGTAGACATGGTGTATCGCCGTCGATTTTGGGGGAGGAGTTTTCGATCGGAAAATAAAATTGATCGAAGAATGATTGAGAGGAGAGAGAAACCCAACCCGGCTTGATACCAGATGAGATAAGGATTGCAGTTTCAATTCCAACACAATAGAGATTACAGAACAGTATTCTAAATACACAGCGTGAACTAATCCTATTAACTAGGAAAGTCATAATTAACTAATCTAATACAAAGACTAGTCAATATAATTAATAGAAATAATAACATAAATAATAACATCTCTAACATGCTGAACCTGCCAAAGGGGAGCCTGAATACACCATCGGACCATCCTAGAATGTAATAATGCTTAACAATCTCCTGCCCTAAAAAGGAGGCACAACAGTATGTGGCAAATGAGTTGTATGTCTCTCTCTCTCTTTCTCTTACTCTCTCTGTGGATTAAATTGCAGTATTTAACTTATTCTTATTCTGCTTTGAGGGCATTAATTTTCAGTAAATTGGAGATAAGAAAGTAATCTGTATGCAACTATAATTTTGCATATTATGTATTCTTGTTATTATTTTAATCTGGGAATGATGTTAATTATGTGCAACTAGAACAATGTGATGTTGTCGTATGTATTTAGTTTGTTGTTGCCTAAGGAAATTATCAGAATTAATCCCTTGTTGTGCCGTAGTCAATTGCTTTAGTCTGAATGGAACCAAAACACTGTTTGATGTAGTTACGTTGCTTATACATATGACGATGTCAACCCAAGTTTCTAAACTCTTGCTAATGCATCAGAGATGCTAACCAGGTTCCTTTCTCCTCAATTTATCTAACTTTTGAATGCTGGACAAATTGCTCTATTCGGTGATATATAATCATATCTATGCTTGTTGCTAATGCTTTAGTCATCTGGTGCAATTTTTGTCTATGCATGGTACTCTTTAATACTTGGGGATGATGCAACCGAATGCTATAATTTCAAATAATCGAAATTATTCGATTGAGATGCGGTATGTTATTCAATTGGTTGCTCATCAAAACATGATGCGATTCTTTAATGATTTTCTTTCAAAATTTTTTCTAAAAGATCTGTTGCTCCAAATACCAATGTGAATATGCTAGTTGGTTATGATCCATTGTCATTACATGTTACATATATACATGAATTATCTCAAGGTATTAATGATAATGGTATGAGACTTGCATCAAAAGATGAAACTTGTTATGATCTTATTATCTGCCGTTTCATTTGCCAATTAGCCAAAGTTGGGGCTTCTTATGTTTCATGATGATGTAAACCATTCTAAAAGGGTATTTGTGATTTTATGGTGTCTAGAAAGCATGATCTTCACACATAGTAATTTGAAAAATTCTGACTGGTGCGTTTTAAAAACTAAATTCGTGAAAAATACATGTTGAACTCCTTTTGGTTTGAAATTTTTTTTGGAGAACCTAGATTTGTGATATTTGATGTATGTAGAAAGATTTTGCTAAAAATATGCTTTGGTTGTTCCAGAAAAATTATGTAAAGTTTGGCAGTATGCTACCAGTTATTTTTTTGCCTGACGCAGTTTTTGGAAAAATTTTGGGAAAAATACTTCCACACCTTGGATTGACATGAAAATTTTTATGTACATTCTAGAGTTGTTGAACTACATATCTGCAAAATTTTGTGCCAAAATGTGTTACCGTTTTTTCCATAAAATTTTGCAATCTAAATGCATGCGTTTAATTTAACTATGAAGTATGCATTTTGTGGATTCACAAATGCAATTTGAATGCATGCATATAATTTATCTGTGAAGTATGCATATTGTTGATTCACAAGAAAACATGTTTAGTATCACCCATTCCATGTATAATTGATACTTAATTTTTTTTAGAAAGCATGATTATTAATAGACAAAAATTATGATATATTATCTTGATGAGTTCACTCCATTGTATGTTGAGTACTCTACTTGTTTCTCTAATTGTCATGAAATATTTATTTAAGATACACAATATCATATTTTTTAACTAAAGCTCTAAATCTTAATAGAGCTTTGTTCGGAAAGGAAATTATACAATTTTGGAGGAAATATGTTTTTTTGGGGACCTTCAAAATTGAAAAACCAATATGCTGATCCACTACATATCACATACGCTTGTACAGGATGCATTTCTCTATTTGCGTTCATTTTTTTTTAGTATGTAACCATTCTAGCTATATCCAATCATGAGAAATCAACAGTGATGTTGGTTGCATTATAAGATCTTTTCTCGGCATTAGGGGGAGATTTGAAATTTTTAATTAATTAAATGCCGAGAAATTGATAAAAATCTTTAAACCCATGTACTAGCCTTATAGAACCAGAAGTTCAGACATTGAACAAATTATCTGTTAGAAATCCTAAGTAGTGACTAAGTTCATAGAAAATATTTTAAAAGTTGAAATTATGCTAGAAGCATATATTGGTTTAAGAATTTACAAAACTAGATCTAGTATAGAAATTTCGTCACTCCAGAAATATAAAAATTTTATCCTAAAGATATTCGTCTAGAAGGCGAAAACCCCCAGTAAAATTATAGGTGCACCAAATAACTAAAATACTGGGGAAGCGGAACAACCAAATCCAAATACTCTTGGGAAATGCCATATATTTGGTTGATACAAAATTGACATGTGTATAAAAGATATTTACAAAGCTGTAACAGTTGTCGACAACATATTTTGCTTTTATTGCTCATAAATACTTAAATCTGGATCCATAAATGAAAATAGTAGTATAACGCCTGCAGCATGCTAACTGTTTTCATAGAAAACAACAATTAAAGCATACAAATCAAAATTCGCTAATAAAAGGCGAGGTAAGGGTTTTCACGGAGACCCAATATTAGTCATGGCTTTATATTCTGCTATTCAATAAAACTAGCAGTAAATAAACTAGATATGTAGCTAATAGTTATTTCTCAAAATGTGATGAATGAAAATTACAAAATAAGAAGTATAAAAGTTAGTAAATTACTAACTATGATCTTTCTTATAGTCAATAGATTGACTAAAGGTATTTTTCCCCAGAACAAAGTATGAAAATATATTATCATAAACATGCCTAGTAATGTTATATGTGATTGGGAAACCCAAATATCGTTTCCTCTTGAAAATATCCTAAATATATCTGTTGGTCCCAAAAGAGGTAAGGTGAAAGTCTAGAAGGGAGGGGGGGGGGGGGGGGTGAATAGACTTTCAAACTTTTTCGCACAGCACAACAATTGCTAAGACAGAGATAAACCAAAACTCTTAACTAGATTGTTAGAGTATGGTGCACAGCGGAAATAAATAAACATAAAGTGTGTGTGAGATTGTGTGAGCAGTATATCTTCGTGAGAGCGAATATGTAAAGAGCGATAAGTAAAGAAAGCAGTAAAGAACACAAGACAATTATAGTGGTTCGCGAGGTGGTGTAATCCTCCACTTGCTCTTTTCTCCAAGAGCCAATTCACTATATCTACCACTCCTTGGTTCCAAGATACAATGAATTTCCGTGATCTAGTGCTTTGATCACAAAGCCCGCACTAATCACGCCCAGTGACACCACACTGCTGCTTCGGGTTTCACGTCGCCGCGCTACTATCCCAGGATTTCACGACTCCGCGTTACTTTTCCCCCGTCTTCCACACTCCGGTAGAAACGTATCCCGTGATCTGGTGCTTTGATCACCAAGCCCACACCAATCACGCCCAGTGCCTCCGACACTGCTGCTTCGGATCTCACAGCTCCGTGTGACAATCCAGGATTTCACAGCTCCGTGCTACTTTCCTCCCTTCTCTTGTTTTGCTCCAAAACAAGTGTTGTCTTGCTTCCAACTTCTGAGACTCTGTAGATGATCTTCAATGATGCGCAGGTCTCTTTGATGAAGATAAACACTCTGGGATGATTTCTCTTGATAGCTCTGAGTGTTTTCTCTCTTTGAATATATCAAGTAAAGCACTTGATATTTATGCTCTGTTTTGCTCTGTTTAAGAACTCTCAGAATATTTCTCTTTTGAAGCTCTCTGAGTTCTTTTTCTTTTCTCACTTCTCACTTGAAGATTTTTGGTATGCTCTGTACCAAATGAGATTTTTGCTCTATGCTCTTTTAAGCTTAATTGCTCTATTCGATCCCTTTGATGGATTCGAATTTTCTGCTCTCTTGTTCGTGAGTTCGTTATCTTCAAGTCTTCATATCTTCATCATTTTATAGCTGGTAATGAGAATCTGTCCGTTGAAAAGAGACGCTCTCATTTTTGAAATCTTGTATCTTTTGTCAGAGATCTTATCTTATCTTCTGCAAAAATGTCAGAAAGAGATAAGCTAGCCGTTGATGGAGTTTCATCTCCATGTAAATGAGCTCCCAAACTTCATCTGATACTCCTCTGGTTTTACGTTGAGTGGAAATATCTGGGTCTCAGTTTTGGTGTAGAATGGCTTCTCTGATCAGTTCTGAAGTGGTCTTTGTATCTTTGGGATTTAAAAATATTCTTCAATTTAATCCCATACTAGTTAAAACTAGTATTTTTCCTTGTGAGAATATTTTCACTGTAAGTTCATCTTCATCTTCTTCATTCTCACGTCTGGGTGTTCTCAGACTTCAAACTGGCTTTGAACTTCCACCCAATTTGAATTTCTCCATTGTAATTGACACCCAATTTCAATTGGCTTGTAATTGGCACCCAATTTGAATTTCTCCATTGTAATTGGCTCCCAATTGACTTTGACTTGCAATTGGCTCCCAACTGCTCCTTGTGCTTTCCCAACTGCTCCTTGTGCTTTCAATTGCTTCCCAATTTGAATTGTTGACTTTGACTTTGAAATTGGCTCCCAGACTTCTCCTGGTATTTCATCTCAATTCAATTTGATCTCCATGTCTTCTTTGAATCGGTCCCCAACTTTGAAATTGCATCCCATACTACAATCTCAATTGGCTCCCAATTTCGGTCCCCAACTTTGAAATTGCATCCCATACTACAATCTCATACTACAACCTCAATTGACTCCCAATTTCAATTCTACATTGGCTCCCATATTGAATTGATTTCCATGTGAAACTTGCTCCCAATTTCAATTGATTTTGATTTCACCTCAATTGACTCCCAATTTCAATTCTACATTGGCTCCCATATTGAATTGATTTCCATGCGAAACTTGCTCCCAATTTCAATTGATATTGATTTCCATGTGAAACTTGCTCCCAATTTCAATTGATTTTGATTTCTCTGAAACTGGCTCCCAATTTCAATTGCTTGATTTTGATTTCTATGAAATCGGCTCCCAATTCCTTTGAATTGGCTCCCAAGTGCAATTGCATCTCAATTGTCATTTGAATTGGCTCCCAAGTGCAATTGCATCTCAATTGTCATTTGAATTGGCTCCCAAGTGCAATTGCCACCCAAGTGATTTAATTTGACTTCTCAAATTTTACCTTGTAAAATTGTTGATGGTGAGTTTTGAACTTGAGCCATTTTAGATAATATATCAAGCATCATCCACTTCATCCGTACAGCTTTTGATTAAATCTCCAATCACATTTGATGTACTTCTTTCTTTCCATAGATGCTTGATCTCCAAGTCAATTTCATGCATTCTTCCAATATTAATTTTCTTCACGAAAATTCTTCTGGGATATCTTCTTTGAGTAGTAGCGACGTGAATATTGTATCATTCATCTTCTTCTTCAATTTGTCATTTTCTCCAGACAAATTCTTGATTTTCGTCTTTATATCTTCTTCTTCTATTTTCATCCATCTTCCTCTGTTTTTCTCTTTTCATAATTAAATAATTTCCCGATCACGGTCTAAGACTCTACTAGACCTAGAAATAAAATTGGGGGATCTACAAATACAAATTTGGCATATCAAAACCATTACACTTTATTCCTAACAATATCCTCTAGTTTATCTTGAAAAATCCCTAATGGATTTATAATTCTCGAAATGAGAATTTATTTAAGTGTCATTATTTACTTTTTAAAGAGTTGCGAATGAGGTTATTATCCTCATATAGAAGGAATAATATGTACCATTATGTGCTCAATAAAGAGTTGATAATGGACTTATTTATTATCTCAATCAATATTTATGGTGTAAACATCAATGAAATATACAAAGAGCTTGAAGATGTCAGTTCATGTTTAAAGACTGAGATTTTTAAAATAAAAGCTTGTGAAAGCTATAAGTATTATCTCGACTTGAAGATCGAGTTTTTTCTTGAAGAATTTTTTTTTATACACCGGTTAGCCAATACTTGATTTTGACTAGATATTTATACAAATAAATATATAATGGGCTACTTGGGTACTGTTTTTGTATCCCCATAATGCCAAGTTCCAAAACTGGTTGTACTATATTTGCCCCCATTGTCCTAAAAAAGGGACAATAAAGAGCGACACATATGATAAAATAATATGAAATCTTTTGACTAAGATATTATGGTGTCAATCTTATACCCACGTGAGCTCCAGAAGAGTCACGAGATTATATAAAGTATATTCATTCCATTGTCAATTGTACATATTTATTTACAAAATTCCTCTATACATTTTGAAAATTTAATGTATAGGACATCAAGATTGTTATCTTGAGGGGGAGTATAATTTTACATGAACCAATCCTAAAGATTGATGACTAACAACACATACATCATGCACTCTTTTTCTCAACTAATTTTTTTTCCCACTGGGTTTTAATAATGAGGTTTTTAACGAGGCATGAGTATGATATAGTAATGACAATGGAAAAAGGTTGAAAAATAATTGCTTAAATGGACAAACTCCAAAATCCTGAAGATTATGCAGATTATGCCCTGAAGGCTTATGGTTGTACTCTTTTTCCCTTAACTAAGTTTTTCCCAAAGAGTTTTCTTAAGTTAAGGTTTTTAATGAGGCGACCAATACAATATATGTTTTTATATCATGTACTCTTTTCTGCAACTAGGTTTTTCCCATGTGGTTTTCCTAGTGAAGTTTTTAATGAGGCATGAATATATTTTCTATTGTACTCTTTTCTTGTCTAGGTTTATCCCACAGAGTTTTCCTAGCAAGTTTTTAACGAGGCAAGGTCGTGGACAAAATAATGTCCAAGGGGGAGTGTTATAAATATATCATTATGTGGACATTATTATATAACGGTTCCTGTATTTATGTCTCCATTATATCTTCTGTTATGTTTGTACACTATATATAGAGGTGTTGTGGTTGTATGAAAGAACACAGATGAATGAATAAGAGATTTCTCTTTTCTCCCTTTTATCTCTACTAGTAATTCACTCGCGCGATGCACGAAAAAAAATTATGTTATGATAAATATAAATAAAAAATAAAAAAACTAAAATATTTTAAATTATTTAATATAATAATATTTTTGAGCTTCCATTAGTCAAGTATTTATTATTTTTATAGAATACACAATTACAATTGAAATTAAAATTAAAATTTTGTATGGTTAATATAATATCTAATTATGTGCATATTCAAATAAACTTATAGAGATAATTTACATAATTACATTGATTTATTCTTAATTGTATTTCATCTATATTATAATTTTCACAATACAAATAATAACTAAGACAATTACATTTGGAAAGCAAATTTCAAATTTTGTATGTGTAAATTTAAACTCTAATTGAACATATTTTTTATATGATTATATAATATATAGCTATTTTATTTTTTAAAAGTATATTTTTTATATGATTATATAATATATAGCTATTTTATTTTTTAAATGTTGTGCTTTTTTTTTTTTTTATAATAAAGGATGTTGTGACATTAATTGTAATATTAATTATTTCCCAAACCATATAGCTTTATTATATAAAGGATTCTGATTTTCTTCCCACACATACTAAGTATTAAAGATAAACATATAGCTAGTAATTTTATTGTGACTTATTTCTACTCAAAAGTACGTGTTTGAAGTGAGGATAATCCATTGCTACTAGGAAACAATGTAACAAAGCCAAAAGACTCAAAAAGTAGGCAACATAGATGATATTCAGGTTTAAGTACTTCATTAGTCTTCATACTATGTAAAATGTTCCACTTGGTCAATGTATTATAAATTTGATAAATTTATTTCATGTACTATTAAAAATAGAACATCTACATAAAATTAATAATGTTTTTAGTTAAATCGTTACATATACTTATGTGACTAGATTACATGGTAATTATGTGACTGTAAAATCACGTAAACTAACATACAAACACTTAAAATGTCACTAGCAATAATTAAATTCATGAGTCATGGCATTAAAGCAATAGTATCTTATTCAAAAATCAAATCTAACACAATAAACTAACTTACAACTTGAGATATTTATTAAAATAATAATAAAAAATGTCAAAAAGTAATTTCCTTAATTATACAAAAACTAAATCGTGTACTACCAAAATTACAAAGATAATATTAATATAATTATAATTATATGCCACATATATTAATTTTATGTACCACATATATAAATAATTAAAACATTTTTATCTTAGGGTCCGTTTGGAAAGCAGGAAAATGACTTCTGGAAAATGACTTTTGAAAAATGAGTCATTTTCCAGAAGCCATTTTCTTTTCCTGTGTTTGGCTGCACAATGAAAAACTGTCTTTTGGTGTTTGGCTCATTTTCCGAAAATGATGTAGATTTGTATAATTAAACATTTTATATAATTAATTATTTTGTTTAAAATATATAAAACTTACAATAATATTATAAATAATAATATTTATTTTTAAAATCAAATAATATTATTTATTAAAAAAAACCCATAATATTCATGATTTCCAGCGGAAACCAAAATCTGGTTTCCGCGCAGGAAACCACGTCTGGTTTTCGGCGGAAACCATGTCTGTTTATTATATTTTTTTATTATTTTTTTAAACCTTTGGTTTCCGGCGGAAACCAGATTTCCGCCGGAAACCAAAGCTTAGGAAACCAGTGCTCAGGTTTCCGGCGGAAACCTGCCGGAAAGCAGTGAGCCCAAAAGCCAAAGGATGAAGAAGCCAATGAAGATGAAGAAAGTCAACTGCTCTTGAAGTGAAGAAATGAAGAAGTCAACATCTGAAAAATGACTTCCCCTTTTTTAAAGGGGAAGTTGTTTTCCTTAAAAATGAGCTCATTTTCCATTGACCAGTACCTCATTTTCAGTTGACTTCAAATTTTCATTCTTTCCAAACATTGAAAACCCGGAAAATGATTTCCAAAAATCAATTTCCGGGTTTCCAAACACAACCTTATATATAATTCAAATTATATCATTTTTTAATTGTTGGTCATGGGCAAGCGAAAGATCTAAAAAGGGAAAGGAGAATTATGAATAGACTATTTAAAATGCAAAATACTATCAAAGAGTTTTTGCAGTGGATGGCTGAAACTTGCCTAAAGTTAATTTGTAGTATTTATAAGTATTTAGGAAATAGTGCATGTGTGTTGGAGTTCAAGCAATGCAAGTAGAAAGTAAAGAGTAAGGGATCGAGAAATTGAGGTAATATTTTTATAGTGGTTCATGAACTCCATATTCTACTATTCTCCTTAAACCAAGGAGGTTTCACTAGTATAAAATACAAGTGAAAGTTTAGCCTTTCACACTAGTTGCAAACTAAGCCAGCTAGGTTACTTGCTAAAAATCCCTTTTATGAAAGTCCTTGGAACAACTTTCTTCACTAAGTTGCGTGTTATTCACTGTCTGATCTTCAACGTCAAGGGTCGTCCATCAAGTCCCCTTGAGAGAAGATCTCCAACCTTTGCAATTAATGATGGTGTTTGTCTTTAGAATACTATTGGACAAAATCTAGTTGATTCTCGAAGTTGCTTTTAGATTGTAGCTCACAAAAATATCTCTACACTTTTAGATTAGTCAACTTTGTCCATCACTTCTGGATGGGCTCTATTTATAGAGCTGGAGAGTCAGAATTCAAACATCTTAAATATTGCTCATTAGTGTCGTGAAGAAATCTTGATTCCAATTCTTCCTAAGATGTAAAGATGTGTCATTCAAGGAGTGGTTGAAGCCCCAAATTAAATGTGTCTTTGGAACATTTCTTGGAGCCTAGAGCCGAAAAGTCCTTAAAAGATCTCAAAATCAACTTTAATACACTTATCCGCCAATCGACACAACCTTGACATAGATGTGTCACTTGCCATTATTATGACTCTGTATTATATGCACACTAGAATTCATTCTCCATCTCCTTGTATTATTGAGAATATATCATGTACCATTCCTATCCTAACTATGACTCTTTGTATCCTTATAAATAGATATCATCGTGTATGTAAAATATAATGGATTTATCAATAATAAGATTATTCCCAGTACTATTGTTCTTATATGATTCCGTAGACCAAACAATCAGTGGCTACAAACCCTACCAAGAAAAAAAAAACTTGCCAACGTCGACTGGTGACACTACCTCCTCTTTTCACACCATCTCTGATATTACCTATCTAACCACAACCCTAATAAATAGCCTACAAACAACCATCATGCACTTTATCTCCATAAAACTTATTTCCTCAAACTATTTGTTCTAGAAGACTCAACTTGTTCCCTTTCTTTGCGGTCGAAATCTTAGTGGAAACGTTGATGGCATGTTACCGTGTCTAGCTTCATTTATTAAAGCTCTTGATGAGTTTTCTTTGTAGCCGATCCTGCGGCCAAAATTTTGACACATCATGATTCTTTTATTTTGTCCATGCTCATCTTGTCTCTGTCTGATGAAGTTTTGTATGTTGTAATGGGACATGCCATGTGCCAAGCCCTATGGCAAACTATTGAAGTAGCCTTTGTGTTTTCTTTTCAGGCATGATATCTGAGTCTCCATAGTTGTTGGTTGCAGCCTTTGCTCCATGGTTATTCCACTGCGGGTGAGTATCTTGGCAATGGCCAAGGTTTCAATTGGACTTCTTGCAGAAGCCGACCGACCAATTAGTTTGGATGAACAGAATCTCTATCTATTCAAAGGTTTCCGCTCTGACTCTCTGAGTACCACACGGTGATATCCTCATTGACCACTGAATAACCTGTGACCAATGTTGCAAAAATCGCGCCTAGGCGCCGCTCGGCCGCGGCAATGGACGCCGAAATCGGCCTCCTCCGCGGTCAGGTGGCGAAGCAGTCTAGGCGGCTGAACCGGTTGATTTTTTTTTTTTTGAATTTATTGTTAACAACTTTGCGAAGGCATAACTTTTGACTCGGTTGACCGTTTTGGATAATTTTTTTTAAATCGCGTATTTTTTCGAGATCTACCTGCTGCAGAGTTTGCCCCACCAATTTCTCCAAAAAATGCTTCTTTTGCTCTTAATTTTAGTTTTTTTTTTTTTTTATGTATTTAGATGGTTTCAACAATATTTTGAACAACCACTTAAATAAATAGTTTGTAAGAAAAAACTATGAGAACATTATGTTTTATTAGTGAATTTTGATTTTTTTTTTAATTTAATTTTTTTTTTTAAATTAAAAAAAAATTAAAAAAATCGGTGCCTAGGGGGCGCCTAACGTATTTTGCAACCTTGCCTGTGACAATTGATCAACTCAGTGATTACCATTTTGTGTTTGACAAAATGGCATCAAAGGATCGGAACTACAAGTAAACTACATATATACCCCCATGAATTGCAATTCAATGAATTTGAGAAAGGGAAAACAAATGAAATGACACTACTAGCCTAGTTGTTATTACTATTATTATTACACAAGAGTATTTTAGTCCTTATACCATTTCTTTCCTTCTCAACTCCAAATTTCTATTTCTCCCTACCAAACAACGTAATTTGAATTCCTATTTTATTCCCACCGAATTACAATTTCTTCCCCCCCTAATTTCTTCCCTCCAACCAAACACCCCGTTAAGGATCGGACATCCAAGACATTATTTGTTCTAACAAGATATGAGGTATCCTTAATTACTACTAAAAGTAGAAGTTGGCACATAATCTAAGGAGGATTATTACCCAAACAAGTAAAGGTGCTTTGGAAAGAATAAAGGTCAAACTTCAAGGACATGTTGCATACAATGATTGGACAAAGTCTACACTTATCAAATTCAGGTAGATTATTTTATTTATAGGTTGGTTGTTCGAATTTGTTTCCTTCGAATGAAATATATATATATATATATATATATATATATATATATATATATATATATATATATAGAGAGAGAGAGAGAGAGAGAGAGAGAGAGAGAGAGACACTCAAGAACTTCACGATTGATCAAAATTTTCAAAGAGTCAGTAGTTGGAGGAAAATCAACCTTGGGATGATAGTTTTTTTGTCGAAATCTGCACTAGGTGCATAAAGGCTGAGTAACAATCTTTTGGATTTTGTGAAATCCTAGCAAATATTGTGTTGACTTTGTGATAAATGCATAGGTTTTTTTTTTTTTTTTTTTTTTTTTTTTTTTTTTTTTTTTTTTTTTTTGTTTTTTCACATGTAATTTGTGGGAGTACAAAGTTACTAGTGAATTCTCTTTTAGAGAATAGGAGGACTAGAGAAGAGTGGGGGTATTTGAATTATACCATCTTCAAACCATTATGAAATTATCGTTAATCAAAATCTTTCTTGACTAATTACTTGAGATTTCAATATATATAGACTTTCTATGAAGTGTTGAAAGATTAACTTGCGGAAGTTAATTTCCAAAGCTTAATTTTACAAAAAGTTTTCAAAATCCTAATAAGTCTATTCAACCCTTTTCAATGCCAACCTGGAACATAAAGTTTTTACAAATATATTGTAAATTGTTTGAATAAAAAATAATGTTTTTAATATTGTTTCTAAGAATACAATAAAAGGCATATTATTTTTAAATAAAATAAAAGCTAAGGCATAAAAAATGAAAAGAATTGTGGCAGGGTGTTTTTTGTTTTAATTTTTTTTTAAAGTTCGAATATGGAAAAGAGAAGAAGAAGATTTTATTTTATTTAGGAAATAATAATAATGCTAAACGTATTTATTTGGGAAATAAGTTTACACGTATTTTGGAAATAAGATTTTAAATTATTGAAAAAACTCCTTGTTATTCAATAACTAGTATTTTTATCCGTGCGATGCACGGAATGGAATTGTTGTAATATATTAAGAATATTTAAATCGATATATAATTATTTAAGAGTTAATTTCACCAGAGGTCGTTTATTTTTTCTGAATCCTGACAATTCCAAATTTAATCATAGACTATAGTTATTAATTATTACGATTTATTCTATGTTACAACTCTTACGTTAATATTCTTACTATTATTATTAACACTTAATTACTTTTAGATATTATTATTACCACTTATATTATTATTATTATTATATTATTATTATTATTATTATTATTATTATTATTAGTTTCTTTTCAAGTACTATTAGTATATAATGGTCAGCACAATAATAATATAACCATAATTAAATATTTTTGTATTGTATTCCGGAGTTAATGCCATTTTTGGTCCTAGACTTATTGAAGCATTGACACTTTCCATCCTCCATAATAAAAATTGTCACTTAGTAGACACTGTTATTGGTCGTTGGACAGTTTTGATCCTCCGTCAATGAAGCCGTTTGTTGACCGTGAATTAGATGGGCTTTTCTGTCTTTTTATGTCTTATTCTTCTAATCTTGTTTAGACCAGCGCTGTTGTGACTCCTGTGAGGCGAGACTTCGCGGCTAAGTAGTAACCGTCGGTAGTGAGTAGCAGCGAGGTTCTTCTCCGGTGAGTTGTGGGTACGGCGGCGAGCATACGAGGCAGTAACTCCTTCCGGCGACGGACCAGTAAGGCAGATCTGGCGGTGCAGCAACAGATCCGGCGAGGTTGGGGCCTTCACCGGTGGTTTTTGGTTCCGGCGAAGTAGAGAGGGCAGCAGGTCGGCGAACCCTCCTATGGTAAATAGCAGTTGTATTTGTAGATGGCGTGATGTAGAATTTGCACCTGTAAGTCCTCCCTTCCATATTGACCACAAATATCCTTCCCATCACTCTCTCTCTCTCTGACCACAACTACTTGGTGCACAACCTCAAAAACTCTGTTATTCTACCTGAAATTCATTGAAGTTTCAAGCTGAAAATTTGGAATCCGCCGCTCCCCAAAAATCGCATTGTCTGAGGTGTTGGAATGGCCGGTGTTGACTTCCTTGCTGCTGTAGCTTCATTCCCCAACCCGGATGATAAAATTCGGAGCACCAGCTTTGAGGTTCAAGGAGGTGGTAACACTGACAATGCTTTGATAAAACCCGGATGATAAAATTCGTCTTGGTCTTAATCCAAGGATCATATCTAAGGTTGCTGATGACTCGCATGGCGAAAGAATACTTGATGAGCTTGAAAGGGATGGTGTTGATACATCTTTTATGGTGGTGTCCAAAGGAGGAAACTCACCATTCACATATGTCATTGTTGACAACCAAAAAAAAAAAAAAAAAAAAAACTCGCACGTGCATTTTCACTTCAGGATATCCACCCATGATATCTGAGGGTCTACATACCCAAATCAAAATTGTCTTCAGCGCTTGTAGTAAATATTGTCTACTTAGATGGAAGGCTGCATGAGACTGCTTTGATTGTAGTGCAGGAGGCAAAGAGTAGGGGCATACCTATTATAGTTCATGCAGAAAGGTTAAGGGAGGGGTTGGGTGATATTCCTGACTTTGCTAGTTATGTTGTATGCTCGACAAAATTTCCACAGGCATGGACTAACACCCTTTCTATTCCAATTGCACTTGTTTCTATTATCTTGAGATTGATGTCAAATGTAAAATTCGTGATTGTTAGTTGGGTGGAGATGGTTTCTTAATGTTAGAAAGGACTGAAGCGGATAACCTCAGTTTGAAGAAATGGATGTAGCAGTGACCAATGGATGGAGAAATACAAGGATTAGAACATAAAAAGACAAAAAAGCCCTTCTAATTCACGGTCAACAAACGGCGTCATTGACGGAGGATCAACACTGTCCAACGATCAATAACAGTGGCTACTAAGTGACAATTTTTATTATGGGGGATGAAAAGTGTCAATGCCTCAATAAGTCTAGGACCAAAAATGGCATTAACTCTTGTATTCTATGAGTCACAATAATAATATAACAATAATTAAATATTGTTCAATTCTATATTCTTCTAGGATTTCAATTACCATCATTAATTATTCCCAAATTTACCATAATTAAATAATTTGACCAATTATAAAGAAAGATTATTAAATAATACACGGGACAAATGTTTAATTAAAAATTTTAAAAATTCATTAATAAAACATAAGGTTCTCATAGTTTTTTCTTAGAAACTCTTTAATAAAGTATTTTTTTTTTAGAAATTGGTGGGTCAAACCGCCTACGGCAGTTTGCGTTGGATAGATCTCGAAAAAATACGCGATTTCAAAAAAACATTTGTCTAAAACGGACAACGGAGTCAAAAGTTATGCCTTGCCGAACTTTTGACACTTTACAACTTAGTGTCAAAAGTCAAAAGTTATTAGGAGGAGAGATTTTTTAGGAATTGGGCGGGAAGTTAAAATTTCAGGATTTTGTTTTTATATATAGTATAGATTGTATTACAGTATTTTATAATAATATGAGAATAGAATTTTAACGCAGAATTATTGTACGAATGGGAAAGTAGAAATCAATATATTTTATTAGAAGGAGAGATTTTTTAGGAATTGGGCGGAAAGTTAAAATTTCAGGATTTTGTTTTTATATATAGTATAGATTATATTACAGTATTTTATAATAATATGAGAATAGAATTTTAACGCAGAATTATTGTACGAATGAGAAAGTAGAAATCAATATATTTTATTAGGAGGAGAGATTTTTTAGGAATTGGGCGGGAAGTTAAAATTTCAGGATTTTGTTTTTATATATAACTAGTATTTTCACCCGTGCGATGCACGGAATGGAATTGTTGTAATATATTAAGAATATTTAAATCGATATATAATTATTTAAGAGTTAATTTCACCCGAGGTCGTTTATCTTTCCTGACAATTCCAAATTTAATCCTAGACTATAGTTATTAATTATTACAATTTATTCTATGTTACAACTCTTACGTTAATATTCTTACTATTATTATTAACACTTAATTACTTTTAGATATTATTATTACCACTTATATTATTATTATTATTATATTATTATTATTATTATTATTATTATTATTATTATTATTATTAGTTTATTTTCAAGTACTGATAGTATATAATGGTCGTGAGGCACAATAATAATATAACCATAATTAAATATTCTTGTATTGTATTCTGAAGTTAATGCCATTTTTTGTCCTAGACTTATTGAGGCATTGACACTTTTCATTATCCATAATAAAAATTGCCACTCAGTAGACACTGTTATTGGTCGTTGGACAGTTTTGATCCTCCGTCAATGAAGCCGTTTGTTGACCGTGAATTAGAAGGGCTTTTCTGTCTTTTTATGTCGTATTCTTCTAATCTCGTTTAAACCAGCGCTGATGTGACTCCTGTAGGGATTTTGTTTTTATATATAGTATAGATTGTATTACACTATTTTATAATATTAGAATAGAATTTTAACGCATAATTATTGTACGAATGGGAAAGTAGAAATCAATATATTTTATTATGAAGAGAGATTTTTTAGGAATTGGGCGGGAAGTTAAAATTTAAGGATTTTGTTTTTATATATAGTATAGATGTATCAATGAGTTTATAATTTTATATCGACTAAGATTGTCATTGCATTCTTTTTATATATAACCAAATCATAGGTTATAACAACACATGTTTTTTAATATTTGGGCGAAATTTTTTTTAACTACAAATATGTAATCAAGTCACTCCAATACATTCTTTAGTTAAAATAGATTAAACACTATCAGATGAAGAATCCAAAACAAGCAAGTCATGTAAAAAATGAGTTACATGTGCCATCTATCAGTCGACATATTTTATTTTATTTTTTTAAAGATAACAATAGTACTTCATTGCTCTCAATTGCCATTGCCTTCCAATTGTATATGCTCAATATCCAACACAAGTCCTCTCTTAAACGCCAAATAAGGATATGAAAATGGATGATCGTCTTTCTTGGTTTCCCATCTATACATGAAAAATAAATAAATTTAATTGATTTATAACGGCAAAAGTTAAACAAAATGAATGAAATATCTTTAATTTATAATGATTTTGAGTATAGTATTCCAAAAAAAAAAAAAAAACCAAAAAACTTTAGCTGATTTTGTCGAACATAAAATATATAATAACATAAAACATATCATATAATTTGATATAAGAGCATGCAAAAGATTTAGGACACACATAATGGGATGCGTTGATCATAAAATAATGATAAATGTGTAATTTCAATTGATTTATCATTAATAACTAGTTATACAAAAATGAATGGTATATCATATATGTTTGTAATCATGATTTAACTTTAAAATGGATAGAAATAAATAATTTATAGTGAAGTCAACTTATAATTGATACACAATATTAAGAATAATTGACACAAATTGTCCAAAAGTAAATGTAAAAAAAAAAACCCATAATTTTTAATTGTCATTATAATTCAAAATATTTAAACTTTTTGAATTAATTCAAAGTAATTTATTACCTGAAGCTTTGAACAAGATAGTGTAGGAGGATTGATACTTCCAATTTACCGATTTCTGCACCGGGACAAATCCGAATTCCTCCACCAAATGGGAGCACATTCTTGCTTACTCCAGGATCCTGCATTTATAATATTATTGGGGTAACACATATTGGCAAATTATTTTGTGGACCTGCGTTCAAAATACACAATTTTACATACTTAATGTTTACAATTTACATACTAAATGTTGTTCACAATTCAAATTGTGAATATTTAGTATGTAAATTGCGAATATTCAGTATGTAAATTGTATATTTTGGATCCGGTTAGTCAGTTCATTCTATAACATGAAGTATTAATTTAGAAGTAAATTATTAAAAATGAATTGAGATTGGAGGAAGGTAAAAAAGGGATTAAGATGACATACATTCCATCTCCATGGATTAAATTGGTGGGGGTTTTTATGAAGTGAAGGATCAAGGTTTACTGCCGATAAGATGGGAAGAACTTTCCAACCTGCTGGAATTCGATATCCTGCAATTACATATATGCATGCTTCAAACCACACCTATAAATAATAAATAATATAATTAAACTCCTTTAATTTGAATTACCTTTGAATTCCACATCCTTGATAGCCTCCCTGTGGACAAATTTAACCAGATTTCCACAACGAAGACTTTCATTTATTACCTGTAATAACGTATCTATCTTTAGCACTATCGATTTTAATTTGGTAATACTAAATGATAATAATAATTACCATAGGTGTGAACTGCATTTGCTTGTAGTCTTCCCAAGTCAATGCTTCCCCATTTTTCCTCCTCCTCAGTGCTTGGTGTTCTTCCTGATTATTATTTATATAAAATAAAAATGTTGCCAAACTCAAAACATGCGTTTTTCCACCAAAAAGTGTATACTATCTTCTTTCAAAATGTTGAATTCACAACTCTAAGGGCCTCGATTTCAAACTCCGGTTCGACAAATCATTGGCTCGATAGACATGGTCAAATGCCAGTGTGCACAAATGATCTGTCCACTTTAGACATAATCCCCACACAGTACCATTGTTGAGATTCGAACTTTGATATCTTCACTCAAATACTACTTACTGAACCAGTAAGTTAAGTATATGCGGACAAAAAGTGTATAGTATCTTAATTACCTTTAGTTGTTGAAGGGCAAGGGGCGTCCGAGCAAGAAAATATGCGGAGAGGGCTATAAGCCCAGAAGTGGTTTCATAACCTGCGAGGAGAAGGTCAAACAGAACGCTTACTTTTTCCTCCTCCTTCAAACAATCATTCCCCACAATCTCGTCCGCGAAACAACCGCTTCTAATTCTATCCCCATTATTGCCCCACTCTTCACTCTTTCTCTTTCCCCTTTCATTTAGTATATCTTTGAACGTCGACGCTACCCTTCTGCGAGCCTGCAATAACGTATTCCACGAGGGTTTCAATAACATAATTAATGATGTATTGTATTAGTCTATTAGATATCCGTAAGACGGTCCGGGTTAGGGGTGTAAATAAGTCGAACAGGTCAAAGTTCGGCTCGAACTCGGTCAATTTTAAGCTCGAGCTGAACTCGAACTGACTGATTTCGTAATCGAGTCGAGTTTGAGCTCAAATGTTTTAGGCCCGAGGCTCAAATATATAACCGAGCAGATCGCGAACCACTCGGTCAACTTCAAACTCAAGCCGGTTTGAGTTCAAGTTTACCTATTATTTATCGAGCTAGAGTTCGAGCCTTATTGAGCTCGGCTCGGCTTGTTTACGCTCCTAGTCTGAATCCACTCGACTAATCCCCGTCTGATCTCAAAATTATCTATTATATTTGGAGAGTTTAATTTGTAGATAGATAGATAGATACCTTCATGGCCTTGGCAAAGGTGGTTCCGGGAAGATTAAGCGGAAGAGAAACAAACCCTTCCATGAAGGTAAGGAAGTCTTGGAAGAGTTTAAGGGCAAGCGGGTGTCCAGGCGCCATATCAAATAGACATTTCAACATCACGTTGAAGGAGAAAGCTTTGGCTTCTTGAAACAAGTGAATTTGTTGCTTTCCTTTCCAGGATTCCATGAGCGAGGAGGAGAGCTTCTGGATATCGCCGATGAAACGGCGGCTGGATTTGAATGAATTTATGAAGTCGACTTCCACGCTTCGCAGCTTCTTGTGTAGCTCTCCGTGGACGATCATCAACGACCGGTGTCCCACGATGTTCTTCACCGGTTTAGGATAGCTACTTTGGAACAGCCTACCTTCGTTTTGTAGGACGAAGGTGTTCAACTCAAGTTCGCATGAAATTATTGTGGGGGACCCAAATACATTGGACTTGAACACCCTCCCATATCTGCACCACAAAGAATAATAATAATAATAATAATAATCGATCCATAATCATAAGGTCATGAGTTTGAATCCTTATTTGCTCCCTTGGTTTGAGGGGGTCGGCTATGATTGGTTTACTAGCTAAGCTAGACTGATTTACTTTCTTATGGTTCTTTACCAATTAGGGTTAGGATGCGAGATTTAATTACCTACCCCAAAAGGACTGTGGGGTTTCTCTCGTCATCCAAACAACAAAGTTTCAACTCAAAAGGGTTGCGGGATTTACCTACACTCAAAGGGTTGTGGGGGGTTTTTGCCCCAAAAGATTAAATCTCTAACCCGACAAAGCGGAGGTAAATTACGGTAACTCAATGGCTGGTGTGCACAAGGGATTTGTCCACTTTAATTTAGACATAATCTCATACTACTAACATCGATCTCTTACCCAAAAATCTGTGTATTGAATCAGTAAGTTAAACTCACCTCCGGCAATGTTGTTCCAAGAAGGTGCCTATGGAGTTGGATTTATGAGGCTTGAGATAGCCAATGGTCTCTCCAAGAATTGGCCATCCCATGCTGCCGCCAGGAATATTGTCTGCGCCTCCCTCATTTGTTTTCATAAACAAGTGCTTTAAAATGAACACAAAAACAAAAGCTATTACTCCGGTCAAAATAGCTAATAATTCCATGGAGAAGACAAATAAGAGCGAGCTTATTTAGATTGAGAGAATTTTTTTTGGTTGATATATAACAATATATACAATGCATGTCAACCTTAAAGTTTACAACACGTCTACCACGCACGAGCGTCTACCATATTAATACATTGAATTATGATGAGCTGTAATATTATATACATCCAATCTTTATCGTAGTCTATTAGGCATCCCATTCAATTCATAATTTTTCCATTTTCTAAAATGAAAAACATGTTTTTAATCCATCCAAATCAATGCATGCTTTCCAAAATAAAATATTTATTTTTCAACTCAAGGAAGGAAGTTATGGAAATTTTTTTTAAGAATTCCAGAATTTCCAAATCTAAAATAAAATACATAAAATATTCCATACTTATTACCTACCTACCATAATTATATCATTACCAAATTGTCTACTATATTTTCATCCCCATCGCTACCATTCTATATATACCATAACCTACTTAATTCCCAACTACTATCACCGTTACATTAAATAACATTATCAGTTTTCCAAAAAAAAAAATAATAATAATACCATTATCACTTTCAATAACATTTGTAATTAATTTTTATAAGAAAAAAGTTGGGTTTCAAATATGTTCATATTTTAAAAATTTAAAAATATTGTTAAATTTATATAATTTTCTTGTTGTCAAATGGGGACTATAATCTTGAATGTTTGTGAAAAAATGAATAAGGAAAATGAAAAGCTCCATACATGTTTTAGAATACACGCACGAACTTTGGAAAGGCTGTTAAATAGGTCTAAAAAGATAATTAAGTGCGTATTTTGTCCTATTATGAAATATATTAAAGTTGCATAATTACTTTTTTCCAATTTCAAATCAAAAGGGTATTTGTGTGGTGTAAACATCATTCAATTTATGAGACATGATTGTTGAGCAATTTATATCCTACACAACGGCGCGCGTTGCACTATGCGCCCAGATGCAAAACGACGTCGTTTTAATTATTTTTTTTTTTGAAATTTCCCGCCCCAGTGGATGGCAGTAGTTTTTTCTTTAAAAAAAAAGCCGTTGTTCAAGAATGTACATAATGTTATACTAGAATACACATAATGTTATACATGAATGTACATAATTATATAACAAAATATACATACTATTTTTAAAAGATAATACACATAATCTAACATAATACATAATAAACATAAACTTTTAACATAATACACATCAACTCTTAACATAATACACACAAATTTTCTGATTCGGATGTACATAATTGTATAAAAAATACACATAACTGTATGAACCAATACACATAACGTTGTGAACAAATACACATAATCTCAGCAACTTCCTACCGCGCCTGCCAACACTACCCCAAAACGACGTCGTTTTGGGAGGCGCGCGGCGCACAGTGCTATGTGCGCCGTGGTGTAGGATATAACGATTGATGATTGTTGTATACCGAGATGCCTGCTGGCCCGTTTAGCTCCCTAACCGTTGTAGTCCATAAATAATACAATATAATGAGCATATAGTAAAGCAAAGGTGTTTATTACCAAAATGGTCCCTCGACTATTGTAAAATTACCAATTTAGTCATCGATAATTTTTCGTGTCCAATTAAGTCCCTCGACTTTAAAAATGTTAACCATTTTGGTCTTCCATTAGGTCGGGTGTTAGAAGTCTGTTAAATTAGAGGGTATTGATGGAATTTCACATGACTCCAGCTCTTCACCGACACCGACACCGCCAACATCCTCCAGCTGCTCAAAGTGTACGAGTACGAAGATCTCCCTGACAGAAGCAACAAACCCCCTCCTCCATGGCCTGAAATTTCAACACCCTAAACCTAAACCCAAACTTCTTCAACACCCTAAACCCAAACCTCAAATTTCAACTACTGAGCAAAATAGCTTGACAAAACATAATGCCAAAAATTCTCCAAACTTCTTCAAGGTCACTGAGCTCTGCGACGTCGGCGACCTCTACGAGAGGGTATCGCAGTGGCCGCTTTAAGAGCCCGTAGCCGCCGCAGTTTTTCGACAGCTAATGTCCGTGATCAGCTTCTGCCATCGCGCATAGGGCTGTTAACGAACCGAACATAAATGAACGAAGGTTGTTCATGTTCGTTTGTTGAGAATTTAGGGGTGCTCGTGTTTGTGTTCGTTTGTTAAGGTTTTTTGAAAATTATGTTCGTGTTCGTTTGTTAAGCGTTCATTAGTGTTTGTTAATGTTCGCGAACACGTTCACGAACGTGTTCATTTACGTTAACAAACACGTTTGCGAACGTGTTTGTCAACGTTCGCAAACATGTTCGCGAACGTGTTCGTTAACGTTAACAAACATGTTTGTTAACAAACAAGTTCACAAACATGTTGGTTTACGTTCATGAGCATGTTCGTGACCCTTTAATAACCAAACACCTGCACATGTTCATGATTACAATTCGTCCGTGAACAAGAAATAATCTACGTTCATGTTCCCGAACATTATTAAACGAACACTAAACGAGCTTGTTCACGAACATTATTAAACGAACACAAACGAGCTTGTTCACGGTCTCTCATCAAACGAGCATACAATTGTTCAAGCTCTGTTCATTTATTAACCGGGCTCTAATTTTTGTTTGTTAATGGTTCGTTTACCTTAACAAACGAACATAAATAGTGGCCCACCGAGACGTGAAGCCCGACAATGTGATGTTCGACGCGCAGGGGAACATCAAACTCGCCGACTTCGGGTCAGTGGAGTGGTTCAGAGGGTAAGACGGCGGCTGGATGTCGGTGGTGGTCGGGATGCCGTACTACGCGGCGCCGGAAGTGTTGATGCGCCAAGAGTACAATGAGAAGGTCAGTTTCGCCAGAAGCTAAGGATCTGCTGAGAAAGATGATCTGCAGATGGGTATTCTCAAATTGAACATGGAGATTTTGGCCATCCTTTTCCTATTCCGATATTTGAGTAGAACTTGAGCAAGGTATAAAGGATGATTGAGAAGAAGTGACAGAGGCGGAGATGGGGTTCCGCCGGTGGTGGCGGAGGCGTTTACATGGCTGAAGGAGAGGTCGATCGGAATCTTCTCTCCACCTTAATTTTTCGCCTGTTTTGTGCCCTAAGCTTTTCCTTCGCCTGTTTTGTGCTATGTTTTTCCTAGAAAATGGAGGTCGATCGGAATCTTCTCTCCTTCACTTTTTTTTTTTTTGTCTGAAGGAGATTAGGGAGGTCGCTATGTTTTCACAAAATTGGGGATTTTCCCCCTTATCTGTAAACAAAGGGCGTGGGCAATCCGGGCTGCTCGGTCAGCGAGTGAAATTCCATCAATGTCTTTTAATTTAATAGAATTTTAACACTTGACTTAACAAAGGACCAAAATGGTTAACATTTTCAAAATCGAGGGACTTAATTAGGAACGAAAAATTATTGATGATCAAATTGATAATTTCACAATAGTCGGGGGACCATTTTGTTAATAAACTCTAAAACAAAGTATAAACAAGATGAAGACTCAAAAACCTCAACATCTTGTTATGAAGAACAAAATTTATATAATACAAAAGAATGACAGTTATAAAGCAATACAATAATGGCTAATAAATGGTATTAAATAATAATAATAATGTCCGCATTTAAAAGGTTTTGTAACAATGATATCCTTTATTGAGAATCTCAAAATATTAAAGAGAATAATTAGTTCTAAACAAGTATTTTGTAAAAATCTTATTTAGTAATTTGTTTTTAAAACACGCCTTAGGTTAAAACTGGCTTAAAAAAAAAAAAAAAAAGTCAATATATTAATCCCACAGTAGTTATCAAGTTGACTATTCAACTAACATGACTATAATTACCCCAACTAATGTTCTTTCCAACTAAACTGCTTTAATTTTTGTAAAGAATAACTAGGGATGGCAACGGGGCGGTGCGGGGGCGGGGAGTATACTCCTCGTCCCCGTCCCAGCTTCCCCGACCCCATCCCTGTACCCGTTCCCATCTCCGGCGGGGAATTAAAAAAATTCCCCATCTCCGTCCCCGTCCCAGCTTCCCCGACCCCATCCCCGTCCCCGTCCCCATCTCCGACGGGAAATTAAAAAAATTTCCCGTCCCCGTCCCCGCGGGGAATTTCGCGGAGACGGGGAATCCCCATTCCCGTTCAACCCATAGTCAAAACGTAAAACTAGTACAATTTTTAAAAATAAAAAAGAAAAAAATTGAAATCCATAAATCATAATAAGCTTATTTTAAAAATTATAATTCTTCAACGATTAACATTGAACTATTTTTAATAATAAACAGTAACTTACTGACTTCTTGACCTTTGGTGTTTTAATTTTAAAATCTAATAAAACTAATCATCTAATTCCTCTCAAAAAATAAAATAAAATCTAATCCCTAATCCTAATATCTAATATCTAATCTGTTTGAAAAAAAATCTAATACCTAATCTAATAATCTAATCTAATTCCTAATGCTAATAAAACACATACAGTGTATATATATAGGCCCTGTTTGGTAAAATGGCTGTTAGCTGATAGTTGTTTGCTGTTAGCTGATTGTGTTAATTAGAGGGTATAAATAGTTGATAACATTAGTTGATTGTAGAAAAGTGTTTGGTAAATTAGCTGTTTGCTGATAGCTGTTTGGTATAATTTCTTTTCTCAAAAAGCTAATTGAAAAAGTTGCTAGGAGTAGCTTTTTTAATTTTAGCCTTTTGGAGTTGCAAAAAGCTAATTAACCAAACATTTATATTGATATTTTAACTAAATCAAACAATTAATAGTGGTCAAATAAGGCAAAATTGGCCTATAGGCCAATTTTTTACCAAACAGGGCCATAACCTAATAAAACACAGTGTGTGTATATATATATATGTGTGTGTTTTTTTTATCGGGGACGGGGCGGGGCGGGGCGGGGAGGGGTATCCCCGTCCCCGTCCCCGTCCCCGTCCCCGATCCCCGATATTTTTTCCCGTCGCCGTCGCCGTCCCCATCCCCTACGGGGACGGAGCACATTGCCATCCCTAAGAATAACCGTACTATACATCTAAGTATCTAACTTGTTTCTTTAAATTTGTTGTTAGCAATAATAATATTTATGTTATAGCATATGGTTTATTCTATGTGGTTATTATTCATCTGACTAGGCTTGTCTATTGTATAGGAGATATTTGTGGTAGCTTCCCTATAGGACTCTTCATTGTACTCTCTTTCCTAATCTAATGTGAATTCAGTTTGTTCATCTGGTATCAGTTAGCGTTAGGCTAGGAATCCTATTCTGTGTTTCCTCTCCCACCATACCATGTCGACAAACTCTTCTGATCTCATCGCTCTCAGATGAGGTTATGCCTCTGGCGGTTGGTCGGGAGACTTCCCGAGATGTTTGGCTCGCAATCAACGAATCGCTAGCATCTTCCACGAGGGCTCGGTGCCTCAATTTGTTGGGGCAATTCCAGACACTCCGGCAAGGCAGTATGACGGTCTCGGAGTATCTCGGCAAAGCCAAGTTGCTGGTCGAAGCTCTCTCCCTCGCCGGTCACCATCTCACCCTCGACGAACAGGTTCTCTACGTGCTGCGTGGACTCCGGCCGGAGTTTCGGGCGTTAGCCAGTGCACTCACCGTGATTGGAAAGTCGATGACCCTATCCCAGCTCGGTGATCTTTTGCAGGCGCAGGACTTCATTCAAGGCGATGATCTCTCTGCGATGGATGCTGGAAATAGCTCCTCTCCGGTGGCCCTGTATGCTGGTCGCGGTGGTCAGACCAGTGGGCACGGCGGAAGGCAGTCCGGGAACCAGCGCGGTCGAGGGCGTGGCGGTGGACGGCAGAATGGCGGAGGTCGTGGCCGTGGCAATCCTAGGTGTCAGATTTGCCAGAGTCACGGTCATACGGCCGTCTACTGCTACAAACGATACACGGAACCTGCACCGCATGCCAATGTCGCCGTCGCAGGAGGCTCGCCGGCGGACGCCACTCAACCGGACGCCTGGTTCCCTGACACTGGAGCGTCCACCCACGCGTCGCCGGATGAGCAGCAGGTTGGGCAATCCGAGCTATACACCGGCGGAGATGTCCTGAAAGTGGGCAATGGCGCAGGTTTGAATATCTCCCGGGTTGGCCGTACAATTATCCCATCCCATTCCAGAGTATTAAATATGTCTAATATACTGTTTGTTCCCAAATTGTCGTTACCCTTATTATCTGTTTATCGTTTCACTAACGAAAACAACGTCTTTTTCGAGTTTCATAAAGACTCTTTTTTTGTGAAGGATTGCACTACACGGGAAACGCTTCTTAAAGGCTCCGCGGTAGGCGGTCTATACAAATTGTTGGTGCCTCGGGCGCATTTTGCATTTCTATCGGCAAAAGCTACACCCTCTGTCTGGCATCAACGATTGGGTCACCCTCATAAACAAGCCCTGCAACGAGTCTTGAAAAACTGTCCGGTCACGTCAAATAAAGCCCATGCGTCAGGAGTCTGTACCGCGTGTCAACTTGGCAAATCAGCTCGATTTCCTTTAGATAGAGTTAGTTCGTCAAGTTTGAATATTTTAGATTTATTGTATACAGACATCTGGGGGCCTTCCCCGGTTATTTCAGATTCAGGCTACCGATATTTTGTTTTGTTCGTAGATGACTGTACACGTTTTTCCTGGTTTTATCCCTTACGGCTAAAATCAGATATATATAAAGTATTTGAATTGTTTCGGGCGATGGTAGAACGGCGGTTTTCCCGTTCTATCAAAGCCATTCAGTCTGATTTAGGGGGTGAGTATCGCCGCCTCCACAAAACGTTTGAGTCTTTAGGCATCACACACAGACAATCGTGTGCCTATACTCACGAGCAAAACGGCCGCGTTGAACGCCGTTATCAACACATTGTCGAAACCGGCTTGGCCTTATTAGCCGGAAGCTCAGCTCCGTTAAAATACTGGGATTACGCTTTTGAAACAGCAACACAATTAATTAATTGCTTGCCTTCATCAGCTATATCTTATGAAACTCCACACTTCCGTCTACATAAAACTTCTCCGCCATACACTTTCTTCCGGGTGTTCGGGTGCAAGTGCTACCCTTATCTTAGGCCATATAATCGGCACAAGATTGAGTATCGCTCTGCACCCTGTGTCTTCTTAGGTTGCCCAGTTTCTTTTAGGGGATACCGTTGTATGGACTTAACCACAGGGAAGATATTTATCTGCCGTCATGTGCGTTTTGATGAATCAATCTTCCCATTTGCTTTGCAGACGTCTTTGCAGGTCAATACCAGTCCGGACTCCACTCCCGCACCTTGGGGTGTTGGACCCGTGTTGGTCAATCCCGTGCTTGCCCCGGTTCTTGATGAACCACCCATTGCGCAACAACCGGTGCCTATGGCTATAGAAGGGCCGCCTCAGACTGCTCCCCGACGAGGTCGACCTCCGGGACGGTCTAAACGTCCTCAACCCCCAGTTGAGGATCATGTCATGCGCACCAGGCGCAAAACTCGGGGCACGGACGAGCTATTTCATGCCCTGACCATTACTGTGGACCCCACTTGCTATTCTCAGGCTGTGGGCCATCCGCAGTGGCGGGATGCCATGGATCAGGAGTTCAATGCACTTATGCACAACAATACGTGGAAATTAATTCCCGCAACCCCGAGTATGAATGTTATCGGATGCAAGTGGGTGTTCCGCACCAAGCGCAAAGCCGATGGTACAGTTGAACGGTATAAAGCCCGTTTAGTAGCAAAAGGGTTCAATCAGGTAGCCGGAGAAGATTTTTTTGACACCTTTAGCCCCGTGGTCAAACCCACAACAGTACGCGTTCTCCTTTCTCTTGCAGTATCCCGCAATTGGGTGCTCCGTCAGCTAGATGTTCACAACGCATTCTTAAATGGACGCCTAGCTGAAACTGTCTACATGAAGCAACCTCCCGGTTACGAAGACCCCGCTCATCAGGGACATGTCTGTCATCTGCAGCGTTCTCTATACGGACTCAAACAGGCACCTCGGGCGTGGTTTAACAGGTTACATGAGTTTTTGACTTCAACAGGTTTTTTGGCATCCAAAACCGATGTCTCTCTCTTCTACTATACGACTGGGAAATCACGGGTATACTTGTTAGTCTATGTCGATGACATAATCATGATGGGCAACGACTCGGCTTTGATTGACACACTACTGCATCAGCTATCCACAGCGTTTAAAATCAGGGACCTGGGTACACCCAACTTCTTTTTAGGGATTGAAACAGTGCCCTCGGGTGACGGTCTTGTTCTGTCGCAGCGCCGCTATATGAAGGATATCCTCACTAGGTCAGGTATGACAAATTGTAAAGCTCTGGCCACCCCAGCTTCGGTTACTCAGCCCGCGTCTCCCTCATCGACTCCGTTTGAAAATCCGACGCAATATCGTCGCATTGTAGGGGCTCTTCAATATCTCACCATCATACGGCCCGATCTCTCCTACTCGGTTAATAGACTGTGCCAGTTCATGCACTCTCCGACGGATGACCACTGGGCATTACTTAAGCGTGTTCTGAGGTATATAAAAGGGACTCAAGACTACGGGCTTCTTTTGTCTGTGTCGTCAGCATCTGATCTATGTGCATATACGGATTCGGACTGGGCCGGTTGTCCGGTAGATCGTAAGTCCACTAGTGGATATGCAGTGTTTCTCGGGGATAATCTTGTGTCATGGGTTTCTCGCAAGCAGCGTACAGTCGCCAGGTCATCCACCGAAGCCGAGTACAAAGGGTTGGCGGATGTTTCAGCAGAGGTTACGTGGATTATTTCTTTACTGCGTGAGTTAGGGTTATACTCCAGTTCTCCTGCCACGCTATGGTGTGATAATTTAGGGGCTACCTACCTAGCAGCCAATCCCGTCTTCCACGCGCGCACTAAACATGTTGAAATTGATTATCACTTCGTTCGAGACAAAGTGGCATCTGGGGATTTCATTGTCAGTTTCGTCTCTACCAAGGATCAGCTGGTAGACATCTTCACCAAACCTCTACCAGCACCACGTTTTCAGGCTCTACGAGACAAGCTCAATGTTGTTGCTCTCCAACCTTGTGCTTGAGGGGGAGTGTTAGCAATAATAATATTTATGTTATAGCATATGGTTTATTCTATGTGGTTATTATTCATCTGACTAGGCTTGTCTATTGTATAGGAGATATTTGTGGTAGCTTCCCTATAGGACTCTTCATTGTACTCTCTTTCCTAATCTAATGTGAATTCAGTTTGTTCATCTTTGTCAAAAAAAAAAAAAAAAACTTGTTTCTTTAAATCATTTTCATACATATACAAGAGTACAAGGGTATATGTTCTACCATTCATGCTTATTTATTCGGAGAGACGAGGAACAACTAACTAAACATAAAATTTTGAGTTAATTATCGAAATGGTCTACTGACTATAGCAAATGTATCAATTTGGTCTTTACGGGTATTTTTTTTTCAATTAAGTACTCAACTTTAAAAATTTTATCCAATTTAGTCATCTGTTTAATTAGCCGTCAAATATATGTCTAATTTGAGGTAGTGATGGAATTTCACAATGCTACCCAAGTTTCCATCTCGCTCCCATGTAGCATAACAAATCTCCCTCGTCCCACAACTGCCTTCTCCCCCATCTCAACTTCCGACTTAATCCGACCCTAAATCTAAAATTTCTTCGATCTTCATCATCATCATCCTCATGTTTTGCAGGTGAACCAAGATAAGTAGGATAACTAAAATATTCGCCAGTTTAGAATCACACAAGAACCTACTGATTTATAATGGGCAAACAATATAATGATCCTTCAAATGTAACCCATCACCATGTTCTTTATTCAGTAACTCAAATCCAGTAATGTGTAACTCTCTTTCTGTCCTCCCAAATCGAATTTCCTGTGAGCCCAGTATCAATATCACTGAAGCTTCCATCCTTATCATCCTCAGATCAGAACTATCTTCTTCAATCGATCCTACTACTACACTACACCCTTTACTTGTTTCCTTCTCCCTCAACAACTTGTCTTTGCATAATGTAACATTCATCTCCTCTCAACAGTCAACAACACTAACATCATTTGATATCTCAGTTTTTAAATGCACCGCCCAGGAGAAAAGTTTCAAGGAGAAATAAGGAGCCGGCGTAGCTTGGACTTCCAGCATCCCCATCCTTGCCTCCGACGTGCCGATGAACAGCTGGACCATCGATCAGTTTGTGAGCGGAAAGCCGGAAACCCAAGTAGTGAAATTCCATCACTACCCTTGAATTAGATGGACATTTGACGACTGACCAAACGGAAGACCAAATTGAGTAGAATTTTTATAGTTGATGACTTAATTAGGCAAAAATAATTATTAAGGACTAAATCAATAATTTCGTTATAATTAAAGAACCATTTCAAAAATTAACTCTAAAACTTTGCTAAAATTGAAGTTTAATGAAAGAAGAAACGACACGGTTTTCAATTTTCATTTGCTTTGAGGTGTTGCTTTCATGGAGTTTGATAGCTGATTATTTCTTTGTTTTCTTAGGTCATCTCCCTCCCTTTTCCTCTAATCTCTTTATTTTGTGTGTTCAACTCTTTCACATCACCATATAATTTTTACCTTTAAACTGCCTCCATTCCTGAAATGGGGCACATGCAAATCTATGTGGTCAGTTTTTTTTTTCTCCCTTAAAAATTGTTTGTAATTACACATTTACACATGTCTTGCAAGCTTGCAAACAAGTACAGAAGTTATAATAGAGCCTACTTTTGAAAGTGAGCTAGAATTGTAAGGATGCATTGAAAATAATGAAGGAATTGTAAATTTGATGATATGGAAATACAACTCGTTTTTTTTTTGTTTTTTTTTGTTTTTTTTTTTTTTTTGAAAGAAAGCTAACTTCATAGCAAACAGTAAAACATGAACAATTAAAGGAAACAGAAAGGAAAAGCAAGCCGGACAATTTGACTTTAATTGGACTTTCGTGGCTAACACATGGACAACCCTATTCATCGATCGTTTAACAAACAAAAGATAGAGATTTGTAAATTTCCTAGTTAGTTCCCTAATGTCATTAATAATTAAGTCAGAAGAGGAGACCAACGAGCAACTTTGAATTCCTATAATTACTTGCAGACAATCAAACTCAACATGCACATAGTCAAAGAATCCCCCCGTGTATGTTGAATATTATTTAACAAAGAATCCACAATGACATCCCGCAAATGATCATACATCGGCGTTACAACGTAGGGGAATGTTGGGGTCGTTTACTTAATTTCTCTGTTTTTCCATTTCTCCATTTCTCCAGTTTTCCTTCTCCATTACTCAAGTTTTCCATTTCTCTATTCCTCCAGTTTTTCATTTATCCATTCTTCAAGTTTTTCATTTTTCTGATTTTATTAAATACAATCATCCTATATAGTATTTGTACATTTCTGCAACAAATATATAATATATAATAATAATAATAATATAATAATAATAATAATAATAATAATAATAATAACAACAACAACAACAAATTTGTGTGCATAAGGAGGATGAAAAAGGGAAAAAGATAATAATAATAAATAAATAAATAAATAAATAATAATAATAATAATAATAATAATAATAATATATAATAATAATAATAATAATAATAATAATAATAATAATAATAATAATAATAATAATAATAATAATAATAATAATAATAATAATAATAATAATCTGAAGAAGATGCGTCAAAGTGTGAAGAAGAAGTTGGCTTTGCTGTAATTGACATCGTCTTTGTCTTCCTTGAAAATCTAAAGAAAATCGAAGAAGTTGGCATTGCTGCAATTGAGAGCGTCTTTGTCTTCCTTGAAAATTGTAGTGTCAATATGCAGGAAGAAAATCTGGAGAAGAAGTGTCAAAACTTGAAAATCAGAAGAAGAATAGCCAGCAGGGTTCAAACACTGTTCACTCGTGTGTTTTCATTTCTCCATTTGGAGAAATTGATTTTTGGTTTCTCCAAATTTCTTATGAAAATTAAATAAGAATTTGGAGGAGTAAATTTAGTAAACAAGTTTTCTATTTTTCATTTTTCTACCTCTCCAATTTTCTGCTTTTTTGAAAAATCTTCAATTTCTCCACTTTAGTAAACAACTCCATAGTGTTTGGAAGCATGATTGTTGAGTCATCTCCTACTCTCCATCTGCAACTGCTTCTTAGGATGTTTTGGACTTAAAGTATGTTGCGCCAAACAAATGAAAGATTCCCCAAAGCTGCTTCAAAATATGTTGATCTAGGAAAATACTTAGCCTTGTGACCTTTGACATCAAAGAATTTTATTGTTGTATAATCCTCCAAACTTGTTTCCCCAACATTGCTAAATTAAACTCTCAAATCCTCTTAAATTTCATTCCTCCCCATGCCTTTTAGGTTTACAAAGTTCCTCCCACAGTGTCCACCTAATCCCACTACTCATATCTCCCTCACACCCCACCAATACCTGTTCACCACCCTCTCAATCTCCCTCCTCATCACCAATGGAATAAAAAAACACTCATGACATAGGTAGGTATATATGACTTGGTTTTATCAAGGATATGACAATTTTAGATAATAAAAAAACTTCGTTGTTAATCGTGTTTAATTTACAAAATGAGTGACCTACCAAGAAGTAAGCATAGTGTATGGGAATTTATGGATCCGTGGAGATCCATCAGGGGATTAATGGGTCCGTAGTAAAAGTGAATAGCAACCAAGTCATGAATTAATAATTTCTTGAAAATCTTAATCAAAACAAATAATAAAAGTGAATGATCATCATGTTCAATTCCTCAAAATAATACAAAAATTGTATTATGCATTAAAAATTATACATCCAACAAAATATTATAACTTTAAAATAAAACTATAAATTTTATGAAAATAAACATATCTATAATTTGCCATGATTGAATATAAACGTATTCTTTTAAAATACATTATAACAAATCAAGAAAATGAAAACATACTTAGGGGTGGGGTTCAGCCTTTTGGAAGAAGAAAATGAAAACATAATCTCTATAATATAATGTAGATCTATAATTAAGAATTATTTTGAATATATATATATATATATATATATATATATATATATATATATATATATATATATATATATATATATATATATGTATGTGTGTGTGTGTGTGTGTGTGTGTGTGTTTCTGTGCAGTTAGCCTTTTCAGGTATGGTTGTGCGGTTGCTTAGGTGCATGGTTTTTCTTCTTAAGGTGGTACATGTTTTGTGTGCTTAAGGTCCGTCAACCTAAAGCTTTAAGTGTGTGCGTGGTTTTCTTTCTTAAGGTACGTGATTTTTATGCTTAAGGTGAGTCAGTTGTTAAAACAACTTAAGGTGCGTGGTTTGTGTGCTTAAGGTGTGTAATTTGTGTACTTAAGGTACGGCATTATAAAACTTTAAGTGCGTGGTTTGTGTTCTTAAGGTGCGTCTTTTTGAGTTAACCGCACAACCGACGGAAAGCTATACCGACCGGCATTGAATCCTTCCTTATATATTTAATACATGAATATTTTGCATCAACAAATAAACATTATTTCAAAATTATGGTTCTGCATCATAATATCAAAGCCTGAAACTTATGATAATAATAAGAGCACCGTTCATGACGAGGGAAATTTATTTTTAGTTTCTAGTTACGCACGGGTAAATCTCGCCTTGCTAGGAGTAAGTAAATCAATTTAAGTTGTTCATATATAGCTGATCGGCCTATTGAAAATTGAAGTCTTATGATTACCAAATAAACAACTCAACTAGCTTGGCTAGGATTGTACACTAAAATAAAAAGTGTTCCTTAAATAATGTAAAATTAGGCCGGGGAAGATTAATTGACATTTTGTTTTGTTTTATATAAACTAAAAATGGAAGAGATTCAATGAAGTAATTGCAAGCTAGCTTTGATCTCAAAGAATAGATCGAATAGATACGTAAATGGTGGTGGTGTAGCACTACGCCACTACTAAATGGTCAAATTTGTAGCACCGTACCGCATATTCCAAACAGAAAACACCGTATTCTTCTCTTGCCCATGAAAACTCGTACTTCTTCATCTCCCTGTCCTTGTCGATTCCCAAAAACAAATAATAAAAATTTTTTAAAAAAAATGCAATGACTATTTCAATCTATTTTGGTAGGAAAAAAACGTAGTTGGAAAACCAAAATAAAGAAGAAAGAAAAGAAAAAGACCCAAGGAAATGGGAGAAAAGTGATAAAAAGGAAAGGAGTGAGCAAAATTCTCCTTCAATATCGGCTTGCCTATACCCATCCCATCCATTTGCAGGCACATCATCAGATCAGATCAGATCATTCTCTCTCTTCCTCTCGGAACCAATTCAGCCTTGTCTTTCATGTCATTTGTACAACATTCTGTCCGGATCGGAGACAATTCAAGAAAGAAGAATTTTTCTTGGAATTTGAATTTGAATTAGCTTAAGTAGAGAAGCTAGCTAGATAGCCATGGGGGAAGAGAAAGAGAAGTTTCAAAATGAAACACCCTCTAGCTCTGTCGACGCAGAAAACCAAAACCAAAACCACCACCACGACGAAAATCAAAAACCAGAGGCGGCCAGAAATGAGGAACAATGTGTAGAGCATACCGAGAAGCCGGCCTCCGTGGAGGCGGATGAGGGGCGGACGGCTAGTGATGATCACCAGGAGACGACATCCGGCGGTGGTGATCATCAGGAGGAGGAGGAGGAGGAGAAGGAGAAGATTGAAGCAGGAGATGGCGGGGAGGAGGAGGGAGCGACAACCAAGAATGAAGATGGGGAAGAAGGAGAAGGAGAAGAAGAAAAACCACGTTATCTCCCTCCCGATCTCTCTAAGGTATCTGAAGAGGTGGATCAATACATTTCAGATAATGATACGTTATTGGAGTCCAGAGGCGGCGGCGGAGACGATGATGAATCGTCCAAGTCTTCTCCTCCTCCGCCGGATGAAGTTCCCATATATGTGGAACAATTCGCATTGCTTCTGGAAGACTTGTTGCAGGGGTACAATACCGGCGGCGAGGCGGCCGTGAAATGGAGGGAGCTAGAGGAGGAGGACGCCGCCTCATTGTTGGAAGCCGTGAATCGGATTTGCAGGCTATACACATCCATCTCGCAATTCTATTCTCCAGAACGACAAAAATACGCCAAATCAATCAGCCGCGTAGGCGGAGTCCTCCACCGCGCAATGCGTTTCGTGGAAGAAGAATTCCGATCATGTCTCGACGATTATAAGTTCCCGGATCCTCCAGCACCACCTCAGCAGCCAGATCCAGCTTCCGACGATCCAGCTCCCGACGATCCCGCTTCCGGCGATCCAGATCCCGGCAACGATGAAACCGAGGAGAACAAAGAGGAAGAAGAAGAAGAAAAAGAAAAAGTAAAAGAAGAGGTTGATTCCAGTGGTGAATCGCAACAACTCCCGGCGGAGGATCCGCCGGAAGAGACGACACCACCACAACCGCCTCCGTATTTCCCGGGATATCCCGAGGAAATGGTGTCCAAATTAAACAGACTCGCCAAAGCCATGATATTCGGGGGGTACGAAACGGAATGCTGTCAGGTATACTTCGTGGCGCGAAAAAACGCATTGGAGGAAACTCTCCGGGGAAAGCTAGGGTTCGAAGGCTACAGCATCGATGACGTCCAGAAGATGAACTGGGAGACGGCGGAGAGAGAGATCTCAACGTGGATGGCCGCCTTCAAGCACAGCGCCACCGTGCTCTTCTCCTGCGAACGAAAACTCGCCGACGCGGTGTTCAACGACTGTCCCCAACTTTCCACCACCAGCGAGGCCATCTTCATCGGCTTATCCGGCGGCCTCATCATCCAGTTCCTCATCTTCCCCGAAGCCATCGCCATGACCAAACGCTCCGCCGAGAAGCTCTTCAAATTCCTCGACCTGTACGAAACAATGCGAGACAATCTCCCAACCGCGTACGAAAATTTCCCTCCAGATTACATAACCGAGCTAAAAGCGGAAGCGGCTTTAACAAGAGGCCGGCTGGGGGAGGCGATGGTGGGGATATTCTCCGAGCTGGAGAACTCAATCCAGTCCGATTCAAACAAAACCCCAGTCCCCGGCGGCGCGGTTCATCCCCTGAGCCGTTACACCATGAACTATCTAAAACTAGCGGGAGACTACATGGAAACGCTGGAGCAAGTCTTCAAAGATCACTGGAAAATCGAGACCGGATCAGACTTCGAGTATAACTCCGAGCAATCTAAGAGCCACAAACCCCCCACCGCCCCCAAACAATCTCCATTCGAGCTCCAAATCAGAAAAGTAATGGAACTTCTCGACGCAAACCTAGAACTCAAATCAAAGCTCTACAAAGACCTCCCGCTCTGCTCCATCTTCATGATGAACAACGGGAGATACATTCTCCAGAAAGTTCGAGAATCCCCGCAGCTCACCGAGCTGATGGGGGACCAGTGGGCGCGGAAGCAATCGCAGGAGCTAAGACAGTACCACAAGACGTACCAGCGGGAAACGTGGGGGCGGTTATTGCAGTGCTTGAGCATGGAGGGATTAATGAGCGTGCACGGGAAAGTGCACAAGCCGGTGTTGAAAGAGCGGTTCAAGAGCTTCAACTTAGTGTTCGACGAGATCCACAGGTCGCAGAGCAGCTGGGTGATTAGCGATGAGCTGCTGGAACAGGAGATCCGGATCTCGATAGTGAGTATGGTGATTCCGGCCTACAGGTCTTTCCTAGCAAGGTATAGCCAAATCTTCACCCCGGGGAGGCAGACCGAGAAGTATATCAAGTACCAGGCTGAAGATATAGAAAATTACATTGATGAGCTGTTTGATGGGAAACGCTAAAACATATATACACCCCGCACTAACCCCCCAATTAAAGCTAAGATTTTTAGAAGAAGAAGAAGAAGAAGAATACAAGATTCATGCGTGCATAAATGCATATATGCATGCTCGACTCTTAATCATGTAATAATTTTTCTTTCTCGTATTGTATTTAATTTGGAATGTTAATCGATTAAAGTTACGTTGTTATATAGAGAAAATTTCAATTTTGGTCATATGACTTTAGGGGCTTTGTTAATTTCAGCATATGACCTCCGGTCAAATTTCGCAAGAAAAATTTTAACCCTTAAAATAATAAGGGTATTTTAGTCATTTCACATATCTTCCTTTTTCTCCGGTGAATTCATTAGGGTTCAGATGGCCAACATTTTGGTTGAAATCTCCGAACAACACTTCTCTTTGTGCTCGTCCAGCGCACCTCCTGCCAAAATTCGGCCAAAGTACAAAGAGCCAATAAGACCTCTGAGGCTCAAACTCACAACCTCCCATATAGGAGTCCAACCCGGGTGCTATCTGTGCACAAGGTGCTTGGCTTCTAAAACTTATCTATCAACATTATGCTAAAATTGATGTTGAATAAATACTTCTCTTTTTGGATAATGTTGAATAAATACTTCTCTTTTTGGATAATGTTGAAAGCATCGCAGCGCACCTCATCCTCGAATTCGCCGGAATAAATACTTCTCTTTTTGGATAATGTTGAATAAATACTTCTCTTTTTGGATAATGTTGAAAGCATCGCAGCGCACCTCATCCTCGAATTCGCCGGAACAGATGAATCCGTCGGAGAAGAAGGAAATAGATGTGAAATGACTAAAATACCCTCATTATTTTAACTGTTAAAATTTTGTGGCGAAATTTAGCCGGCAATTTAACCGGAGTGGCCAAAATTGATAAAAATTGCATAGTCAAGATACTAAATTGACACTTTTGAAAGTCATGTACTGAAATTAACAAAGCCCCTATAGTCATAGGATTAAAATTGAAATTTTCTCTTGTTATATATGTTGTTCATTAAACTATTCACCATTTTTCAAATTTACACTAGGATTATATTATTAGTGGATTATGGCCTAGTTAGCTTATCAACCAATTTTGACTTATTATTTGACTTAGTTAAACAATCAATATTAGTGTTTAATTAATTTGTTTTTTTAACAATTTATTTATTACTTCAAAATGTTAAAATTCAAAAAGGCTAATTTACCAAATACTTTTCTACAATCAACTAATGCTATCAATTAGCAATCGTTATGCGTTGGACCCGTGTCCAGCATGCTTGCTGGACACGGGTAACAGTGCCGACGGCACTGTTATCTCTTCTTTTTTTTTTTTTTTTTTTTTTAAATTTCAGACCGCTTCATTGTAAGAGTATATGTTCATAATTTTATTACTATATGTTAATAACTATACATTCATAACTCCATAACTGTACATTCATAACTCTATAACTGTACATTCATAACTCCATAACTGTACATTCATAACTCCATAACTGTACATTCATAACTCCATAATTGTACATTCATAATTTTTGAAGCTCTATGTTCACAATTTTAGAGCTCTATGTTCATAATTTTATCACTATATGTTCATAATTGTAAGTTCATAATGTTAGAGCTCTTTGTTCATAATTTGATCAATAACTGTACATTCATAATTCCATACTGTAGATTCATAATCTCATAACTGTAGATTCATAACTCCATAACTGTAGATTCATAACTCTATAACTGTACATTCATAACTCCATAACTGTACATTCATAATCTTCGAAGCTCTATATTCACAATTTTAAAGCTCCATGGTCATAATTTTATCACTATATATGTTCATAATTGTAAGTTCATAATGTTAGAGCTCTGTGTTCATAATTGCATAACTGTATATTCATAACGGAATAACTGTACATTCATAACGGCATAACTGTACATTCATAATCCAAAAAAAAAAAATAACGCCGTTAACGGCAAAACGCGCGCGAATTTTTTTTTTTTAACTAAATGACGCATTTTTTTTTAAAAAACGACGTCGTTTTAGGCCCGTGTCCACAATTCAATGTGGACACGGGTCCAGGGCATAATTTGCCATCAATTAGCTAGCCAAAGCCACTAACCCCATTAGCTAATAGCTATCATCTAATAGTTATTTACCAAACACCCTCATATATATTATTGTATTATTTTTGGATCAATCATGTAATAATCATCTTATTTGACTAATATAATTTTCATTAAAAGTATTTATTTATAACACAAAATAGTGAAATTAAAGAGTCCAAATTAGTTACATGTAGATTATCTACCTAAATGAACTCTACCGTGCAAGTTTATTAATTATTTATTAATATATATTGGATTCGAGTTATTTATTTATATAATTATATATCCAGAAATGAACTCTAGATTATTAATTATTTCTGTGGATCTAATATTCACAAAAATGTTCGCAAATCATCAGTAAATGTATACCAAACTGAGATATTTTGATTAAAAAATGGTTAATCAAAATTCATGGATTCTGTTGGTTTTAATGTTAGAAACATTTTTAGTGTTTGTCTGTCTAGAATATTTAGTGTGTTTATAATTTTCCGTGCAATTAAGCTTTCCATTTAAGTTGATTATCTGCAATGCGGTGAATTGTAAAATTATAAATATGTAATAAGTGCAATTAAATTGTACTATTGAGCCAAAAAATTTGTGGTCAAACGGTATAATATAATTGTGACGTGACTTTTTTAAATGGGAGATGTATGAGCAGATACTATATAAAAGTGACTCATCTCAACTGGCCAATCCGATTCCTTGATGTTTGATACTTCAATTTCGATCATCAAGACAAAGACTCCTCCCTTTTTTTTTTTTTTTTTTTTTTTTTTCTGAAATACTATTTGTAAAGATAGCTGAACTGAATGATTTATTGATGTAAACACAATATGCTATAAATAGAGTACAATGAGAGGAAATAGAAAGAAGTTGTAACAAAGTTAAACTACAGGAGTACAACTAGAACAAATAATTATAGAACTAAAGCGAAATAAGTGTAGCCTAGACTTGGTGTCTCTAAACTGGAAAATTTGTGGTAGTGAATTTAATAGAGAAATTTGTAAGGGCATTTGATTGGATACTTCATTGGTGGCCGCATGAATAGCAATAGCAGTGGGGGCGGAAAGGAAAATAAAGAAAGAAAAATACTTTCGTAGGAAATTTAGGCTTTTAATACTATGTAAAAATAGTTGAATTGATGTAAACACAACAGACTATATAAATAGAATACAAGGAAAGGAAATAGAAGTTGTAACAAAGCTAAACTACATGAGTACAACTAGAACAAATAATTATAGAAGTCGAAATTGTCAACCACATGTAGTCTTAATAGTATTTACATCTATTGCTTTGTAAATAGCCAATGGGCAATGGTAATTGCATAAATATAATATGTAGTAATACAAATAGCATTTTCCAAAGCTAAAATGTGGCACTTGCATCTCAAAGATTCTTTGATTGCATTGAAACATACATTAAAAAGTGAAGAGAATATATACAGATCAGACAAGAGAGTAGAGTTTGAAGAGGAACTGTTCCTGCATGCATGGAAACAAACACCAACACTCCTTAAAGGTGCATTCGGTCCATACAAAGACAAATACCATTTTTTTTCTTCATCAGGTACTCACAGAAGGTCCAAAATACATGCAGATCGGAGGATCAATCTTGAATATTGAGAGAATTGCTGATGGTATTGTCCAGATCCCATCACCACAAATCAAACCCGAAGCAACTGCACCTGCAAAATCTTCCGAATCTTTCCTGTTTATCCTCTCCCACACGAACAAGATCACTGTGCCAACGAACATGTCAATGGCAAAATAAGCTCCAATATAGAATGGCACAGCCATTGCCATTGGAATAGGAATGAATTGCGAAACCTTTGATGGGGTCAGATCCCTCAACAGGTTTATGGCCAGAGCAGCTATGAAGAATCCACAGCATATAGCGAGACAATGCTTAGGGAGTTCGGAGAAGCCCTCGATTCCAAGAATAGCCATTTCTCTGTATATCACAGCGTATGGTGCTTTGTATGGACTATCGGGAGACCCGATGTCAAAGGCATTCCAAAACATGAAGAATGTGAGTGGAGCAAGAACACATCCCATGGCTGTGCCCACCAACTGACTAACAAACATTGATTTAGCGGATGAAAATGTGAGATAACCGGTCTTGAAATCTTGCATTAGATCAGCAGCAGTAGAGACGATGGACATCATAACCCCACAAGCAGCCAGCCCAGCTATGACCCCACCATTACTTCCCACCAGTGAAGCCATTATAAAAAGACCAATCTTTCCATATGTCGACGCCAAGCTCCAGTCTGTGAGTCCGGTACCGTAGGAATTGCAGAAGGCAAGAGCAGGGGCAAATATATACGCACAAAGAACCAAATACCACTTAAGTGGGGGGAAGATAATTGGAATTGTAGCTGTAGATATAGCAGCCAAGACAACATATCCAGAAGCTGCAAACCATAATGGTATCCCATCTTTCATAAAAACTTCATCTCTTTTCTTCTGCTCAATGTGTGACTGGGATGTATCCTCGTCTGCAGCATCAATTGGAACCATTAGAGAACCTCAAATATGCCAGAAGAAAGTTTTAACATATTAATGTGTATTTGGGGCTTAAGATAAGGGCTGCTACTAGGAAAAAAACAAAAAGAAACAAAAAAAATGGGGGGGGGCTAACTAATTGAGTTGTTGAAATGGATTGGACAATTGTGGTCCAGACCTAGCTCTGATACCACTAGTTGGGACTTGGGATCAAGCGCTTACAACTACGCCAAAAGTTATAGCTAGTAATGAAGGCACAACTTTATTTCTTTATACCGCCACATTTTCGAGAGGCAGAGTGCTAGACTTGACCCTTCAAGCCTCCGCCCAACAATCCCCTAACCACCTGGTGCTGAACTTGGCCTTTCACCGGCCTCCACCCAACAAGGGTAGGAAAAAAGCAATTCAGCATGTTCACCATGAAGAGAGCACGTGTGCTGATTTTTTGGTAAGAACTCTGATAGGATGGGGCAATAGGAACATTACAATAGGATTGACCAGGCAAGGTTTAGATGAGCTAATTAACAATGACAGGAAGGATAGAGCCGGCCTCCTTGAGAAAGTAATTCTAGGTTAATTTCCTGATGTACTAAATAAGAATCTTGCTTGACCGCAATGACCAGGATAAATCTAGAGTTCTATAATTGTTATCTATAGTAAGACTTGCAATTTCTAAAATACCTTATTATAAGTAACTAAAGACATGTTCAATCTTTTATGAAGCGTAACAGGGAAAAGATTCCATCATTTCTCACCTAAGAGCTCCAAGGTGATAGGAAGATTCCTCTGGTTGCTGCTACTTCTGCACACTTCCCTTACAGTTATTGCTATGATCTTAATCAGGTTATAAAGACCATCGCCAAGAATAAGAGAAATGGCTATAAACACCTGCAAATAAATACACAAGTGGGAAGTTAAATATCAGAGCATAATATGGGGATCATGGTTTGCACTTTGCAGAAATACATAAACAACAATTTCTCTCTTGTATCATGTTTCTCAGATTCCAGGGCAAAGATTTCAATAAAAGTGTTTACGAATTTTAGTTGATGCTATATGGGAAAAGAAATTTCTTATAGAAGATATGGGGGGAGGTAAAAGAACTTTTACTAAGAGATTCAGGCCAAAAATTACTTAGAAATACCTTATAACCATAGAGACCTTTAAAGTCATTGCTCTCAAGGTCTGCAGGGTACCAATCACCAGCACGCTGAGAAATAAATGGCCAAAGGAAACCCCACGATATAATTGCTCCAAGAAGAACTGAACAGTTGACTATGTGAGGGCAGATAAGACCACATCCAATATAAGTAGGACTAAAGTCAAAATAGAACCTGTATCGTGGGGCATTATTAACAACTATAACATCAACAATTTGACCATATACACAGCATGGCAGGTTGAAGGAATTAATTAAAACTATCCACAGATCCTGTGAGAGGAGAAACTTATTAACACTAACCGACATTCACCACATTGTTCAGAAATCAACTTTTTCTAAACAGGAGACAAAGTGTTTGACTAGTTAGCAGGAAAGATAAGCTGTAATACTTAAACTACCTGAGCGTTAGGTGTATTTTTGGTTACAGAATTTACATGTTATATTAAATCAGAAGCAACTTTATTGGAAATGGATAAAGAAACGACTCCAGCATATCTGATATACCAATTTGGGAAGCTAGAAATCTCTCTACAGCCGCCCCCACCCTCCTCCAAAAACTAAATGAATAAATAAATAGATAAAAAAGAGCGGGAAACCAAAACTAGAAAATCACACAGGACAAGAAAAGGATTGTGTTTTTCTTTTCTTATCCACACACAGAGAGAGGAATGTTAAGCAAATGGCAGGATTTTTAACATGTGCATGAGGAATTGACAACATATGTGAGAAATAAATTTTTGGGCATTTTATAAGCACATTTAATAACTCTTATGAATTAAAACAACTAAAGTGATGCAGAAAGAAAAGGATGCAGTAGTTTACGTATTCTCAAACAGCTTCAATCCAAGGGTAGGAAAATTGTCGAATCCACATGAATCACCAATACCACTAAAAAACCATTTGAAGCAGCTCCAGCAGAAGCTAATACTCAAATATTTTCCTAGACAGCTTACTTGTTTCCTGTAAAATAATAATGCAATCGTAAGATATTATTATGAAGTTACAAAATATATTGAGAATATTTTCATCTGCAAGATAGCTGTAACTTATAGAAGTTAGCTAAGAGATCTTGCCTTGCAAGTTCAGCTCCACTAGTTGTGTGAAAGCTATTTATTAGCATTGCCGTGGCAGTACCACTGGGGTATGTTAGTTTATAATCCATAACCATGACCTGAAATTACAGAGTTGTGGAAATAAAAGAGGATGAAAAATGCAACATCCCATAGAAAGCCCCAGAATTTGTATTTTAATACACTATAATTGCAGAAACATTTTTCAAAACAAATACCTCAGTCACCATAACAAGCTGATGCACTCACACTTAGTTCTCTTACAATGCATATTAAATCAGAAGATAAATACAAATGAAGAAAACTAAAGATGACCGAGCAGATGAAAACGATGTAGAACTCAGAAGCTGTAGTCATTAATTTAATATTTAGAACAAGAAAAAATTTGAATGTAAAGGCGATTGAACCATAGTGAAAGAGATACCTTGCGAAGTGGGACAAGGCTGAAAAGGCCAAGAAAACTGACAACAAATATGAAACCCATCATCCATAACAGCCCTGGATTCTTCACATCCTCTGCTCTATTGCCAGGGTAATCTGGCCCAATGAGCTGGTATGTTTTCTCATCCATAGAAAGCAAATATGATCCAAATCCACCTGAAAATTATAAATGGAAATTAAGCCTGGTAACAGAAATAACACATTAACACAAGCATACAATGATGCAATCAAGAGAACACGCAAAACAAGAAAGTTCCCATCTTTCCTTTGTGATAAGATGAAAGGATAGAAAATAAACTTTGTTGATGTGACTTGGGAAACTGGGCGTGTGTATAATAATAAAGTAAAGAAATGAATATTCAACATTTCCTTTTTGAGTGATATACAAAATCCAGTGACAGCAAGATCCTTCCTCTACACAGGCAGCAGAAAAAGAACAAGCACAGGTCTAACAATATCACTGAACAAGCAAAAGATCAACCAAAACAAGTAAGATGGTACCCTACTTTACTATCAGATTTGATATCAATTGCGCGCTTAGCTCAATGGTTTAAGTAGGCAGCAGTGTGGGGATGGGGATTACGCCCAAAGTGGACAGATCCATTGTGCGCACTCACATTTTATCTCCTCTCAAATGCTATGTCCAGCCTTGGGATTGGGAGTTCAACACATTTATTTATAAGTTAGAAGGAGTCAAGAAAAGATAAACATTCCAATTATGCATTATTAATATGACTTTTAAAGAATTAATTGATTATGTGAAGATATTTTAGGAAAAAAAATTATTCGAACAATATTCTTTTCTCATAGGAATCCATGGTTACCAACTCCTGCTAAGGATTCTGATTCCCAAGTTCTAAATTTCTGATAATCTTACAAAATTAAATATATAAAAAAAAATTAAAAAAAAACAAACAAACAAACAAACGCCCTAGAATAAAGGGGATGTAAGGGGTAGAGAAGTAAAAGATATTTACATACCGCTAAAGGCGAGGCCATAGCAAGCAACAACACAGGTCTGAATAACGGTATTCTCTTGTCTGGTAAACGGCTGAACCGAAAAGCCGAGTTTGGAGAGAAAGGCGGTCCAACTCTTGACGAAGAAGAAGCCGAGCAAACCAGCGGCAACATTGAGGGAGGGGATGATCCCAACCGTGAGATTGAGCTTATGGGTGATTATACAGAAGAGGGTTCCAAGCACCGCGCTCACCACCAGACCCCTAACAGTAATCTGCTCCTTCCAATCTGGAATCTCATCCACCTCCGCCTCCACTTTGTTATCATCTAACAAGTGCTCCGTTATCTCTGCTGCCGCATCCCCATTGCTTACGGTTCCCATCCTTGTTGGTGACAGCTAGGAGGAGTGAGAAGAGGTGGAGAGATCAGAAGATTGATCGTGAATGGTGGTGATGAAGATGAAGGGCTGGGAAGTTGAAGAAAAGACAAGAAAAGAGGTTGCTTGCTGGATTGGTACTTACTACTTAATAGGCGAAAATGATGGGCAACGACTGCAAGGAGATAGGGGATGGATGAGCATTGGTCAGAAGAGAGAGAATGGTGGTTTCTACTATTATACTAGTAGTAAATAGTAAATTACCCACGGATAAAAACAATTTAATGATTTAATTCCATTTGTAGTCCCTAGGCGGCAGACCACTTTCCTTTTTAATCAGAACATTCACTTTTTGTTATAGTATTATTGTGGCGGGGTGATTATTTTTTATTATAATTTAAATATTATTAAATACAAGGACATTTCGATTTTTATTATGAATTTAAAAAAATATAAAAAAAAGTCTTTCAATCTACTTTGTATAAAAAAAATATTAAAATGTCTTTGTATTTAACAACATTTCGACGATTTTATTGATGGAGGACTAAAAGTGGTCATGCCAAAATAATACTATGATGAAATGAGGATGTTCTAATAAAAAATGACTAAAAGTGGATTGTCACCTATAAATCTAAAATCAAAAATGGAATTAACTTTTTTTTTTAATTGTAATTATACTACTATTACGGTAATTATTCTTCCCAAACTATTAAAGTAATTATTAGTTTAATGAATAAGGATCAAATATGTCACTCAACTGCACACCAAAGTATAATTAGGTCATCAGACTCAAAAAAATGCAATTGGGTCCCTGAATAACATAAAATCATGCAATCAGATTCAAAATGACCTATTTACCTGAAAGAATGCTGACATGGCGATTACTAATTTTAAAAATAATTTTAAACAAAATAATTAATTAAAATTAATATTTAAAAAAAAAAAAAAAAAACTGCCGTGTCTCCCTGGCCATGGAGACGAAGGTCTTCGTCTCCCTAGCCATGGAGACGACGGCAGTTTAGTTTTTTTTTTTTTTTAATTATTTATTTTATTTAAAATTATTTTTAAATTGGTAACCACCATGTCAATATACTTTCAGGTAAACAAGTCATTTGAGTCTAATTGCATAATTTTGGGTTGTTCACTTATCCAATTGCATTTTTATTTTTTTTAGTTCGATGATCTAATTGCATTTTGGTGTGTAATTGAGTAATCTATTTGACCCTTATTCCTTAGTTTAATTACAATAACAATTATTAATTAGTAATACTAATATTTATGCAATTAATTATGTAATTATCATAATAATTAGACAAACTATTTGTTAGTCTTGGAATAAACCACTCACACACATGAACAAAATGAGAGTGTTAAAAGACATCACAGACACAATATTGAAACCGGTCTAACCTTACTTGCTCAAGCTTCTATCCCTCACAGATTGTGGGTTTATGTCTATTAAACTGCGGTCTTTCTAATTAACCTTAACCCTCCGCTACCTTAAACAATTCGAGTCCCTATGAAATTATCAACGAAACAACTCCCAACTACTCCTTCCTTTGTGTTTTTGATTGTCTATGTTTTCATGTCTCTGTTCCTACAATAAATACAAAATAGAGTATCATTTTGCTTCGTTTGTCTTCCTTGGGCATTCTGAATCAAAAGAAAAGTTTATTGGACAATTGAAAGATACAAAGTCAGACTTGTTGCAAAAGATTCAATCAGGTAGAATGAGAATATTATTTTGACACTTTAAATCCGATGGTCAAACCAACTACAGTAAGACTTCTCTTCTCTCTTGCTATAACTAAACAATGGTATATCAGACAACTTGATGTTCATAGTGTTGTTCTTAATGGCTGCCTAAGTGAGAATGTCTCTTTGAAGCAACCACCAAGATATATTGCCAACAATTTTCTTACTCATGTTTGCAAACTACAAAAATCTTTATATGGTTTGAAGCAAGCACCACGTGAATGATTCAAACGTCTTCATGATTATATTCTCTTGATTGGTTTCAAGGCTTCAAAAACAAATGTTTCATTGTTTATCTATTATGTTGCTAATGCTCAAATTTATTTACTTGTCTATGTTGATGATGTACTAATAATGACCACCAATGAAAACCTCTTGGCTTCAAGATCCGAGATATGGGACATCCAAGCTTCTTCTTGGGAATCAGACAGTTCACAACAAGGAAGTGATGATCAAGTCACAACGAAGGTACATGCTAGAAATACTCAAGAGATATGGAATGGAACACTGCAATGGGGCGATAATCATGTCACAATCCCACACAGTACCGCACCTCTTGGCTTCAAGATCCGAGATATGGGACCTCCAAGTTTCTTCTTGAGAATCGAGACAATTCACAACAAGGGGGCGATGATCCTGTCACAATCCCATACACAGTACCGCAACATAGTTGGGGCACTTTAGTATCTAACTATCACTCGTCCAGATAATACAAAGCTATGGTTCGCTCCGGCTCCTACTAGAACTCTATTCAACCAATTTTGCCAACCCCTTGCTTGAGATGCCATCATATCACAACGTACTTGGCCAGGTTTCACTATGCCCGCAAAAATCACCAAAACTTTAGTGTGACAATCTTGGTGCTACCTATTTGTGTGCAAATATTGTGTTTCATGTTCGAACCAAACATGTTGAAATAGATTATCATATTGTTTATGACAAAGTAACATCCAAGGAACTACAAGTAAATTACATCTCTACAAAAGACTAATTGACAGGCATCTTCACCAAGCCACTAATCACAACAAGATTCAATTATATAGGGACAAATTCAGCGTTCTCTCTAGAAAACCTTAAACTTGAGGGGACATATTAAGACTCAGTATTCTAGTAATTACACTAGAATTCTTCCTCTCTGTATTATTGTAAATCTATCTTTCATTATTTCTATCATGACTAGAACTCTTTGTATTACTATAAATATATCTATTATTGTATCTTGTAAATTGAATTGTTCAATATTAAAAAACACCCCATAATTATTGTTATCATTGATTTAATGTTAGTTTACGGGTGAATGTGTTTTCCAAAACATATATAAAAAAATATACAAACTTTGAAAATGCTATTGTCTTCGTCTGAGGAATAAATGATGGCTATTTTCGTTCTCATCAAACGAGGATAACTAACTATGGCTATTCTCATTCAACTTTTCCTTTAAAACAACGGAAATACAGTTGCTTATACAATACTGTGGGTGACTACCTTTGTGTTCTTCATCTCACGTCAGGGACGAAGTAAACCATGTGTAATTTTTTTATTATTATTAAAAGCAGAACGAAGACAAGTTGTACCCGTCTAATCAAGGACAAAGCTAGAAAATAATTTTGAGACCTTATTAATATTTAGGGTGCGTTTGGTTCGCACATAGGAATTGGAATCGAAATGGGTATTAAATACTTGGTAATGGTAATGGGTTTTGGTGAAAGTATTTAACATGTTTGGTAGTAGGGTGGAATGAGAATGATTACTAATAGTAGTGCTTGAAAATGAATAAAGGAATGAAACCCTTATTTTATTTGGGTATGGATTTTTCAATTGATGGGATATTCCAAACCCATAGTAGTGTTCTAAAAACCTATCAACCAAACAACAACAATCACTTTCATACCCATTCATATGGACAAAACTCACCAACCAAACACACCCTTAGTTGTACTTGTCTAATCAAGGACAAAGCTAGAAAATAATTTTGAGACCTTATTAATATTTATCCCACAATGTATGGATGAATCGTATCCATCCATTTAAGATGATCGAGGGCTAAAAATTTTTTAAAAAATGACATTTTCATAATTATCATAGTACATTTAAAATTGACAGTGAACCTATGATCTATAATAGTGCACTCAAGACAAGAATATATACATATTTATCAACCAAATATTTAAATATAGTTCTTTATGTAATTTTATAATCCAACCAAAATATCATTCCTATTATATATTCATTTTCTATTTCATTTCTTCTGAAACATTAATCTTAATTCCTTTATTTTCATTTGTAAGAACCAAGCACTATGTAAGATGTTCTAATCTCTGTATTCCATACTATTGAGTCAAGAGGATACACATATTTATACTAGGCTATGCACACTAACTATGGTAAGGATCAATAATATCCCTAAGATATTATACTGAGATCATATCAAATATTCTTCCACCATATAATGTCTAACACTCCCCCTCAAGTTGGAGCATAGATATTGATAATGCCCAACTTGTTACATAAGTAATCTATTCGAGGCCCATTCATAGCTTTTGTAAAAAGATCTCCTAGCTGTTCTCTTGTCTTCACAAATCCAGTAGAAATTAAGCCTCGTTGTATCTTTTCACGAATGAAATGACAATCAACTTCAATGTGCTTGGTTCATTCATGGAAAACAGGATTGACTGCAATATGGAGAGCCGCTTGATTGTCACACCATAGCTTCGCAGGAATAGAGGCCTTGAGCCCTATTTCATCGAGAATGTGATATATCCACAAGATTTCACAGGTTGCCTGTGCCATTGCTCTATATTCTGACTCTGCACTCGATCGTGAGACAACATTTTGCTTCTTGCTCTTCCACGAGATCAAGTTTCCACCAAAGAAGACACAAAATCCGGTTGTAGACCTCCGATTCTCCTTAGACCCTGCATAGTCTGCATCTGCAAAGCACTCAATGTTCATATGTCCATGGTTTTGATATACAATTCCACGTCCTGGAGCACCTTTCAAGTAGTTCAGGATTTGTTCAACAGCTTTCCAATGATCAATAGTTGGAGATGCCATAAATTGACTTACAATACTTACTGAGTAAGCAATATCAGGACGAGTTACAGTCAGATAATTTAGCTTACCAACCAATCTTCTATATCTTTCTGGATCATCAAATAGCTCCCCCTCTGATGTCAACTGTGAATTAGGGATCATTGGAGTATTGCATGGCTTAGCTCCTAGTTTCCCTGTTTCTGTCAATAGATCAAGTATATATTTTCTCTGGGAGAGAAGTATACCTTTCTTACTCCGTATTACCTCAACACCTAGAAAATATTTTAATGTACCAAGATCTTTAGTCTGAAATTGACTGTGAAGAAAGGTCTTAAGAGATACAATACCAGCGGTGTCACTTCCAGTGATGACAATGTCATCCACATAGACAACTAATAAAATAATGCCTTTCTCAGAGCGTTTATAGAAGACAGAATGATCAGACTTTCCTTTTATCATGCCAAACCTCTCAATCGCTTGACTGAATTTTCCAAACCATGCACGAGGGGCTTTGCTTAAGGCCATACAAAGATTTGCGAAGTCGACAAACCTTACCATACTCCCCCTGAGCAACAAACCCAGGTGGTTGCTCCATGTAGACTTCTTCTTGAAGCTCACCATGTAGAAAAGTATTTTTAATGTCCAGTTGATGTAAAGGCCAATTAAATCTAGCAGCCATAGAAATAAGCAATCTGACAGAGGTCAATTTTGCAACAGGAGAAAATGTGTCAGAGTAATCAATACCATAAGTTTGTGCATACCCCTTAGCAACTAAACGAGCCTTCAACCGAGCTACAGATCCATCAGGGTAACCTTCACCATGAACACCCATTTGCACTCAATGGCCTTCTTCCCTACAGGTAAATCTACCAAGTTCCACGTACCATTGAAATCCAAGGCATTCATCTCCTCAATCATAGCGTTACGCCAACCAGAATGGGACAGTGCTTGTTTGACAGTTTTAGGAGATATGGGGTAAGTGGTTGTAAGAAACAAACGATGAGACAGGATAAGTACAAATTCTTTTACCTTTGCGTAGGGCTATTGGCAAGGTAGCTGGATCAGACGACGAAGAATCCGGCTCAGGACATGAATCTGGCGTATTGTCAGGAACCAAAGTAGTGTCGGGATTCGGGTTAACCTCTTTTGGAACAGACTGGTGTTTACGAGAATATACCTGAGTGATTGGTGGTCGGGAAGGTGGAATACAAGCGGAAGCGGTGGTAACCGTATAGATGAGAATATCATCATCACTGTCGCCATGGCTTTCTGAATTTGAAGAAGGTGAGAAGGAAACATCTTCATGGAAGGTTACATCAATAGACACGAGATATCTTCCCGTTGACGGACAATAACACCTATACCCCTTTTGAACACGAGAATATCCCAAAAAGATGCACTTTAAAGATTTAGGATCTAATTTCGTGATATAGGGCCTTACATCTCTCACAAAGCAAGTACATCCAAATGTTTTTGGTGGAATAGGAAATACAGATTTGTGAGGGAAAAGACACTGATAGGGTGTTGTACCATGTAAGACTGAAGACGGCATACGGTTGATCAAAAAACAAGCAGTAGAGACTGCATCAGCCCAAAAATGTTTTGGAACCCACATTTCGAACAGGAGAGCTCGAGCAGTTTCTAGTAAGTGCCTGTTTTTGCGTTCAGCAACCCCATTTTGAGATGGGGTGTCAACACAGGAAGATTGATGTAAAATTCCATGTTCAAGCATATAAGAGGAAAAGGGTTCAGAAAAATACTCTTTAGCATTGTCACTTCTCAATACACGAACATGTATATTAAATTGTGTTTGTATCTCAGCACAAAAAGCACGAAAATGGGAAAATAATTCAGAACGACTTCTCATAAAATATAACCAAGTCATGCGAGAGAAGTCATCAACGAAAGTAACAAAGTACCGAAACCCGGTTTTGGACATAACACGACATAGACCCCAAACATCAGAATGAACTAACTCAAAAGGAGCACGTGCTCGTTTATTGACTCTAGGACTTAAACTAACTCAATGATGTTTAGCAAATTGACAAGACTCACAATTTAAAGAGGACACCTTACTAAATTGCGGACACATCTTTTTCAACAATGGTAAGGATGGGTGCCCTAAACGACAATGGACTTCCAACGGAGTACCCATCCCAAAGCAGGCAACAGTTCTCGGTATACTGGAATCAAGAATATAGAGGCCACCAGACTCATGCCCTTTACCAATAATCTGCTTCGTCGTAAGATCCTGGAACATGCAGTGAGTGGGAAAAAAGGTTATGGAACAATTTAGAGCATTAGTGATTTGACTAACAGAGATCAAATTAAAAGACAAGTTGGAAAGGCTCAAGACCGAGGATAACGGGAGATCAGGAGTCGGATTAGCAGTGCCAATCCCAAGCACCCTAGAGGTGGATCCATCAGCTAGAGTGACATGGGAAGTTGAAGGAGAAGATTGAAAGGTAGATAGGAGGCTAGAGTTACCTGTCATATGATCCGTGGCTCCCGAATCAATAACCCATTTGGAAGCTGAAGAGACGAGGCAAGTGTTGGGATTACCTGAGGTGGCAGCCGCTACAGTTGAGGGAGATGATGAGGATTCTTGGTACTTCAGGAACTTAGCATACTCATCTGCAGAAAATACAACCGTTTTCTCACCATGAGTATCAGAAGACACAATATTGGCAGACCGATTGCCCTGATTTCTATTCTGAAGCTTTCGGCAATCCTTCTTCATGTGCCCCGGTTTCTGACAGTAATGGCAAATGATTGGATTATACTGCTGGCCATGAGGATCCCTATTGTGATATGACGACTTCACAGGCTCCCCCTTTGACTTCTGACTGACAAGAACACTACTCGACTGAGGGGGTTGATAGGTCTCTGTGCGTAATACTCTAGAGAATACATCAGATAGGGATTTGAGCTCCTCACTGGACAATATCTGGGACTTGGCTGGTTCTAGTCGAGGATGAAGACCAGCCAAAAAACTCATGATGGCCATTTGTTCTCGTTATTGCTGCTGCACCTTTATGTCCGTTGTGAACGGCATTAATTCATTAAGAGCCTCATATGTTTTCTTGAACTCCATAAAATAAGTCTGCAGAGGTTTGTCAAGCATGTCAGCCCTATAAAAAGCCTTACAAACATCATAGATTCGAATAATGTCGCCCTTACCCGAATACAAAAAATTAAGATAGTCTAAGAGCTCTTTGACAGTTTCACAATGACTAACAAAACCAAATATTTCAGATTCAATTGAGTTCCGTATTTGAAGAAATAATTTAGCATCATCACGCAACCAAGTTTGCTTAGCTTTGTCATCCTCGGGTGGGGTGGCAGTCATATGGGCATCTTTGTCAATACTACGCAGATATATTTTAATGGTTCGTTTCCAATCCAAATGATTTGAGCCATTTAATTTGTGTTCTGTGATTCTTGCATTAACTGGAAGAATATCGAACACAACTATAGACTTAGGCTCAGACATTAGGCTATCCAACAAGAAGATATCTCAAATCAGACAACCAAACTTCCAGAATCAGACCTCTAAGCCACAACAAACACACAAACAGCCACACAACTTCACTGTCTTGCAAAGCAAAAAATAAGAGGGATATTACCGGGACCTCCAATGCCAAAACCGAGCCTAGAGCAGCGACGTAGAAGACCGGGCGACCTCGGGAAAGTAGACCGGAGTGGATTCCGGCGCCGGAGTGACGCACACGCGCCGGCGCGTGGACAGCCGGCGAGGGACGAAGGCGGGGCGTGAGGGCCACTCGCCGGGCGAAATCACGTCGAATTCAGCAGTCCGGCCTATCAACGACCGGCGACTCTGCTCCTGATGGTAGTGACGACAAACGGCCGGCGACAATCCCGACCCAAACCTCCACCGTGCGCAGAAGCAGAAAGAGGAAAAAAAAAAAATTCTGTGTTTTTTTTTCTTTATGTGGCTGTTGATACCATGTTCTAATCTCTGTATTCCATACTATTGAGTCAAGAGGATACACATACTTATACTAGGCTATGCACACTAACTATGGTAAGGATCAATAATATCCCTAGATATTATACTGAGATCATATCAAATATTCTTCCACCATATAATGTCTAACATAAGAGATTTAAAAGGCTTGGTCCTCTTAATGCCAATGTTCAAGAGGAAAGTCAGTAATGTTTCAAAAAATGATTCAATCAACTAAAGAAAATGTATAGTAGAAAAAAGTTCAACTTGTGATAATAACACTAAAAGCAGAGCTGAGGGCATTTTCTAGATTTATTTGTATCTCTGCAAAACTATTTCATCCAATGCTTTGTGCCACAGAGAATTGTTGCTCACCACAGCTTTATGTCACAATGCAAAAGAGGTAACATAACAAGTCTTCTGGACTGAAGTATACAAGAACACGAGTATGACTTTATACATGTCAGGAAACCTGATCAAATTCAAAAGAAAACCAAATGATAGACATCAGTCCCTAATATTAACTCCAAAATTCTTATATTTCCAAAAAAAACAAAAAAACAAAAAAACAAAAAAAATCTAAAATTCTATGGCAAGACCTAGTGCTTGTCCTCCTTGGGGAGGTCTTTCTTTGGTAACTCCTTCGGTTTTGCATTCTCCATTTCCCTGATGGAAGAATATAAAATTAAGTTAGTACAAGCTAACGCAGTGAAGCAAAAGTGCAGGATGCAAGCTATTTCAAATAATTGAATACACTGGTAGTAAAGATGTCCAAGATCATTACTGATTGTTGCTGGAAATAAACCATTACTGTTTAACTATATAAACAATAAAATAGTGACTTGACAACTGCACATGACCAAGCCCCTTGTCATTAGTTTTACAAGCCCAAAAAATATATCCAACTTTCATTCCGCACAGATGCCACGCTATAGTTATCACACTGAAGGAGTGAAGGATTTCAGTTCAACTTTAAGCTATTCTACACACATTGCATCCTGAAATGGTTTTCCGCATTTCCTTTGTAGTGTGCTAAATGTTGTCCACTTTCCTTAAATAAATGCCACAAATAAGTTTACTTTCCACATTATCCTTCTAATAAAATTCAGAAAGTCATTATCCACCTAATATGGGTAAAAGAGAAAAAGTAGATACTCGTCCTCTACTATTCTTATAAATTGTGTCTAAAGTAAATGGGATAATCAATTTGGGATGGAGGGAGTATGCCATTAGATTCTTGTTTGAAAATGCAATTCAACTACATAAATTTATAAAAATAAGCATTTAATTAAGGGTAAATCTGAATTACAAAATGGGTTGTGTGGAGTGCCATAACTCCATAAGGACCGTGTCTAAGAGCATCCATATCAATGTTGAATATTTTGTGGTTTTTTAGGTCCACATAGGAGAGAGAAGATGGAGAAAAAAAAAAAAAAAAAAAAAAGGAGAAAAACAAAAGGGGAAGAAAAAAAACTGACAAACTATAATTTAAAAAAAAAAAAAAAAAAGAACAAAGTTTTACTGCTTTCTTCAGCTGGCAGGCAGTGCACGCCTGCCATTTTTTTTTTTTTAATAAATTCTGACAAATCCCAAACCTTGCTGGAGTTAAATTTGCCAAAAAACTTCCTCCCCCATCAGTTCTTTTCACCCTACACTAGTTTTTTCTCTGCCAAAAACCCAATAAAAACTACTACTATGGATGCTCTAAGGACTAGTGGATATTGATTAGCAGTTGTGTTAACACATTTGGGAGGTTATAGAAACCAAATACCATCTAGAACTGAGTCAAAGGTTAGCTCTAGCAAGTACAATGAGTGGATTGTGGAGGAAAGAAAGTAAACCAATTGTTTGTTGTGTTTCCAGACCACTCAATGAGGTTCTACTACAAGTGACTGCTGATGTAAGAATTGAAGTAAATAAGCAATTGCAGAGTTCCAAATAGCCGGTGCAATCGGATTCTTAGCATTAGATGGAATGCCCCTCTAGTTAATTTTGCACCTCAACAGTTAAACATCCCTTTTATCCGTTTTGTTTTATGGGAACGCTTACACATTTAGCCCTAAATCATCTAGGAATGCAATGAAGAACAATAACCAGTTTTGAAAATAACTCTCAAGTCTCAAATAAATATACCAATTCCCTTTCTGCATCTTTTTTTTTTTTTAATCAAATACTCAGCAAGTAATATTCATACAGTAAATAGCATAATTTCTAGTTTCAATGTTTCGTCCAGTGAAGAACACGAGACTACAACTGCCATGAATGGAGTATTGAGTATTCATCCCCAAATCATAAACACACAATAATCTGATCTTACGCAAATAGCGAGAAATCGGTATGTACAACGAATCTAAAAGGGAATCAAGCTGGGAAACCAGGAAGACCAACGCTAAAGATTGTAAAACAAAAACAAAATATTGTCGGTAGGGAAGAAAGGGGAAAGCGTACTTGGCGGCGGAGGCGGATTCTTGCTCAAGCCAGTGGCGAATTTGGCGGACGTTGCGCCGGAAAATTGAAGCCGATTGTTTCACATCGCTCCTCATCAACAGTATCACTGCGCTAACTCCTGCCACTGTCAGTATGAAGTTGGTTAGCGCCATTTTGGTGACTCTTCGACTTACTACTACAAGGATTTGAATTCAATTTCTAGGGTTTATTTAGACGAAGTGGGAGGCTTGTTGAATGATGCACAATAATCCAAAATTTCCATATGTTTATATATATATATATATATATATATATATATATATATATATATATATATATATATATATATATATATATATATATACTAGTTTTTTTACGCACTTTGTGCGATTGAGATAATGCCCAATAATTATTTTTAAATAAATATTCCAAAGTATATCAATGCAATATTATATAGGAGATTTTCATGCATATGTAAATAAATGTTGAATTTGTTTATTTAAATCGGTAATTTAAAGTATATAAATGCAAGATAATATATGAGAAATTGATTATAATTGTCACTAAAATAAATGTTTGCAACTTTATAATAACGCTAGTCTAAATATTTAGTTTTAAAGCGATAGTCTAAATAAATACTACTTTTGATTTAAATTTCTCTAATTTTTCTTAATTCTTTTTTTGGGTAGCATTGTTATTGTTTTCATCTTCAGTACATGTCCTCTTTTTTTTCTTTTTTTTTTCTTTTTTTATTAGTAGTGTTTCATGTGCAATTAGGTTACTGGTAGCAGCATAGAGGGATTCATCATGCAATGAGATTATGGTGTAGGAAGTTTTAGATTTACCTTGCTGTGTATATGACTGAGATTTTAGCTGTAATATGAACTCTTTAGCGTACAAACACCTATTGATATTTAGTAGTGGTAGTTTTTTTCCTACATGTTTCATGTGTTGTGAGATGTGTGTCGCAGGTTATCATGTGAAAGTATTGAACGAAATATTAATATTTATTATATTTGTATAAAATACTTGGTAAATAAATAAATAAATAAATAAATAAATAAATATATATATATATATATATATATATATATATATATATATATATATATATATATAAAACATGTTTTGTATTATAACTTTGATATTTAATTACAAGATAATGTAAAAAAAGAAGACAATGAACAATGTAGTGAATATAATAAATTAATAAATTTGAAGGTAATGAATCTTTGAATTGTAGAAAATAAAGATAATATAACTAATGAAATTATATTTCTTTTAAATTTTTTTATAATGAATAATTTTTTTTAAAATAAAGCATTATAGACATTTAATTCTAAATTAATTAAATGCATATATATTCTTTTTTGTTGTAGCTACTAATTTATTTAATTAATAAGAGTAATAAAGTGTCGTACATACTTTTCTTCAACAATAATGAAATCAATGATTTTTTTTTTAATTTCCATTCCTTGTTGAGACAAATTGTTTTGTGAGTTTGTCCATAACAATTGCTACAATTGCTGTTAATAGAGGATGATAATAAATAATTCAAAATATATGGTTACAATAGATATTAATATAATGATATAGTAAAAATTAACTTACAATTTTTTTTAGAAGTTTTCATGCATTGATAAAATTTTGATGTGTAAACTTGTTCAATTGGAGCTAGTAGGATGTTAACATTGTCAATTATTTGAAAAATGATCCTACCGTTTTAGAGTCCATGTGTAATTGTATTTATGATCAACAACATTGTAGTTAGGCTGCGCAGGTCTGACAATGATGTAAGAACATTGTCCGATAAAAAAATAATAGTATAATATTAGTAATGTAATGTACAATTGTACCATTATAAAAAAATACAAAAAAAAATATTAATACCATAATGGCCTAAATCATTCCAATAATGCAAAAGCATAATTGAAATATTAAGTTTTGTTCTAAATAATCAGAAGAAGATTAATTTAAAAAAAAAAAAAAAAAAAAAAAAAAAAAAAACTTAACATAAATTTGTTTTTTTTTAATAAAAAAATTCAAGAAAATCAAATAATTTTAAAGTAGTTCCTGATTTATAATATTTGATGCTCAACTTTGAATGCTATGTATTTAGTCGAGCTAATTATTTGACCAAAGTTTATGTTAAATTTTATATTATATATTTTTTTAATACATTTTAACATATTCATAATATATGTTTAACAATTATGTCAATTATACTTGGGATGAGGTTCGAACCTAAGACCTTATATAAATTAGAGTTAATTACCGAAATGGTCCCTTGACTATAGTGAAATTACCAGTTTGGTCCTTGACTATTTTTTTAACCAATTAAGTCCCTCAACTTTAAAAACTTAACCAATTTGGTCCTCCGTTTGTTTGACCGTTAGTCAACCGTTAACCTGGGACCAAATTGGTAATTTTGCTATAGTCAGGGGACCATTTTGGTAATTAACTTTAGGGTGGGCAATCCGGTTTAGTTTTCTCGTACTGAACCGTACCAAATCGAACCGAACTAATTTGGTTCGGTAATATACCGAACGGTATTGGATTCTTGTATACCGAACGGTTCGATAAAAAACCGATTCGAACCGATCTGAGTTGTTCGGTAAAAAATTGAACTGAACCGAATATCGTTTAATTTTTTTTAAATATTATAATAATAATAATAATAATAATAATAATAATAATAATAATAATAATAATAATAATAAATAAATAAATAAATAAATAAAAAGTAAATCCATATCCAAAGCACGAGTATCTCTTGTAAACGTTTTATTTGATTTCTTTATAATTTGTTATCAAAAGTTCTACATTATGTGTTATGGTGTTTACATAGTCCATATCCAAAGTCTAATATATAACAAAATAGCAATCCAAAGTTCAAACGGTATTCGGTTCGATTCGGTTTTTACCAAACAAATTCAGTTCGGTTCGAGTTTTTACCAAACCGTTCGGTTGTTCAGTATATTACCAAATCTAACTAGTTTGGTACGGTTCGGTTCGAGAAAACTGAACCGAATTGCCCACCCTTAAAGTTAATTACCAAAATGGTCCCTTGACTATAGCAAATTACCAATTTAGTCCCAAGTTAACGGTTGACTAACGGTCAAACAAACGGAGGACCAAATTGGTTAAATTTTTTAAAGTTGAGGGACTTAATTGGTCAAAAAAAAATAGTCAAGGACCAAATTGGTAATTTTGCTATAGTCAAGGGACCATTTCGGTAATTAACTCTATAAATTAAGAGTATGTTAAGAATAATAAATAGTTAACGGAATATATGTTTAACAATTATATCAATTATACTTGGGATGGGGTTCAAACCTAAGACCTTATATAAATTAAGAGTATGTTAAGAATAATAAATAGTTAACGGAATATTTCGTTACTAAAGTTTAAACTAACGGAATTTAGGGTTATTTAAGGGAAGAAAATAATATAATAGAGGGTAAATAAGGAAAATCATTAAAAGATACTAAAATCAAAATAATATGAACCATTCATTTTAAGAAACAATTAGTACCGACATTTTTTTTTGTTCCAGTTAAGGGCCTAACATTATTCGCTCTTATTAGATTTGTAGATGTACATATTATATATATATATATATATATATATGAACAAATTGCACTTTTGGTCCTGTGAGTATTAGGGTACTGACAATTTGAGTACGTGACTTTCAAAACTCCCAATTTAAACCTTTAACTATGCAATTATTGGCAGATTTGGTCCTCTGGGCCAAATTGCCGGCCAATTTTGGCCGGAAAAACATAAATTGGTTCAAATTATTTTTTTACGAGGGTAAAATTGTCATTTCACTCCCTTCTTCTTCATTCTCCCTTTCTTCTTCGTTCTTCTTCTTCTTCTTCGCTCACCAGTTCTATCCCGCCGAGTTTCAACGGGTTGGTGAGACTGAACAAACTCGAGCTTTAGAACAATAATCTCTCCGGCGAGTTACCAAATCTGAGTCGACTTGGAAACCTGTACTTCGTAGACCTGAGTGATAACTCAATCTCCGGCGGTGTTCCCGAGGTCCGTCGTCGAACTCTCGATTCGAAACAACTACTTAACCGGCAGGATTGCCGTAAACGCAGTATCGGAGCTGAGGTGTTTACAAGTACTGGATCTAAGTCACAACGAGTTATCCGGAAGAGCGCCGGCGGCGCTCTTCCGGCACCGATCACTCCAACAGCTCACTCTTTTGTACAACAACTTCACACACTTGCAAGTCCCGGAAGACATGGGCGTTCTCAGCAAGCTGATCGCGATTGACCTCAACTTCAACAAACTGCACGGCTCCTTGCCGGAATTCATGGCGTCGCTGCCGATGCTGTCGGCGCTGTCGTTGGAGCATATCAAGTTCACCGGGACGAAGAAGAAGAAGAAGAACGAAGAAGAAATGGAGAATGAAGAAGAAGGGAGTGAAATGACAATTTTACCTTCGTCAAAAAACAATTTGAACCAATTTATGTTTTTCCGGCCATAATTGGCCGGCAATTTGGCCCGGATGACCAAATCTGCCAATAATTGCATAGTTAAAGGTTTAAATTGGGAGTTTTGAAAGTCACGTACTCAAATTGTCAGTACCCTAATACTCACAGGACCAAAAGTGCAATTTGTTCTATATATATATATATATATATATATATATATATATATATATATATATATATATATATATATATATATATATATATATACACTATCTATCTACTATCTATCTACTATATTAATAAGAGCCCAAGAGAATTAGGCCTATAATGAGTAGAAAAAATGGCGGTCACAGATTTTAATCAAATGAATGGCTCAGATTAATTAAAAGATTGATCAGATTTAAATTTTACACTAAAATTTTCTAAAATACCCACACATCATTACTAATTCCGTTAAAATTTTAAGAATTGCCGTTAGTTTACCGTTAACTTACTCATTGATTTCAATAAAAAAAGGTCTTAGGTTCGAACCCCAACCCAATCAAAGTTGGCATAATTAGTACTTTATTTTACTCTTATTAAATTATGTAAATAATAATTTAGTAGTTACAACAAAAAATAATACATATGCATTTCTTTAATTTAGAATTATGTGTCCACAATGCCTTTATTAAAAAAAAAATTATTCATTATCAATCAATTAAATAAGAGAAATAATTTTATTAGTTATATTGTCTTTATTTTTCTTCAATATAAAAATTCTTTATATTCAAATTTATTAATTGATTATATTCGCTACATTATCCTTACAATGTCTTTATTTAGTGAATTTTTTTTATTATTAATTATCAATAAATTAATTAAAAGAAATATTTTCATTAGTTATATTGTCTTTATTTTTCTCAAATGTAAAAATTTTTACATTCAAATTCATCAATTAATTATATTCACTACATTATCTATTATCTTTTTTGTGCACTATTTTTCTAATTAAAAATCAAAGTTATAATACAAAATAATGCTATATATTTATTTACCAAGTATTTTATTAATACCATGAAAAAATTAAAAAAATATAATTAATAAAGCCAACCATATTAACTACTTGAGAGATTTTGTGACAACGAGAGTATTCAAATAACACAACAAATTGAAGTGAGAACTACCTCACAATGTCCTTGTTTGACAATCAGCAGTTAGCGGTTAGTATTAGTGGATTATACTAGCGGATTTGACCACCGAATTTATTTAATTATTAACATTGGGTAGAAAAAATGACCGCCAAATTATTAAATCAAATGAATGGTTTATATTGTTCAGGTTTTAATTTTTTCTTTTAAGATTTTCTAATTTATCCTTAATTATATGATTATCCATTTAACTTTTCCATTAATTCACCGTTAGTCTAATTCTAATATTAAAGTCTAATCTATAATTATAACTACACCACTAATCTAATTATAATATTAAAGTCTTAATAGAACTTAACCACAAATCCTAATGTCGGAATCTCCTCAAACAATATTAGTATATATTTAATATTTTATGTCCTAATTTTTATTTGTTCTCCCTTATGTCCCGTATTTGGTTTCAACCATACCTATACAATTATTTTATTGACAATTATAATCAATCTTGACTATATTATCTTGCATTTGTAAACTTAGAATTACCTATTTAACCCGCACGGACTTAGCTCAATGGTTTAGTGGGTAGTATTTGGGAGAAGAGACGAAGGTTTGAACCTCGGCGGAGGCAGTGCGGGAATTATGTCCAAAGTGGGCAGATTTCTTGTGTGTATCAGCATTTGGCCCTGTCTGCTGAACCATTGAGTCACCGTGATTTACAACTTCCCACAATGCTATGTCGGGTTGGAGTGTGGGGGCCCTTGGGGTTGGGGACTCAACCTTTGGGAGAAGAATTACCTATTTAAATACGCAAATTCAACCTTCAATTATCTATGCATGAACAATTTCAATATAATCCTGTCTTAATATACTTTAAAGTACTTATTTAAAAAAAAAAGCATTGGGCATTATCCCAATCGCGTAATGCGCGTAAAAAACTAGTATATATATATAGGAGTGATCACATGTGGCCATGTTGTTAGGCGTGGTCATATGGTTAATTATAGGCCATTAGATTATATAGATCCAATGAATCATATTAATCAAGATTTTTTCAGTATTTTCGCGCACATTCTCTTACCCAGCAAACTACAAGGGTAAACTCGTCATAAAACACCGGAATAGGGAAAATCACATTGTTGTGTGTTTTATTACGCTATTGGTGCATGTTGTCAACACTGTTGGTGTATTCTGGAACCCGACCGCTATAAATGACCACTGTAATTACCATAACACGGGAATACACCATTAGTGTGTTTCACTGTGGTGTGTTTTATTACACTATTGGTGTATGTTGTCAACACTGTTGGTGTATTCTGGAACCTGCCCGCTATAAATGATCACTGTAATTACCATAACACCCCCACTTACCAAAACGCGCGAAAATCCTCAGAATTACCACTGCCGTTAGATTAAACTGATTCAACGACACAGATACGACCACACGACCATACCTAATGACATACCCAATTAATGGCAATTTATTTAGTAGACCAGGGTCCACATAGCATTGTTGACCCTGAATAAAAACAACGTCGTTTCATATTTAAGTTTTAACAGATTCCGTAATTTTCCGTTTCTCATGCTTCAAGTTTCAACACAAATTTTAATTTATCCTATGTACATAATCTTTGTATTTAATGCACATAAACACATAACACGATATACATACACATGTTTTCTATTTTACTTATTCTCAGATCTGAGTTGTGCAAATAATTTATGTCATATAGACACATAATTGCATAATATAAGACATAAATTTGTAAAATAAGACATACAATGTGTTTTGTGTTATACAACTACTAAACAATTTCATGTACAAAATTTTTATGTTTAATGTACAGAATTTCGTAACATAATGCACAAAAACGTATAACACAATGCATAAAAACGCATAACACGACTACACGAGATACATACACATGTTTTCTATTTTACTTATTCTCAAATCTGATTTATGTAAATAATTAATGTGGCACATAATTGCATAATATAAGACATAAATTCATAAAACAAGACATACAATATGTTTTGTGTTATACAACTACTAATAATTTTCATGTACAAAATCATTATGCTTAATGTACAGAATTTCGTAACATAATGCACAGAAACGCATAAGACAATGCACAAAAACATGCTTTACAGTATAAAAAACAAAAGAAAAAAAAAACCTTTGTAACGCGAACTGAAAAACAAACAGTCTCCGTTAAAATTAAAGCTCAAAATGACGTCGTATAGGATCAAGTTCCACAGTGCATTGTGGACCATAGTCCACGGTATAACGATTGCAATTAGTTGGCCCATGTCAGCGACGTCCAGGCCCAAAGGGGTAAGCCCAATTTTTTTTAAAGCAATCATTATGGGTCCACACAACTATGTAGGCAATACTATTAAATAATGTATATTCAGTTTACAGATAATGTATTTTTAGTATATTAAAAATGTGTATTGTATTCATAAAAAGTATATTACTTAAGTACTAAAAATACATTATTTTGTATAACACAAATATATTTAAAATGTACTTTTTGTTATGATCCACATAACACTATATGGATCATGGTATACACAATAATTTCCCTTTTTAAAGGGAATTGATAGTTTTGAAATATTATCTTATCTTACGAATTATATAAAAGTTGTTACCAATGATGGTTTCTACATTAAATATTTTATGTTGTTCACTACAAAATTGAATTTCAATATTATCCATTCTCTTTTTCCTTCTTTTTTTTTTTTTTTTTTTCAAAATAGTTTAAAGGATATTTTTTTGTCTAGTGATGTGGACCGTATTTATAGAATTCCCACAAACTTCGCATACGAGGATTCTTAGTACTGGCATGATGATTTCAGATGCAGTAAAAAGTGTGTATAAGAGCATTATGAGGGAATTTACAAACAACCTTGACGATTTTATTAAATGGAGCCAACTTTGGAAGATCAAAGTCCCCCCAAATGGATGACTTTCTTATAAAAAGCTATCAATGGTATTCTACCCACCACTACCAACCGTATTTTAAAGAGAGTTGAAGTGAGTCGTGCATGCTCACGGGGATGTTATGCATTCACTTTTAAGGTGTGACTTTGCTCAACAAGTTTGGCATGTGACCTCTCTTCCCATTTCATGCATTGATGGTGATACCTTTCTAATATGGCCGGTTTAGCAAAGCGTTGGATGCTCTCACGAAGGATGTGCTTATTGACGTGGTGACTGTATTTTACTATATTTGGAGGGCACAGAATTCTGTTGTGTGGGAATTGGTGTTGCCACTGTCAAAAGTTGTCTAGAACATGGCTAAAGTAGTAGCCAATGCATACTATCTATCCTCTCGCTCGGCGCTTTGGTGCAGACGCTAGCAAAGCCACATTTGGCGCAACGTTGCTTACTGTTGGAAAAAATAGCATAAAGTACAAGAAATGACATTTTAAGTGGCTATTTTGTGGTACAATTATTAGTGGGGTTCATTTCTGATTTGGGTCGGGTCAATGTGGATTCCGGTTTTTTTTTGTAGTGAGACAGAGAGATTGATATATTGTACGCTCAAAACGGATAATGGGTGAATGAGAAATTGATTCTCAAAGTAGACACATTTGAGTTGGAAAAGTGAAGGGAAAAAGCTTTAAAGTAGCTTTTGTCCCACGTTGGTTTGGGAAGTGGGTTTGCACCACTATTTATACAATAGTTTTTCTAAGGCTTATTGAATTGTATAGTATAAATGCTCTATCTCGCGCGCAGGGGTGCAAATCAAATCCCAAAATGAGCTTGAAAAGGCTACACTCGTGTACTCGTGTTCCTTTTGAATAATTTCAGGTAATGACCTATTGTTTCAGATGTTACAAGATTGATATTATGTAAGTTTTAAATGCCATATTGAAGGCTATTGAACTAAACAGTGGTAGAACAACAGATTTTAAACACCAGAAAATCTTGTTTTCTCTCTCGAAACTCTGCTTCTACTCCATTTCTTGCCTACTGTGTTATTGCTTTGCTCTTGTTCGTTGGGTTCTTTGTTTGGGTGCTCAAACACAGAATCATAATACGTTTTATCTTGGAAAAGATAGGCTACAATGTTCTTAGCACTTTTGGAAGGTAGCAAATAAGGTTTTAAGAAAAGAGTGATTCGTTCGACTCGTGCTAACCACCTGCCGTACCCACCATATATCCTCGTCCTCCCCAGTTTTTTCCATAAAATAATAAATCTTTTCTTGTAGGATTATTATTGTGGTTTTCCAACATTATTTATTACACTTACCTCGGCAGGGACGTTCGTAGCTGCCAGGAGCGGAGTTTTGCATCCTTGCTCGAACCCATTATTGGCAGAGTCATTAGCATGAGGGTGAATGACTGAAATGTGTAGTCAACACCCTCTATTTCTCAAAATGTGTGCTAACTTTTTTTTGACATAAATGTGTAAAACTAAGTTGGGAGTTGCGTTTTTGGAGCTGTCCCGACGAATTTTTTTTTTCTCGTAATTTCAAAAACGCAAGATGGACTTGCGTTTTCTGTATTGAATTCGTAAAACGCATTTCCAAAATGCGTTTTACTTATACGTATCACATACTCTAAAACGTAGTTTGGGAGATGCGTTAAACCTATTATACGTTTAATGCATCTGCCATTTGTGTTTTACCACCGGCCGGAATGGTTTATTACCGGCGTTTCCGTTGTCGATCGTATTCTCTAAAACGCAAGAAGCAGTTGCGTTTTACGTATTATACGTTAATCGCAACTGCCACAAGCATTTTGTTATCTCCGACGCCGGTATCCGTGTGTACAAAATCGCATTTTCCATACGCGTACAATACTAGTTACAGTATTAGATTCCATTTGCTAACACATCTTCTGTTAACATTTGCTCATTTTTTAATACTTATACTAAAACTAGACTACGCATCTGCCGGTTGCGTTTTAGATTCCATTCCGGCTCCAACACATGCAACCGGAGAAGCGGCCGGATAACCAATACAACATGCTTTCCATCAAGATGAGTGGTGAGTGTGGTTGTGATAAAAAATTGAGATCCATTTGTGTTTGGTCCAACATTAGCCATGGATAACATCCCATCTCTCTCATGCTTCAACTCGAAATTTTCGTCCTATAATTTTAGTCCATAAATGGATTCTCCTCTAGTACCATCTCGAGCAGAAATGTCACCTCCTTGTATCATGAAGCTCTTAGTAACACGGTGAAAACGGACTCCCTGCAAGGATAAAATAGATTAGTGTTAGAATTCATTTTACCCGTATATATGGAGATCCGAAAAAAGTTTTACAGCTTTAGTTGAAGTTACAGTCAATGGCGAAGGCTGAGGAGACTCCATTAACGTCAAGGAAAAACTCGCAAAAACTATCAATTAAGTGCACAGTAGAAATATCTAACTGATCTCAAATTCTCAACATGAAAATACTATAAATTAAGTGCACGCCGGTTCCGACGACGTAAAAATACTATAAAACGCAACATGCATTTGCGTTTTACTGTATAATACTTAAAACGCAAATGCCAGTTGCATTTTTCAGCATACCGTATGTCATAAAACGCATTTTGGAAATATACAGAAAACGCAAGTCCATCTTGCGTTTTTGAAAATTACGGAAAAAAAAAAATCGTCTGGACAACTCCAAAAATGCAACTCCTAACTTAGTTTTACACATTTATATATTAAAAAAAAAAGTCAGCACACATTTTGAGAAATAGAGGGTGTTGACTACACATTTCAGTCATTCACCCTTAGGGGGCGTTTGGTTCAGGTTATATAACATAACCAAGGGAATGTAACATTCCAAAGCTAACATTCTTATATTTGGTTCATATTATCTTAGGGAATCTAACATTCCCAATGAATGAAACATTCCCTCCACATAGAATTTTGAAGGGAATGTGATTCCTTACATTTCTTAGGTTATGAAAGATAACCTTGAGGGGGCATTTGGTTCAGGTTATATAACATAACCAAGGGAATGTGACATTCCAAAGCTCACATTCTTATGTTTGGTTCATATTATCTTAGGGAATCTAACATTCCCAAGGAATGTCACATTCCCTCCACATAGGATTTTGAAGGGAATGTGATTCCCTTCAATTTCTTAGGTTATCTAAGATAACCTTGGTTATGTTGGTTTATAGTGTGTGTATAAAAGATAACTTTAAACCAAACATGATTATATTACATACATCAATTTTAACCAAACACAGGAATCTAACATTCCCAGCAATCTAACATTCCCTAGGTAATCTGACATTCCGTGAACCAAACGACCCCTTAGCATGAGGCAGCGGCGGAAGAGGAGTGATGTGAAAGATTTGCTTTTCGTCGGTTACTCTTCAAATTGTATCTATCTTCAAAGATACATACACATCGAAGGTTTGCTTTTTGTTGGTTACTCTTCACTCTACAATGGCGACTTCTGGAGAAGACCTCGACCTTGACCTCAATCAGACGCTCTCCCAAGTTCTTCTAGATTCCAAAGCTCAGCGCTTCGTTCCTTCGTCTTGTCGTCCTAGCTCACCATTTCGCTCCCATTCCTCTTCATTTTGTAATACCTGTACAGGAATGTGAAAGAGTAACAGATGCGACGACAATGGCAACTGAGGCGCCAAAAGGAACACCTGCGCATGATAGCAGTCGTTCTGGCGGCGGATGGGGTGGATGGGGGTTCTCTGCTTTCTCTTATCTCTCTAACCTTTGGAAGGCTGTCACCGTTGCTGCCGAAGAGATCTCTTGCAATGTACATTTCTCCTTTCTCCATCTCGTGTGTGCGTTTGGGTTTCCTGTGTTTATGGTTTATTTAGCCATCGTTGAGGAGGTTATTAGGACTCTATGTATATGAGTCTGTTTAGAACTTCTTATCCTTGTCACACTGTGACTCTCTACTTCTTATCATTGTCACACTGTGACTCTCTATTCTATATATTCACATCATCTGATCTCATTGTAATCAAGTTCAGAAAATATAATACAATCAGTTCTCATCTGGTATCAGTTAGCTAGGGTTTTGTGATTCATAAAATTAAGAAGATGCAGCGCTGCGATGGCAACCTTAATTACCGTGGAGGTCAGCAATGTGGCTTCGATGATCCGTGTCAAATCTGTAAAGGTTTCGGCCACACAGGAGTCAATTGTTTTTGGCGCTATGATGATCCGTGTCAAATTTGTAAACGTTTTGGTCACACGGGAGCCAATTGTTTTTGGCGCTATAATGATCCGTGTCAAATTTGCAAAAGTTTCGGTCACACGGGAGTCAACTGTTTTCGACGATATTCAGGGGCTCCGGGTTCTCAGGCTAATTTGGTGTTTTAGAATGGTTTAGTTGCTAAAACCTCGTCAAATTCTCATACTTGGGTTCCGGACACTGGAGCCACAAATCATGCAACTCCGAACATCGCTGCCCTTTCTACATCGGAGAAGTACACTGGTAATGACACTTTACGTGTCGGTGACGGTATGGGTTTATCTATTAGTCATGTTGGCCATGCCTCTTTTAATACCCCTTCTAGATCATTTACATTGTCTGATATACTTCACGTTCCGTGTTTGTCTAATTCTTTATTATCTGTTCAGAAGTTTGCATCCGATAATAAAGTCTTTTTTTGAGTTTCACCCCTCCTTTTTTGTTGTAAAAGATATCAATACCAAGGAAATACTTCTTCGGGGCAATAGTTCGGGGGGACTATACACACTTTCATTACCTAGTTCGTCTCCGTCAGCGTTTATTTCCGCTCGTGCCTCGGCTTCCACTTGGCACAATCGTCTAGGTCATCCTCATAACCGTGTTCTTAGCCATATACTTCGTTCTTGTTTGGTTAGTGGGTCTCGTGATAATATTCGTTGTCATAATTCTTTATGCAATGCGTGTCAATTAGGCAAATCTGCCCGTTTTCCCCTCCCCCGTGTTGCTTCCTCTAGTTCTCAAGTCCTAGATCTTATTTACACAGACATTTGGGGTCCTGCGCCCACTTTATCTACTTCTGGCTTCCGTTATTTTGTGATCTTTGTGGATGACTATTCCCGTTATACATGGTTCTTTCCTATGAAATTAAAGTCTGATATTTATGTCATCTTTGATAAATTTTGTACTCTTGTTGAACGGTCCTTTAATTGCAAAATAAAGGCCATTCAGTCTGATTTAGGTGCTGAGTACAAAAAGTTGCATTCTTTGTTTGTTCAATTAGGAATTCAACATAGACAATCCTGTGCCTATACACATGAACAGAATGGTCGTGTTGAACGAAAACATCGTCACATTGTTGAAACTGGTCTGGCTCTTCTAGCTCATGCCTCAGTTCCTTTGAAATTTTGGGATTTTGCCTTTGAGACTGCTGTCTATTTAATTAACAGAATGCCATCTTCTGTATTAAATAACTCCAGTCCTCATCTCCTGTTACATAAATCCCCTCCTTCCTATCTTTTTCTTCGTGTCTTTGGGTGTTTATGCTACCCTCATCTTCGACCATATAATCGTCATAAGATGTCATACAGGTCTTCTCCATGTGTCTTCCTAGGTTATCCTGAGTCCTTTAGGGGGTACAGATGCATGGACTTACATACTAATAAGATTTACACATGCAGGCATGTCAGATTTGATGAAGAAGTTTTCCCCTTTGCTACTAAAACTTCTTTACAGGATCTATCTACTCCGTTTTCTGGACCTTGGGCGGAATCTGTTCTTAGTCACAGCACACCTATTCCTGCCGTGTCCAATGATGAGCTGCCAGAACCGCCGCTACTTGCTTTATTCGAACCAGCCGTGGATCCTGGACAGGCTGCCTCGTCGGGTGATCCTGTGGAGCCTGTTGCTCGCCGGCGAGGCCGTCCACGTGGGCGGTCCATCAGGCCCAATGTCCGTACTCACTCTATGGCCACTCGCAGCAACGCAGATGCTCCTCTTTTTGCTCTAGCAGCTCAAGTGCATCCCACGGAACCCACATGTTACTCTCAAGCTGTCAAATATCCTGAGTGGCGTGAAGCCATGGACCAAGAATTCAATGCTCTCCTGCATAACCACACATGGTCTCTAGTTCCACCCACTGTAGGTATGAATATTATTGGCTGTAAATGGGTGTTTCGTACGAAGAGAAAGGCTGATGGTGCTATTGAAAGGCATAAAGCCAGGCTGGTTGCGAAAGGTTTTAATCAGGTTCCAGGTCAGGACTTCTTCGACACTTTTAGTCCAGTGGTAAAGCCTACGACTGTAAGACTCCTTCTATCTCTAGCTTTATCATCTGGGTGGTCTATCAAACAGCAAGATGTTCGTAATGCTTTTCTGAATGGTAATCTGGCTGAAACAGTTTATATGAAGCAACCCCCTGGTTATATTGATGCTAACTTCCCGAATCATGTTTGTTTGTTAAAAAGATCTCTGTATGGGTTAAAACAAGCTCCCAGAGCTTGGTTTAATCGACTACATACGTTCTTACTATCGGTTGGCTTTCAAGCATCCAAGACAGATGTCTCTCTGTTCTATTACTCTAAAGACTCTGCTTTGGTTTATCTATTGGTGTACGTGGATGACATTCTTGTAATGGGAAGTGATCAAGGTATTATGTCTCAGCTCTTGTCCAAACTGTTTGCTACATTCAAAATCAGAGATCTTGGTGAACCAAATTTTTTTCTGGGTATTGAAACAGTTAAGAGTGACAATGGGATTATTTTATCTCAACAACGGTATATGAATGATATTTTAAAACGGGCTGGAATGTCTGAATGCAAACCCCTTTCTACACCTATCTCTGTCTCGAAAACTGTCCCCTTCAATTCAGATCTATATGATGATCCCACACAGTACAGGAGTCTAGCTGGAGCACTGCAATATCTCACTGTCACACGACCTGACCTATCCTTTACAGTTAATCAGTTATGCCAGCATATGCATGCCCCCACCATATCACACTGGGAGCAACTCAAACGGGTACTCAGGTATGTTAAGGGAACAATTGATCATGGTTTACGCATACGACGGTGCTCATCTAGAGACATTCATGCTTTCTCTGATTCTGATTGGGCTGGTTGTCCTGACGATCAAAAATCCACGAGTGGTTTTGCTGTTTTCTTGGGGAGTAATCTTATATCATGGGTTTGCAAGAAACAGAGAACTGTTGCCAGGTCATCCACTGAGGCTGAATACAAAGCTCTTGCAGATGTTTGTGCTGAGGTTCTATGGATTATGTCATTATTGCGTGAGATACAGATTCCGGGTATTTCCATTCCAAAATTATGGTGTGATAATCTAGGAGTTACATATATGAGTGCCAATCCAATCTTTCATGCGCGCACCAAGCATGTGGAGATTGATTATCATTTTGTTCGTGATCGAGTAGCTTCGGGCGATATCAAAGTCAACTTCATCTCCACAAAGGATCAACTTGCTGATATCTTCACCAAAGCTCTGCCTGGACCTAGATTTTCTTCCTTAAGGGACAAGCTACAGGTTACTAGTATACACTGTGCTTGAGGGGGAGTATTAGGACTCTATGTATATGAGTCTGTTTAGAACTTCTTATCCTTGTCACACTGTGACTCTCTACTTCTTATCATTGTCACACTGTGACTCTCTATTCTATATATTCACATCATCTGATCTCATTGTAATCAAGTTCAGAAAATATAATACAATCAGTTCTCATCGAGGTTACATTTGATCGACACTTCTATATTTATGGGGGTCCAGAACAATTAGAGGTCAATTCAAATTTCTAATTGCTATTTTTGTTTTGAAAGGTTTCTTGTAAGTTTGAAAATATTGTTTACTTACAAGAACTGCACTGTCCAATCATTATGCAAATGCAATGCTATTTAACTGGAAAAAAAAAAAAAAAGTGAAGCTACCTTATGAACAAAGTTCTACTTTTGATGGAATGCTTAAACAGGTCCAATTATATTTTGACTTGAGTTCTGAAATTGATGGAAGTGTGGAATTGGAAAAGGGAAAGCAAATAGAGACTGAAAATATGGATAATGCTTATGAGATGAAGGTTTTACGTGATTCCAGTGTGAGCAAGGCTGCTGGGTAATATTACCTTAAACACATTCAGTTTTTGGGAATTTGGGCAGTATGGTAGGAGGCCTTGATTCATCAACATTCAGTTTTTGGTACTCGGCGTCGGGAAAGCTTAAAGATGAGGAATATGTCATGAAAAGACCAAAATACCTCTGGATTACACGGCCAATTGACGGAAATATTAACGGTGGATCAAAAGTGGAACACTTATAATAACAATGGTCGTGGCAAGGCAAATAATGATGGGCTAAAATTGAAATGACCTCTATAACAATATGACCAACAATGAAATTTACTCAAACAAAAAAAATGGTGAGATCTCATCCTTTGATCTGGTAAAGATCAACACACCTGATAAACTTTTGATATGGTCCATAACAATTTCAAAGTTTAAGTGCACAGATCTAGTCCTTTAATTGTATATTATGTTGCACTTTCAGTTCATAGTATAATATATTTATCAACCTACATTTTAAATTTTTTATGAGTTTATTTTTATCATTTAGAATTAATATCCATGGTTAGAGTTTTATTCTCTCAATGTAAATGTCATTTTTTAAACGTGAATATCTAAAAACATAATAAGTTTCAATCCATGTTATGTCCCTGGTTTTATGTCTATGTCCGTTTTTTATGTTAACTTTTTTTTATACCTTATGCTATAAATGTTGTATTACATAATTTGTTGGACAAAAATATCTCTATCGTTATAACTTCTGTTATCTTTTCACATTATTATAACCATGCACATGCATACACAATATTTTTTTCTTACATTTTTTAATGGTAAGTTTGATTTTATTTAGATTTTAATTTTATTAATCTTACTTCATTAATATTAATATGAATTCTACAATTATACACACACAATTATTTTAAAAATATTTTAATATAAATAGGATTTTAACAATTATTAATATTGGACATATATTTTTGCGCATCGTGCATATGAAATACTAGTATTGATTATAAAGAGTTTATTACCAAAATGGCCCCTCGACTATAGCGAAATTATCAATTTGGTCCTCGATAATTTTTCGTGCCCAATTAAGTCATTCCACTTTGAAAATGTTAACCATTTTGGTTCTCCGTTAGGTCAGGTGTTATAAGTCTGATAAATTAGAAGACATTAATGAGATTTCACATGAGAAGACCCATTCCCTATATTATTTAATTGATTAACCCATTTCAATTTGAGAAGACCCATCTCCAGATCATCTTTCTCAGCAGATCCTTAGCTTCCGGCGAAACTGACCTTCTCATTGTACTCTCGACACATCAACACCTCCAGCGCCGCGTAGTATAGCATTCCGACCACTAACGACATCCAGCCGTCGTCGCACCCTCCGAACCACTCTGGCGACCCGAAGTCGGCGAGTTTGAGGTTCCCCTACGTGCCGAACAACACGTTGTCGGGCTTCACATCCCGGTGCGCGATGTCGGTGCGGTGGCAACAGCTGATCACGTGCATTAGTTGTCGAAAAACGGCTGCGGCTGCGGGATCTGACAGCGGCCCCATGCGACACCCTCTCTTAGAGGTCGCCGCTGTCACAGAGCTCGGTGATCTTGAATACTGAAGATCAATCTGAGTGTTTTGATATTTATTGGGCATTAGTGTTTGTCAAGCTATTTTGCTCAAGTGTTTGAATTTTAGGTTTGGGTTTAAGATGTTGAAGAAGTTTGGAGAATTTAGTGTATGGATAAGGATAAATCTTCAGGCCATGGAGGATGGAGTTTGTTGCCTCCGTCCCTCGGTGTCCTCGTCCTCATACACCTTGAACAATTTGAGGATGTTGGCGACGCTGGTGAAGAGCTGGAGAATCTCATGTGAAATTCCATCAATGCCCTCTAATTTAACAGACTTCTAACACCTGACCTAACGGAGGACCGAAATGGTTAACATTTTCAAAATCGAGGGACTTAATTGGGAACGAAAAATTATCGAGGACCAAATTAGTAATTTTGCTATAGTCGAGGGACCATTTCGGTAATAAACTCGATTATAAATGATAAAAATAACCTAATATGTTAATGAAGTTTGATAATTGTATAACACTAATGGCAAAATTTGCAACGTCAATTATAATTTATGGATGAAATTGAGCACTATCAGTGATTAAGGACGAATCATACAGTTACTCTATAACTTAGGGACAAAAAATGTTACTCGATATTTTATTTTAAATTAATTTATGAAAAATACTTCATGTACTCCCAACTTTTATTCTCACTTGTGTTCAAACTTGATTAGAGGAAGAAAAAATTGAATGGATAAAAATCACAATCCCTTCTTAAATTAAGCAAAAGACATGCCATGTCATAGCAATCGTTATACCCTGCACCATGGCGCGCATAGCACTGTGCGCCCCGCGCCTCCCAAAACGACGTCGTTTTGGTAGGTTATGTAGGTAGTTGACGTGATTATGTGTATTTATTTATACAATTATGTGTATTTGTTTATACAGTTATGTATATTTTTTATACAATCATGTACATCTATTTTATACAATTATGTACATACGAAACATGAAATTTATGTGCATTATGTTAAGAGTTGATGTTTATTATGTTAAATGTTTATGTATATTATGTATTATGTTAGATTATATATTATTATTATTATTTTTTAAAGTATGTGTATTTTGTTATACAATTATGTACCTCATGTATACAATTATGTGTATTCTAGTATAAATTTATGTACATTTTTGAACTAATTTTTTTTAAAAAGAAAATTAACCACCAACACAGGGTAGCGAAATAAAAAAAAAAATCTCAAAATGACGTTGTTTTGTATTAGAATACACAATGTAATGCGCGCCCTTATGCAGCCATGTCATAAAGTAAAATTTGGAAGTTTATGTAGAATAACTCTTAATTTATAGGTATCAAATTTTCAAAAGTTGGCTATCATTTTTCCTTATAAATAATTAAATTTTCTTTACCGAGAATTTCTGAGATTCGACCGAGACGAAACCCTATCTGCCCAGACGCTTCGAAGACGAGAACAGAGTTACAGAGGCGGACCCAGACGATTTCTTCTCTCCTCTCATTTAGCCTTCACTCCCTGTTTTCTTCTTCTGGCTCCCTATCGCCGATCACTTCTTACATCTCAAGGTTCGGTTTATTCTCCCTAATTCTTCTTTTGTAAATTTATTCTATTTAATAGCTCTATGGAACTGGGGTATGCATGAGTCGCCAGTTGAATTTGGCTGAATGATCAAAGTGATATGCGGCCTTCTCTACTATTCTTCTTTTTATTACTTCCCATCTTATCCAAGTTGCTTCTTGGTGTTCTGTAATCTCTATGTTTTATGTTAATCTGGTTTAAGGCAATGCTCTGCATCAATGTTAATGTTCTACCTAATATGAAATCAACGTGACCCATGTTTGACAATGGATCATTTATGTAGAAATTGTCGTGTTTGAGAACAGAATTGGGAATTCACTCTCACCCCCCCCCCTCCCCCCCCCCCCCCTCTATTTTCATTGTTATTTTTTTTTTATAGTTACTGCTTTGGGACCTGTAATCATTGTGTTCTACATCAATTCAGTATCAAGGCAAGGCATATTGCTTCCCATTTTGTATCAATGTTAATGCCTTGCCTAATGTAAAATAGATGTGACCAGTGCTCAACAGAGGACAATTTATGTAGAACTTCCCTAGTCTGAGGACACAATTGGGCATGCTATTTTTTTCCCAACTATTTATGAACACGGTGTTAAGGAGATAAATAATGGGTTATGTCTCCTTAGTAAGGATAAGAGATATGCCTTTGGATAAATTCAAAGGCCTGTTTATGGTAACTTTCCTTTAGATCACAATGGGAATTGCCTAACCATGCTATATCTTTAGTTGATTTTTCAGATAGGCTCAAACTTAAATAGATATGCCGTATAATGCCGTGTTTCTTGTTTTTTGACACTGTAATATGTTTGGCACCCCTTGGTTCCTTTTAATTATATATTGCTGTATATTGCCTTGATTTTGTTTTTTGGTTGACATCTTCACTTAAAGGAACATTATGTAAAGGAAAACTACAGTAAAGGAAATAAAAGAGAGAAGGATTGATAAAGATATGGTGGTTGAAACTTGTTTCTGATGGCTAGATTTCTCTTTATTTATATTCTGTATCTTTGATATTTTCTGTATGGTTACTCTTGAATTTAAAGCAGTGTACATTTGATGCACTTCCAAGTCCAAACTTGTTGACTATATATGGTGAAAAACATGGCATCTTCGGTTGAAGCTACTCCCTTGGACTCTTCAACATGTATCAACAAACTTGTCAAATTTGAAGATCTTGAATTTACGTGGGGTAAAAAGAGAGGAACTGGCGGAAAGCGAAAAGAGGTTCAATTTTATGAATCTTTTACTTATGATGGCGTTGAGTATGTACTTTATGATTGTGTGTATATGCACACGGAAAGTGGAGTTGAACCTTACGTTGGGAAGCTTATCAAAATATGGGGAAATGGAGAAAAGTCCAAGAAAGTAAAGGTTCAGTGGTTTTTTCGACCTTCGGAGATTATGTATCATCTCAAGGATGAAAAGTTTATGGAGAATGAAATATTTCTTGCCTCCGGTGAAGGGATTGGTCTCTCAAATGTCAACCCACTGGTAATTGATTATTTTGAGTGCTTTTATGCTCTACATTATTTTTACTCTTGATCTACTCTTATTCTGAACTATCTTTCCATCTGTTTTCTCACACTCGTAGTTTAGTTAGTCCTAATAGTTTAGTCACCTAAGAAAATCTAACTATTTTTTGCACTTGACCGGACATTGAAGGCACTTCTTAACTTATTTTTAACCACAGTTTCTCAATTCATGGGTTACTTTTTAACTTGTAACATTATTATTATTATTTTTTAATTTCTACTACCATTTTCTCCCCCCATCTTTTTCTAAAACTTTATTATTCACCCAGATTACAAACATAAAGGAACAGATAGAGTTGTTGGTTGGGCTATATTCTGTCTTGCATCTTATTTGTAGAGGTCCTAAACGTAAATTACTACATTTCACATTCCCATATATTATATAAGGCTTTTTGTTGTTGTTGTTGTTGTTTTTTTGTTTTTTTGTTTTTTTTTTTGTTTTTTTTTTTTTGTTTTTTGTTTTTTTTTGTTTTTGTTTTTGTTTTTTTTTGTTTTGTTTTGTTTAGGCTAGCTGTTATTCTGTTATGATTCTCTTATTTTGTTTTTTCGTTCATATATGTTTTCTTCGCTGCTAGTTAATGCAATTATACAAGAATCTCTTTGTTAGTACTCATGTGTGTCTAACATTGGGCTACTCATCAGTCAAAATGATTACCTGTTTTTTTCTTACCCCATTCATATATACACTTTTCAACTATTAGTTTATGTAATTGTGGGTTTATGTTATGTGCTCCCGTCATGGGCAAGGAATCATAAGGAAAAAAGAAAGAAAGAATATTAATTGGAAAAGGAAAAGAAAAAGACACTGGGTTTGCTTGAGACCCAAAACTCCCCTTTTTGGGATTAAATTTCAGCTTGCTCTATTATTCCAAATAACGCTCCCTTTAAAAGGTGTTGAAGGAGTTTGGAGAATAAAGTATTGTCTTGTTATTTACACTCTGTCTACAAGCAACTACACAGCACCATATATATAGGTAGAAGATGGAATACTAATAGGGCCCTAGGGATACTAACAGACATAGAAACTGAACAGTCATAGGAAATAATAAAAGCATAATAATGAGTCTTAATGAGTCTCAACATCCCCCCTCAAGCTGGAGCATGAATATCAAAAGCTCCAAGCTTGGTACACAAATATTCAACTCTGGGACCTCTTAAAGCTTTGGTGAAGATATCAGCCAACTGATCATTTGTACCCACGAATGAGGTAACGATTTCCCCGGATGTAATCTTTTCGCGAATAAAATGACAATCGACTTCGATGTGTTTTGTTCTCTCATGAAAGACAGGATTGGATGCAATATGCAAGGCTGCTTGATTGTCGCACATTAGTTTAATAGGCCCTTTCATGCAAAGATTTAATTCAGTCAAGAGATGCTTTAACCAGATTAGTTCACATGTTCCCAAGGCTATTGACCGATATTCTGCCTCTGCACTCGATCGAGCCACCACATTTTGCTTCTTACTTTTCCAAGATACTAGATTGCCACCAAGGAAAACGCAGTACCCTGATGTTGACTTTCTATCCCAAGAGCACCCAGCCCAATCTGCATCAGTATAACCAACAATCTCTGTATTTCCACGATCCTTGTATAAAACACCGTTCCCGGGAGACTTCTTGATGTATCGTAGGATCCTAATGACAGCTTCCCAATGGCTATCACACGGAGAAGCCAAAAATTGACTCACAACGCTAACTGCAAAAGAGATGTCAGGGCGAGTGACGGTTAAGTACAACAATTTTCCAACCAATCTTCGATATCTTCCTGGATTTGAAAAGGGCTTCCCTTGTTCCGGTACAAGCTTAATGTTAGGATCCATGGGAGTATCAATAGGTCTGCAATCACTCATACCTGTTTCCTCTAATATGTCTAAAGCATATTTTCGTTGAGATATACAAATCCCTTGCTTTGACTGGGCAACTTCTATCCCTAAGAAGTATTTTAATTTTCCAAGGTCTTTTGTCTCAAAATGTTGGAAAAGATGTTGCTTTAGCTGGAGTATTCCTTCTGCATCATCTCCTGTGATAACAATATCATCGACATAAACAACAAGATAAACGCTCTTACCATGTCGATGCCGGTAGAATACAGAATGATCCACTTTGCTTTGGACTAACCCAAACTCTTGCAGAACTGTACTAAAACGTCCGAACCAGGCACGTGGAGACTGTTTCAATCCATAAAGAGAACGTTTTAATTTGCAAACCAAATCAGTCTCCCCCCCTTGAGCAACAAAACCCGGAGGTTGCTCCATATACACCTCTTCTTTTAGATCCCCATGTAAAAAGGCATTCTTGATGTCAAGTTGGTATAGAGGCCAATGATGGATGGCAGCAATAGACAGAAAGATTCTGATAGAAGAGATCTTGGCTACGGGTGAGAACGTATCAGTGTAATCAACGCCAAACACTTGAGTATACCCCTTGGCTACAAGGCGAGCTTTGAGTCTATCTATCTGTCCATCAGGCCCAACTTTGACATTATAAACCCAACGACAACCAACAACTGTTTTGCCAGGAGGTAATGGAACCAAGTCCCAAGTTCCCGAGGATTGCAAAGCAACCATTTCATCTACCATAGCTTGCTGCCAACCAGGATGGGAAAGAGCTTCCCTAACCGAATTAGGAACAGAAACAGATGATAAACTGGAGATGAAAGCATTGTAAACAGGGGAAAACCGGTGATAAGAGACAAAATTATATATAGGGTAGGGATTGCGAGTAGACCGGTTACCTACCCGACTAGCAATGGGCGGACTGGAGATTGGAGCAGGACCCGAATCCGAGGGAAGGGACCGCTCAGGAGATGAATCAGCAGGTTCAATGTTTGCAGCAGTAGTGGTTGGTGGTAATTTTGACCGACGATGATAGGTGAACTGGAAAGGAGAAACAGTGTGGGTTTGTGATGGATTGGGAGGTAGGACAACAGGAGATATTGGTATTTCTGTCCCTCCTTCAAATGAGGGAACTGGTAGGACATCAGGAAAAGGATCCACCACCCTTATAGAGTCAGATGAAAAGAACGGAGTGTACTCAAAGAAGGTAACATTTGGTGATACATAGAATCGCTGTGTCTCAGGACAATAACACCTGAACCCTTTTTGAACCCTAGAGTACCCCACAAAAATACATTTCAAGGACTTGGGTGACAGTTTATCACGACCAGGAGTAATATCCCGAACAAAGCAAGTGCAACCAAAAACCCTCAGCGGAAGCTTGTGTAATGACTCTTGAGGAAACAATATGTTATAAGGTATTTTGCCATGTAGAACAGCCGATGGCATACGGTTAATAAGGTAACATGAGTGGAGGATAGCATCTCCCCAGAAATAAGAGGGAACCTTATAGTGAAGGAGCATAGTCCGAGCGGTTTCCACTAGATGCCTATTCTTTCGTTCAGACACACCATTCTGTTGTGGAGTATCTGGACAAGAAGACTCATGGAGAATACCTTCAGAGTCAAGGAGGGTAGACAAAGGAGTATTGAAATATTCCCTGGCATTATCACTTCGAAGAACTTTAATAGAGACTCCAAATTGATTCTTGATTTCATTATGAAATTTCTGAAAGATGTTGAATAGATCAGAACGTCGTTGCATTAGGAAAACCCAAGTACAACGCGAAAAGTCATCAATAAAAGTAACAAAATATTTAAAACCTAACACAGAAGTGACACGACAAGGGCCCCAAATATCACTGTGAACTAAGGAAAAAGGGGATGAGGACACTTTATTAACCCGTTCAGGAAAGGAGGTTCTTGAATGTTTCCCAAATTGACAAGATTCACACTCTAGTGAAGACAGCTTTGAGAGACTCGGTTCAAGTTGTTGTAGTTTCTTCAAACTTGGATGACCTAGACGACAATGAGTAAGGGAAGGAGAAATAGTAGCACTACAGACAGCGGAAGCAGGAGTGGATAGACGGTATAACCCTTTTGATTCATACCCCGAGCCAATCGTCTTCCCCGAACGACGGTCCTGTATAACAACCGAATCAGGAGAAAAAGTGACAAGACAATCAAGAGAACGAGTAAGTTGACGAATGGAAATCAAATTAAAAGGACAAGTAGGTATATGCAAGACTGATGACAAGGGTAAATCAGGAAGAGGTCTTGCTTTACCAACTCCTTTAGCAGAACATATGGATCCATTACCAAACACAATGGACGGAAGAGACTTAGAGTTTGTGAGATGGGTCAATAAGGAAGAATTACCACATATATGTTCGGAGGCACCTGAATCAAGGACCCAGGGTCCGAGAGGTCCAGATTGAGAAACAAGGGCAGCATGAGTCTCTCCCGTATGAGCCAAAGGAGTGAAAACAGTAGCTTGGGCATTAGCCTTAAACCGTGCAAACTCTTCATATTCTGCAAGAGAGACATTTTTAGAACCTGATTCTTCTAGTTTGAGTTGAGCCACATTTGTAGGAGCAGTCAACGGTTTCCCATGCAGTTTCCAACATCGGTCCCGTGTGTGTCCAGATCTATTGCAGTAATCACAGTATCTAGCATTTTTCTGCCCACTACGGTCTTTATTCCGATTGCCCAGATTATTACCACGACTTCCTTGAATCACAAGAGCAGATTGTTCTGTAGTGGATGCAGAAGTTTCACCAGGAAAAGAGGCCACTTGAAGAAGGCGTTTGAACAACTCTTGGACCCCTGGCACACCTTTATCCCCAAGAATCTGGTTTCGAGTATTCTCAAACTCGGGGCCTAATTTAGTCAAAACCAGAACAACAAAAAACTTTTCACGTTGGGCAATCTGTTCATCAGGTGTCCCTCCAACGGGTAAAAGCTTATTAAACTCAGTTAATAAACTTTGAGTTTTCCCAAGAAAGGCTTCCATACTCATACCATCCTTCTTTAAATTAACCAAATTATCAACAACTGTGTAACATTGTGAAATATCATTAGTGTACAAGGATTTGGCTTGACTCCATACCTCAACACATGTTTTAAAAACTCTAAATAGTTGAATTAACTCAGGTGAAAGGGATTGCCATAGAAGACTACAAAGTTGTGCATCCACCCTTTTCCAAATTGCCTTCTCATTTTCTGGTACCTCAGTTTCTACCCCATGTTCCAAGTGGTCAATAACACCCTGGCCCATAAACCACATTTCAACGGCATCCGACCAAGAGTGGTAGTTTTGTGACCCACATAATTTTTCAGAGGTAATAACTGGATTTCCAGATAAATTAGGCACAAACACTGAGCGAGAAATAGCATTTTCAACATTGGTAGAAGTAGCATTTTCAACATTGGTAGAAGTTTCCTTGGTTCCAGTTGAAGACATGGTTGATAAAAAGGAAGAATATTACCAGGAAAGCCAGAGGAGGGTCGAAAATGAAACTGGAAAATATCGCCGGAAAATATCGCCGGAGGAGGTCTCACGCGCCGGCGCGTGGAGGCGCGTGGCGGCGGAAGGCTGCGCGTGAGGTGGCGCGTGAGGGCGCGTGCGGCGGCGGTTTGAGACGGGACTTCGACGGCCGCGGTCGCCTGCACTTCCTGACCGGCGGTGGTTCTTCGGAATTTTATGAAAACTTGCGATGAGGAGTTTTCGAAGAAGAAGCGTAGACAGACCCTGCACTGCTACTGTTCATCCTCGAAATGCTCGGAAATAAAAAGGGGTTCAGGCCAATGGTGGCTCTGATACCATGTTGAAGGAGTTTGGAGAATAAAGTATTGTCTTGTTATTTACACTCTGTTTACAAGCAACTACACAGCACCATATATATAGGTAGAAGATGGAATACTAATAGGGCCCTAGGGATACTAACAGACATAGAAACTGAACAGTCATAGGAAATAATAAAAGCATAATAATGAGTCTTAATGAGTCTCAACAAAAGGGTTGATTACAAAGGTTCCTAAACTAAGAATAATTATTTGGTAGTTTCTAAATAATTAATCTACCTAAACTAATTTTGAAGACTAAGAGTAATAAGCTAAATAACTACGTAGTATTTATTAGTATCTAAATAACTATTTAGTAATTTATTAATATCTAAACTATGTAATATAATAAAATAAGACTTCCTCAGCATGTACCATTACACCCCTCTTGGACATCAAGCTTGCCCGCAAGCTTGATAACATTGTGCATCACGTAGCCAACACTTCCCACGATCAAATGGCCTCACCAAAAGAATTGCAAACAGGAAAGCTACATTTGGCACTAGATATTGTTGGGAAGCAAGATTAGGTGTGAAATTTAAAGGCATCAGACTAGAAGGGGTGACTGAAGAGGTCTGCACAGGAGCTTGGGCTGGATAAGCCATTGGAAAATCACATGTCATTGAATAAGGGGTAGTCATGGGTGGAATGGGGTATGGTAGAGCATAATGATAGCTGCTTGCTGCTGCATCACCAACACATTGTGACTAAATAATAGTAGGATCATGTGGTATGGCCTCCTCCACCCGAGACTTCACTTGTAGATCCTCAATTTCTAAAAAATCTACAATCTTCTCTGTTGAATCGATACGAGGCTGATCATCTGAAACATTGGCATTGTCTCCCCATGTGGGTGATCAATAATGATTGTGAATGATGAATCATCCACGTTGAGTGATGTAACATTGCCATCATTTTCCTGAATACCTAAGGAAGTAGGCGTATTGATTTTGGGTGTCTGGTCATTTAGGAATTTTGTAATACATTGCTTTAGGTCATTGGGATATTCAGCTAGTTCTCCAAGGCGATGTCTGCATAGCCCCTTTTGCTAAGAGTTTCAACTCATTCACTAATTCTTTGATAGCTTCAAACTCAGACCGAGTGACGCCCATGACTCCGGCAATGGAACCAATGTTATGTGCTCCCGTCATGGGCAAGGAATCATAAGGAAAAAAGAGAGAATATTAATTGGAAAAGGAGAAGAAAAAGACACTGGGTTTGCTTGAGACCCAAAACTCCCTTTGACCCTTTTTTGGGATTAAATTTCTGCTTGCTCTATTATTCCAAATAACACTCCCTTTAAAAGGGTTGATTACAAAGGTTCCTAAACTAAGAATAATTATTTGGTAGTTTCTAAATAATTAATCTACCTAAACTAATTTTGAAGACTAAGAGTAATAAGCTAAATAACTATTTAGTAATTTCTAAATAACTCTATATTAGTGTCTGAATAACTATTTAGTAATTTATTCATATCTAAACTATGTAATATAATAAAATAAGACTTCCTCAACATGTATCAGTTTATTTTAATTTTTTTTTTTTGTGTATGTATTAATGTATTAATGGGTGTTTCTCTTCAATAAAGTTGGATCATTGAACCATTTTAATCTACAACATTTTTTTTTTCTCCTACTAGAGAGCATATAGGAACAGAATAATTTTCCATTTCATTCTAATTCTAAAATGTAGTATGTTGTTAAGAATATTCATTCCCATTCATCATTTTATTCTTTACATAATTTTATTCTAGCATACCAGGGATACCTAAAAGCAACATAGTTGGAATAGTAAGAGATACTTTAGAACCAACTAATGTGTTTATCACTTGCCCATACATATCTACAGATTTAAATAGTCTCCATCATGTTGGAGTGTGCAATTAATTGGTCTCTAACTGTCCAACTTTGAATAGATATTTTCTGCTAACCCTGCATCTATGAAGAGTTTCTGGTGAAGAGATTTGGTGATTTGCCAATTGATCATTTTAACTTACAAATGACGTGTCTTTGAAAGTTGCAATTAATACTTGTATGTTAATGTTAATTTCTATCATGAAAGAATGTACTGGAAGTAAAGTTAAAACTACTTGATCATTGTCACATATGAGTTTGATAGGTGAAAACATACAAACTTGTGGCCTATCCACTTTGTGTAAGCAGGGATAAACCATTTTTTGCACAAATTATTTTATGGTTTTAATTTGACTGGAGATGTAAATTGATTCTTGGAGAACTTTTTTATTTTATTTTATTTTTTATGCTTGTATTTGTAAAAATGTTTTGTACCCCAAAAATCATGTAAAATGTTAGATGCATTTTTTTTTTCTTTTAAAATTTTAATCTCAAAAGTACGACTATCAATTATGACATTCTTCCTCTGCAACCCAGTCAACATTATTCTTATAACACCCCCTTCCTAACTCTTCCCTACTGTGGCACTTATGAGTGGTTTGATTAATAAAAATTTCATTTATTCTTAAAGTAAGGATAATCCAGTCTGTAGATTTTTTTTTTTTTTTTGGGTGGGGGGTGGTTGTTTTAAATGCTGATCTAATTTTGATTTCAGCCCCTACACTATAGTGGTATTTCATACCAATTTGGAAAGTAATGGTCCCTTTAATTGGAAAGTGGACAAAAAGTCTCCATTAGGATAATATTATAAAATTTATTGGAGGGACCATATAGTTTTGGTCCTTTGGAGGTGGGGAGGTTACTACTATTTTGAAAACTGGAAATTTTTGTTATTATTGTTTTCAAATTTTCAATTAGTTATATACCCATTGTTTTGTATTTGCTTTTAAGTAAGTTGTATTGTCTGTGAACACTTGACATCTGGAAACAAATTTTGTAAACCATTATCATTTTCCGACATGAATGAACTGGCCATTGGTGAGTAGATGTTTCAATCAAATCAGCTCACATGTTCCAAGTCCCTAGGCCATCAATCTGTATTCAGCTTCTACGTTAGTTGTGCAACTGCATTCTGCTACTTACTTTTCCAACATAGTGACTATATGTTGATTGTCTATCCATTAGACTTGTGCATGCCATTTCTATTCATACAGCAAAGTAGATCTTTTCTTGATGATCTTGTAATGCATGTATTAAGAATGCAAACTATCTCATTCTAGTGGTAGACAAGAATGATTAACTGGCTCACAATGTGCATTGCAAAATATATTCCAAGATAGGTTACGTTGAGATAATTCTACCAATCACTGGTATTTTTCTAGATCAGATATTCTGGCTTTTTGGTGAAAGCACAGGATTTGGATTTATAAGTGTGCCAGCAGCTCTAGAATCTGCTGTTTCCTCAAGCATATATGGGAGAATACATGCGCTGAGAATGCATATACTATGCATATGTTGCGCAACCACAATTTCAAGAAAATTAGTGAACGTTCCTAGAAATCTTGGTATGGAAGTTTGGAAGTATATGTTCTTCAAAGGCTGCATGTGCCATGCATTTATTATGCAGCCTCAAGATCAAAAAAATACTTCATCTTTCCCTTATTCTGTCTGAAAGTGTTGAAGTGAATCTTGCTTTAGTTGGTTTCTACCTTCAGTATCATCACATTTGATAATAATATCATATTATCATTTACCACACACAACCAGATAAATTCAATTGCGCTTGCTTGATTGTTTATAAAATTTGCGTCTAATGATTATCCTACATGTAATTTGTGATTGTGTTTAGTATCTAAGGAAAATTTTCATGTAAAATGTGTATAGTAGATGTTTTGAACAATTCATCTATCTTTTGGGTTATGAATATTGATTACTGAATTTGTGTGAATTACATCAGGAAGCAATTGCTGGAAAATGCAATGTCCTTTGTATTTCAACGGATAGCAGAAATCGTAAACCTTCCGAAGATGATCTTAAGAATGCTGATTTTGTATTTTACCGGGTATTTGATGTTGGACGATGTACATTGGATATGATAGGCAACGAAGTTGGTGGCTTGGAAGGTATGTGTCTAAGGCTTTTAGGGTTCTCATTTTGTCTTATATGCAATAGCTTAGTAGTAGGGAATATTGCACTTTTCGTCTCTAAGTTGTGTGTAAATAGTGGTTTTATTCTTTGATTGGTTTGTAGTGTAAATCTTATTCTCAGTTGTGGCATTTTTTGCGGTTTAGTCTTTTACCCTAACACTAGTTGTTTACCTTAGTTACTTTTGTCAGAAACCCTAATTTTAAGGGTATGAAGGTAAAAACAGTGATTCTCCCCTAGCTAGCATTTATAATCCATGACCATGAGAGATCTATGTTGTGTGATGGCTAAACCACCACTTGGACATCTTAAAACTCCTCGAAGTCGTGGCAACTAAGATTATGATTTACCTCTTCATGGTCTCCAAGCCCACTTATCATGGTCGTTTCTCCCTCTCAGTTGTCAAGTATTATTTCACTTGCTTGCTTTCACCTACATTTATTCCACTAGAATGGTGTCACCCCTTGTGCGTTTGTAACCCCTTCCTTGACAAGGAAAGTAGATCTAGATCTTTGACTTTGACTCCAAAATGGCCTCAACATTGGAATACTTCACCTCACGTAGGAGGTGATGATTAGAAAAGGTTATGACATCGCAATAGAGCAAAGGAGTTTTCTTATGTCATTCTATTAGTCTTTATTATGAGGTGCCTTCCATTTGACGGTAGCAATATATCAAACATGTGTTTTGCAATACTAAGCTAAGTGCTTTAGTTCCAAAATTGGATTTCAATGCTGGTCGGAGCATACTTTAGTGGCTACTTGATCCCTACTCACTAATAAGACTAAGCATCGAGGAATTGATGAAGCTACCTTGGTTCAATAAGTCATCATCACAACTAGATTAGAGAGCTGAACAACAATTCCTTAGGAGTTCGATAAGGATTGCAAACACTTTGAAATCCATATAATTTCAATGTCTTTCTAGTTGGATTTATTAGGGTTGTTTGTTCTAGCGGGATTGAACAAGAAGGAAATGTGATTCACCACAAATGTTGAGATGAATAGGTTGAGGAGATGGTAAAGAGGGAGTGAAACAAGGTATATGGTTGAGAGGGGCAAGGGAAGGGGGATTAGGTTGGTGAAAGCAAGAGTAAAGTTGGTGGTGGAATTTCTTTATGTGGTGATAATTCTATGGTTAATGGAGATGAAGGTTGTTAATGGAGAAATGAACTTTGAACATACAAAATCGAAGGATAAGAGAGTTGGGTTGAAAGATATATGTTTTTCATTGGTGGTATGACGGTACGATGATGGGTCTTGATCTATTTTGCTCTATATGGGCTATATGTTTTTATCTTATTACCCCTTAAAATTAGGGTTTCTAGCAAGTATAATCGTGGTTATCGAGACCGGAAGCCTAATGAGCTCGCCTCGCCTAAAATGGGCGAGGCACGCTTGGGCGTATCCTGGCTTTGATTCGGGTTTGCACCGGGTCGACCTGGAATTATTAAAAAGAATAAGAAAAAAAAGGGATTAAAACCCTTCGCAGCCTCGGAACATCGCAACATTCAAGCTTTGTTTATGTCGCATACTCGCATTCACATCCAGCTTCGCCGCTGTTGTCGACTTCTAGCTCTGCCGACCACCACCGTCGTCGACTTCCGCCTCGCCCACCACAGCCGTCGCGTCGCTCTCCTGTCTTCTAAGATATCTGACTGCCATTCTTCTTTCTTCTTTCTTTCTTCTTGGCCGTTCCTTCTTCACTTCTTCTGCCGAGTTGTCGTTCCTTTTTCCTTCTTCTTTCTTTATATCATAATTATGATATATATATATATATATATATATATATATATATCAAGGTTGAAAAAATCGCTAGGCGCCCGGGACCGCCTAGGGCGCCTACAGCGCCTAGGTGGCCAACTGCCTAGCGCCTAGGCGCGATTTTTGCAACACTGTAATATATATTACATATCGCCTAAGCGTCGACTAGGCGGTCGGTGGCATCTCGCCTAGAAAGTCCGCCCTGATAACCACAAATCTAATAAGAGTCAAATGACTAACGTTAGGACAAAGTACTAAAACCGCAAAAAATGTGGCACAACTGAGGACAAGGTTTACAAAAGTCACCAATCAAAGTGCAATAATTCTGATAGATTAAAATCTTATGTATGTTGTGTTTTGCATTGTTGGTACAGTTAAGTTTGTATTTAACAGAAATGAGAGTGAAATGGCCAGTGATGTTGTCAAACTTCCTTCTGATCAGAAAGAAGATAAGTGTGCTAATGTGATGGTAAATAGGCTGAAGTCATCTAGTGATTTGAAAATTGGAACGGGTGATGGGAATTCAAGCGGTATAGTTTTGAAGAAAAATGGACGAGAAGTAACGCATGGAGATCAAAATGTTTTATCAAGTGAGCTAGGTTCACTAACTAAAACAAAGTCTATAGCTGTGGAGCCAATAGAAGACAACAAAGTGACAACAAAAGCTCTCAAGGATCCTTGTGGGCTGGGCAAGGATGTAAAATCTGCAAAGGATTTAGTAGATAGGCCTTCAAAGAAGGCCAAGATTGATATCTCTGCTAAAATATCTGAAGATAAGAATAAAAGTAATGTTCAGAAACCTAATGCTTGGAATGGAGAAAATGAGGACAAAGTTCTGCCAAAAGCTGTCAATTCTTCTGCTTCTAAAAGTTCTGCCAGGTTGGACAATGACTCAAACAGTAAAATTTCTGGCGCAGATGACAGAAAATCTTTGGTTAAAAGTGCCCCTCCTGCAGCAGTAACAACACAAACAAAGGCTGGACATGTTAAACATTCTCATGAGATGGGCAAAGGTGATAAATCTGAAAAAGAATCTATTGTTGTAGAAGAGAGAATTTCAAAGAAGGCAAAATTTGATATTTTTGGTAAGGTATCTGAAGATGGGAAAAGTAATGTTCAAAAACGTAGTATTAAGCATGGAGAGCATGCTACCAAAGCCTCATTGAACGCCACCAATTCTTTTAAAGAAAGGGCTATAGCTCTAAAATCTTCCCTTGGATTGGATGAGGGTCTTTCAAAAGCAAAATCGTCTGGGAAACCAAACAAGCTATCTAATAGCAACGCAATGTCTTTGGGGGATGCTTCGACAAATGAAAATCAAGAATTTGAAGGCAAGAGCTTTGAAGCAACTCCAAGACATGTTGTCGTAAGTTGTGCCTATGCATCATTTTGTTGTGAAAATTTAATTTACTTGATATGTGAGATGAGGAATTGCAAGTTTTATATTGATCACGGGCATAAATAAGTGATGGAGAAAATGGAATAAATTGATGTAATGAAGGTTTCTCATGCTAAGAGATGAGCTCACCTTTATTTTTGGAGAGGTTTCGAGGCGTGTGTCCTTGATACCATGGTTGAAGGCGGCAAGCACTTGATAAGTACACCAAACCACACAAAGCCTATTGCAAGAGTTTTATAAGTTAGGCATGTATGTTCCTTTTTCTAAGCACAATAAAAATAGACATGCGCATTTTTTAAGGTAAGTGTCTTTGTCCCATTGAATTCTTGATTTCTTCCCTATTTTGGGCTTATATGTTACCATAACCACTAAGCCAACCTCTTCTAGCTTTGTCAACTCAACACCTCCCTTTAAAACTTTTTTTTTTTTTTTTTTTTTTTTTCTTTTTTTGGATTCATTTATCTAATCTAAGTTGAAAAACTTTCTATCAATCGTGCATGACCGTTCACAAACAAAATGCTTGATTACTTTTGTTCTATGGTTGTGTGCAAGAAATTGTGGTAGAAAGTTCTAGGTAGTTATTACGTCGACTTTCCAATTATCATTTGATCAAGTGGACCTATGTATTGTGATGGGATCACCTTCTTGAGTCCACTTTGACTGACAAAATGGTGTTATGAACAACATTCCTTTGGGTCTAGTGATATTAAGTCTGTAACATTCCTTTGAGAGAGTTATTGGACATGATCCATTCTATTCTTGTTTTCTTCTATCTTATATATAACCACAACTATTATGACCCCCAACTCTAGCTTCCTCACGAATTTAGCTTGCTTTTTTTGGTTTGTTTGTTTGTTTTTTTTTTTTTTTTTTCCTGACCTATTTAGTTCAATTAATTGAGCATGACCATTTACCACCTAAATGTTTAATATAATTTGTCCCATTTTCGGGGATTAAGAGATTGAGGCAAAAAATATAGAAGGTATTAATGACTCATTTACAACATTGGCTATTTGGTATGTGGTTATGAGCACAAAGTGAGTTGCAATTTTGTGACTTTAGTTTGTGTATTCCATTGGCTATCACAATTGGTATTAGAGCTTGCACATCTTGGAATTGTGAAGTAATGTTCTATGGTGGTAACTACCTCTAGATTTTGTGATCTCTTTCATTTGATCAAGTGGAACTGACTGATACTTCATGTCTTCTCTTGATTCCACTTTGCTTGGGAAAATGGTGTAATGAACTACTTGAACATCATTCCTTTGGGGTGTTATGATTATAACTTCGTAACATCCCTTCCACTAATTTGGGGTACATTATATGAAAGCGAAAAGGAAGCACTTATTTGCAAATTTAGGTGCGCACATCTAAACCCAAATTTAGTTGCAATTGGTGGGCTCTAACCGTCAAGATAGTGTGCTAAGTGGGGGTATTATCTTTCTATGTTAATTGACAATCTCAAATCAATCCGTATGTGCAATAACAAGGGTTTTTATGATTATTGTATATCAAAACATTGTAGAAAGGTCATATATTTGTATACAAGTTACATGCACTATGCCAAACCCACTCTGACCATGACTAGGTCTATGGTTAGGGCTTATTCGCATTCAACGTCCTAAATCATTTCATAAATGGAAAGTTGTAATTGCTTATACATCTTGTAGTCATTGGTAGTAATTTGTGTCATTGAATCCAAAACAACATTAATATTACCTTCTAGCTATCCCATTGAAATGGGATTAGGTGTGCACATGCATTCTTTTGAATGTCGTCATTGACATTTCAACTTTTGTAACTTTATTTCCTAAATTCTTGGATGTTCTATTTCTATAGTAATTAGTGATTGATTAAATGGAACATACCTCACCTCACTCCAAATGGAGCATACTTATTTTGGGGTTTGGGTGGGAACGTTGACTTTTCTCCCCAAGGAGGCAAATCAAATTTTGAAAATCTTATATTTTTAGAAATAATTTCATTTGGTATGTTGACAGAAATATTTTATTTTATTATTTTGCTTTCTAATTTTAAGACATTTATCCTGTCCCATTTTATTGGTCCTACTTTCCATTTCAGAGTTTGTTTGGAAGAGCAATTGGAAGGGTTGGAGTAGTCCACCACTCCAACTGCTCTTCAAAGAGACATTCAAATGGGAACTCTTTGATTGGAGTGGTTATTACCTCCATTCTAACCACTCTAATCTCACCACACTCCTAAATGCGCTGTTAGTCCATTCCAAACTATTTCTTAATTTCATAATTTAGACACTACTACTTTTTTACTATTTTCAATTTACCCCTTTTTCTTATTTAGATTAGTCATTTACTTGTTCAATTTGTTTTTGTAGAAAACAATGCCAAACATAAATAGCACTTAAATGACGTATTTATTAATGATTGGTCAAATAAAAAACTTTTTGGCTTATTTTCTTTAAAATTTTCTTATAAGTTTTCAATTTAACTTTTTGTGTTCAATAGAATTTTCAATGTAGTTTTTAAATACATAAATTTTATTAGCTAATACTAAATTAAATATTACGGAGTACAAAAAATTGAATTGTAAATAATTTGAGTCAAATTTCACATTGTAGTGGATGTCATATAACAAGGGACAAGAGTATTTTGTCTCTCTGATGGGTTCTGATTTTCCTTCACAGTATTTTTTCCTCTTTGTGTGAGAGTTGTGTATTCTAATGGTGATGGTTAATGCTTTTAGATATAGGACTTGTTGACATTAGCTAAGGAAGTGTTGTAGACAATTTGGTATTTCATTTGTCAATTGTCTACTGTGTTTGACTTGATGTATATCTCCCTTGTACATTGTAAATTTATTCTGTCTTATTGCCTGTGTTTTTGTTTGTGCTACTGCAACTATGGTTTTGTATAGATAAATTCTTGTTCTTATCGATATTTCCTTTTTCATTGCAGGAGTCAGTCTCATGGTTCAAGGAGCCTGTGAGTGTTTCTCCTCTTGCTTTATTTTGACAGAAGTTTAATGTACTACTGTTCTATTTATCACAAAGCGAATAATAAAAAAAGTCTAAAATACGTTTTAACTTCAAGAATGATCATAAGGAAAGAAATCTCTCAAAAGATAAGAATGATCATAAAGAAAGAAATCTCTCAAAAGATGTATAGAATACTCAAATGTATGCCAAAGTGAGGGCTCCGGTTGTAATGATGACTTCGGGGCTCCAACTTCAGACAACTGCTATTTCTAATCCAGCTTGGATTTGATGTGCCGCTTTCAAGCTCTTTGCAAGTTGAGCATTGGGCTTTATTGGCACTAGTCCAGTTCTCTTTTGCATGGGGCACTCTTGGATTTCCAACAGTGCCTCCTACATCATTGGGCCTGTCAGATTCATCAAATATTTGTCAAATATCTTGTGGATAAGAGACAGTGAGATAATAGTAGTGAAAAAAATGTTGGTAGGGCAAGACTTGTGGTAAATCCTTCTTGATACATTTCCCATGCCAATTGTCTTTCTTGTTTCTTAGTCTTGTACTGAGTTGTGTACATTCCTAAATGTCCTTATAACTACCAGTCTACCACATAATCAGAAGAAAGGTAACTAGACAAATAAGAGAGTGAGTTGATGAACCGAAATTAAGTTACAAGGACATTTAGGAATGTACACAACTCAGTACAAAGGCAAAGATGGCATAGGTGTAACCTCTCCTATTACAGTAGGCATACCTGTTAGCCCATGACCAAAAATAACTATTAGGAGAAAATTTGAGAAGGAAATATGGTTGAAATGGGAAAGATTATCTGAATGGTGATTAGTTGCACTTGACTTGAAGACCCAACTAGTATAAGACTGGGAGATGCGTTAGGAACAATAGAGGTTCTGGTCAAGCAGCACCATGACTAACTTCACCATTGAAAATTTCACCCTTGTCATTTATAAAAAGAGCCAAAATATAGTTGTTGGAATACCCCCAGAAGAAAAAAGTTATTGCCAGAAAGACTATCTAGAAAAGATTGTTGGAGATGGTCTGATCTGTTGGCGTGTTATAGTGAGCTTGCTTGAGGATAGGGTGGGGCGTACAGTGGCTACCTGTGGTGGCACAAAGTGGGCAGTGATCGACTGGTCCAGAGAAAATTGATACCTCTGATTTTATTGGAACTTGCACTAGAAGAAAGAAATTGAGGATCTAGGTTTTGAATGAACAGTAACATTACTGTTCATGCTGTATAGAATCAGGTATTCAGGATCTTGGATTGAGGCTTTGATACCGTGTTGAATTTAATATATAAAACTAGAGCATACACACATATACACTAGTACAAAAAGGCTCCTGAGATACCCAACTTGGAAATGCCAACAACCCTTCATATTTCTACACATGCTTATCTGTTGAATTTCCTCGCATGTTTCTCAACAATAAGATGACTAATGCTGAGGTCACAAATTTTAAATTATTTAAACTGTTTCAAATCGGTAAAAATACAGTATTGTAATGAGCTGGCAACGAAACGTGGTGCTAATTAGTTGCACAAGACAAGCAATATCTAGGATATATTTATGTGGAGTTCACCACTTCACCCCAAGCCATATCCAATTAAATTTTGCCTCTCTCTTTCATATACTAAGTTGCCTCACAACCAATAATGGCTTCATTTCATTGGTTTCTTTGATATCAATGCCTTGTTATAAAGCACTTAACAAAACACCATAAGAGGGAATATATGGGTTTATAAGGCCATGGGTTAGACTAGCTAATTGGTTGGATCCAATCTTTTAGTGTGGTTTGGCCCATTTGCATTATAGCCCAATTGAATGACCTTGACCCAATCTTAGATTTTAACATGTTTTATTCAAATAGTGCTTATTTTGATTTTTCCTATTTCTAGTCATGGGAGGAAAGAATGCAAACTGCAAATGACGAGGGGAGTCTTGTCTTACTCCAAAATTTGGATCCGGGATTTACCTCAGCAGAAGTACAGGTAATGCATTACCATATTAACCATATTTAGTTGTTAAAAGTGAATTGTTGCTTTATATTTGATTATATCTAATTGTTGCATTTCCTCTTTTCATGCACACCCTGTTTCTTATTTAAATTTCATTATTAAATAAAAATTCATGGTGATTAGCATCAGTTTAAAATTTTCATTTTTGTGTTTAAAGATTGGCAGTATGCTCTCTAATCTTTATCATGGTTTTAAAAGGTGTTGGGGCACGCTTCATCCTTGAGGCAGAAACCTTAAGCACAGGGTGTATGCCCTGTGTTGTAGCAAGGGTGCACTCAACCTTGGGGGTTTTCTTGAGGCGTTTCCAAACACATTAATAAAAAACTAGGTTTTAAAAATAGTCCGATTCTCCTAATTAGAAGAGATGAACCAAACAATCACCTTCTCTAGACTCCAACAGCTTGTGGCAATTCAATTTCCACTGCTCACTCCAGACGAAGTTTTGGCCTGTCCAATGATGGAATTCTCTGTCGATTTTATTGCTACGCAAGTGCGGGCTTGGAAGAACATGGATTTTTGTTTTGTTTTTTGTTTTTTTTTTTTTTAATTTTTTTTATTGGTTCTTCTTGTTCTTCAATATTTTATCCTACTATAGTTGTCTAGGATAAAGAGTGAGAGGGAAACACAGAGTCTTGAGCACTCCGCAAGACTAAGAGGCACATGATATTAATTACCATCTCTCTAGATATTAATCACACTCCCTAGAATCTCTGAAAAGAAACTATTGAGTTAGAATTCTAAAACTCTACAATTATCTCAAATGTTAATTATATAATTATTAATTGAGAATAGCATTATTTCATGCATTTTTATATTACATGTGTGTGTGTATTATCTTATATATGTTTGAATTAATATATTACATATTTTAATTTAATTTTTTGGGGGTTTATTTTGAGGTTTAAGCCTTTCTTAAACCGTGATCTTTATGCAAATTGTAGTTTACCCTTAGGGGGCGTTTGTTTCACCTAATCTTGGATTACCCTAGGTAATAGGATTACCTCTAGGAAGGTAATGTGAGATTTTGGGAATGTAAGATTACCTTATATGTTTGGTTTGGATTGTGGAATAAAATAATACCTTGTTTGGTTAAGGGTTATATGGATTAATTTACTATAATGTCCGCAATAATATATATATATATATATATATATATATATATATATATATATATATATATATATATATATATATATATATATATATATAGGGATGCACTCAAGTGTGAATAAGTTCCCAGGAAGGAATATGCGAACGAATCAGCTTTTCGACACGTGTCCAGATCTAATAACTTAAAAAAAACGCGGTGGCATTTTCGTAAATAATTGAATATCGAAGTGCAAGTAAAATCACTTACAAGTGCACCTACTTTCACCTATAAGTGCATGTAATTTTGCCTTGTTAGCATTCACTTTCCGCAAACATTCATGCACCTGGGTAGTGCTTATAACTATAGGTGCAACTATTTATAACTATAGGTGCAACTACTTATAACTATAGATGCACCTACTTTCACCTATAAGTGCATGTAATTTTTCTTTGTTAACATTCATTGATCTGAGTTCAGCGGGTAGTAATACCCCTGAAAACCACTCGCAAACATTCATACACCTAGGTACAACTACTTATAACTATGTGTGCAACTACTTAGAACTATAGGTGCAACTACTTAGAACTATAGGTGCAACTAAGTATTGATGCTCAGTGTAAATTTTTACTTGCACCTATAATACATTTTACATGCACTTGTAATACATTTTACTTGCACTTCGATGTTCAATTATTTACAAAAATGCCACCGCGTTTTTAAAAAAAATCAGTGTTTCTCATCCATTAGATCTGGACACGTGGATGGACAGAATCCATTCCTATTTTGCGCCTGGGCGAAGCATTCGCACCTGAGTGCGATTCTATATATATATATATATATATATATATATATATATATATATATATATATATATAATTTATTTATGTGTGTGTTTATTTATTTATTTATATGTATGAATGTATATCAATGCTTAAATATTAAAAAATTAAATATATAAATATACACACATGTATATTTGATTATATAAACATATATTTGTTTTATTATTATTATTATTATTATTATTATTATTATTATTATTATTACTACTACTACTATTATTACTACTATTAATATTACTATTACTAAGATTACCTAAGAAAATGAGGGTAATAAGCTTTGAGGTAATATAACATTACCAGGTAATCTCATAACTTGAACCCCAAACAAGGTAATATAATATTACCAGATTCAGATTACCTAGGTAATCTAAGATTTTACCTGAACCAAACTGATTTGGCACATTTAAAGAGTGTTTAGTTGAATTGATTATCTATATTTCTTTAGCAATCAAAACCCAAGACTCCATTAAATACAAGCATCCGCAGTGTAAACTAGTGCCTCTTCCTCACTTATCTAACAATTGCACATTCACCTAAATATACTTATATCCTATATGATCGTTCAAGAGTTTACTTCCTAACAATCTTTTTATAAGTATGGTGAAACCTCTGCACTATGCAATTGGTGGGGAATCGAAAAACATGTATTTAGAATAGAATGAATTGCCAATAATTGGACTAATAGCTAGAGGGAGGCTAAGGTTTGGAGTTTGAGGCTAAGGATTCAAGTGGATGAGAAGTCATTCTAAGGTTTGGCTTCTCACACACTTTGTCAATGGTTTAGTTGTTTAAACTTGACTCTGCCATTTCAGTCAAAGTCCATGGTTATACTGGGGCAACATTAAATCAGTTAAAGTTGATGCTCTGACTCTCTTTCCCTCAATACATCACCTTAGTTTTCATATCTATGTGTGTTAAAAAAAATATATATATATATATATATATATATATATATATATTTATTTATTTATTTATTTGTATACTGTTTTCTTTCACTCAATGCCTTAAACCATCACTTTTTTTCCCATACTGATAATCTATTTTCTAGGATATAATTTGGCATGCATTAAAGGAGAAATGCTCAGCTAAAATGTTCCAGCGCACTGCTTCATCAAGCTCTAATTCTGGTATGAATATTATTTCTATATTTTTGTTTGATATATGGGTACTAAATGATATTATTTTTTTCATGCAAAAGTTTGATATAAATGCCTCAGGATTTTTCTACTCTTTCCTTGTCTTTTAGAACATGCCTACTGTATCACAAAATTACTTTTGCCTGCTAAATTGAAGTTATCATCTATGTTTGTTTTGTGTGTGTGTTAGTATATAATACTTGAGGGCTTGAAGTTCAGCCTCTCTTATTCTTACTATTAGCACCACACTCTAAATCAATAGAAAGCCAATAGCAAACATATCAATATTCCTACTACTAAATATATTTCTATTTCCCCTCCAGGGCAAGCTTTGGCTATTTTCAGAACAAGGGAAGTAGCAGAGAGGGTTATCAAAAGGTTAAAGAACAGATGCTTAATGGTGTCTAATGAAAGGTTTGGTTTTGCATATACTTAATTCTTGTTTCTGATCATCAGGAATGCATGCTACTCGGTGATTGATTGGCTAGATATTGTAATGCCAAAATCCTGTAAATAGTTCTTTATTGAACTCTTCAGCTTTTTGGGCGCATGTTGAACTCAACTCTACAAAATTAACCTTATCAAAATATACTTTTCTAAGTCCATTTAATATTATTAATCCTTGTACACCATTGTGGGACAAAAGTCATAGTACCTTCTCGCCATTTATTTCCTCTGCATTATGGCCCTTTTTGAAAATTTAAGGGATTGCAAAATTGGAGAAGATGGTAATAGATGTAGTCATAGTTGTGAATAGATATAGATAGCAGGGATAATGGTCGTGATGGGGAGATAGGTAAGTAGAGAGTGGTGATGGTGGGGTAGGGGTAGATATGGTGAAGTTGAAGTTCATAAGTAATGACAATGGTGACTATGGATGATGTTATGTGTGTTGTATTTGGAAATTTGAAAGAAAAAAAAGTAAAAGTGTTTCCCAAATTCCTTTGTTATGTTTGAAAAATGACAAACTGTTTTGGAAAACAATGCTAAAAAAACACATTTTGTGTTGGCTATCCGGACTAATAAAACACATTTCCGTGTGGCCATCGGATCAGTGATTGGTGTGGTGTTCTTCTTCATATGCTTGGTCTGCAGACTCTTTTACAATCACTTGGTAATGGTGAGAGTATTTTAAAAACTCAGTATGTGGTTTCGATGCTGATCAACTTATGTTCACCATGCTACCTTTCCCCACTATTGCACAGAATTTCTATTTTAATGTGCTCAAATACAAACCTGTATTGGAGTGAGTAATATTGCATTTTTATTATTATACCATCATCTTATGCAAAGCATGAAATTTGTAACTTATGCTTGCAGGCCACTTGTTGCTGACATTGTAGCACTTCCCAAATCCCAAAGAAGTAGTGCATCATCATTTGTTGGCCATATTTTTATTGAAAGAGTTAGACATCAAATGCAGAGGGAAATGGTCAGTCCGCTTTCTCTCTCAGCAAAATACCTTCATATTGAAATTCAGTTTTGAGTTTTGAAAATTATTTATTTTCAGAGAGAAGCTGTATCTACATCTCACTGTTCTCAACCCAACACCATTGAATATGAAATGGCCATGGAATGGCGTTTACTGCAGTCTCGATCTGATTTCTGGTGGAGGAGGCTGTACAAGGTATTAAACCAAAACCAGCCTTTATGTTCCTTGCTTGGTGATGACTTTGATCGATCAGGATTTCTTTAACTTCTAGCTTATTTCTATTTCCAGCAACAAAACGGAGATTGGAGAAGAATCGCCACCAAATTGAAGTCAAAATGAATATCAACATATAGAGTATGCCACCTGATCTCTACATCCTTTGATTTCACCGTATTTATCGAAATGCTTCTAAGAACAGCTCGCTCAGTGTTGATTGGAATTTTCAGAAGCTTTGCCCATTCATATTATAGTTTTGTGGGCTGATATGAAGTTACTCCCTACATACAAAAGAGGGCTATGGGTGTATAGATTTTGTGGTGTAGACTGTAGACTGTAGAGTAGATTTACCAACAAATTGATGACTAAATCAAATGAATTTGTTATGTTCTATTTTTACTCTTTTATTTTTAGATTTCATGATGTCCCTGTAAATCTGTGCAAGCATTCAAGGCATAATGAAGTTTGACTCATTTTCTTATTACAACAAATGCTTCCTCACTCTTTACCAACAAGATTTATTGACTATGTTTTAGCATTTCACCATAAAGACTAATCAACAATTTGTAAATACGGATGAATATCAACTCTAGTACATATAGTATGTGGACCGCTGAGTAAGAAGAAAAAAGAAAAGTGATAAGAAAAAAAAAAAAAAGAGGACAAGAAATTGGTGTTGTTAAGGTGACAATTCAATGAACAAATTGGATAGTGACATGATTTGAAATAGAGAGGAAAATCAATTTGTGTTGTACTTAGCTTGCCTATTACTAATTAAACATTTTATCAATTAGAATTTATTTATGATTTTTATTAAATTGAGATTAATATGGTGCCGTTAAGTTATGAAATTAACAATATAAAGAATACTAACAAACTACAAAGATTTAAGTTTTATGAAAGCAAGGTGGTGACGTTGGGCGTGTCGACGGTGGCTGGTAAAATTAAAATTTAAGTCTTTGATCTCAAAATTTCAATGGTCCAAACCTGCTCATAAAAATTCATGGAGAAGGGTAGAGTCGCCTAAACAATGGCATATATATAGAGAGAGAAAATTTCAATTTTGGTCCACTGACTATTGGAGTTATGTTAATTGCAGCACTTGACTTTCAAAAATGATAATTTAGTACCTTGACTATGCAATTTCTATCAATTTTGGTCACGCCGGCCAAATTGCCGACCAAATCTCACCGGAAAAATTTTAATGGTCAAATTATGAGGGTAATTTAGTCATTTTATTCCTCTTTTCTTTCTTCTCCAATCTTCTCTCCATCTCCGGCGACAATTTATTTTCCGATGTAAAGACGAACCTTTGAAGCCTCGCGACCTGAGAAAGAATACACCAATGTAAAGCGACATCTTCTTCGTCTGTGTGCACCACTACCACCACTTCCATATTACATTAGAAACCTACTGCGAAGGTCAACATCGCTCATCCCGAGCCCCCCTTTCTACCTCGGAAAACAACGCAATTCCAATTCCGACGACCCGACCTCGGCCACGATCGCCAAAAAAAAAGATAAAACCCGGGAACCGGCAGCAAACGACAAGGAATCCGAGGATTCCCTCGACGTAAAATCAAACTACGGGATCTCAATTCGAGAAGCGACCAAATTAAATGACAACCCAAATCCCACAATCGCAGAACAAAGTCTGAGGAAAATCAATTCCACAATGGCAATTCAAAGATATAAAGAAATTGACCGATCGATTCCTCTATCTGCATACTGTGTTTACGCGTGTATTTTTTTATTTTTTATTTTTCTCTTCAGTTCTCTCTCTATATAAATTGTCGGTGTATCCCCCCTTTGTTTACGTGTGTATTCTTTCTCAGGTCGCGAGGCTTCAAAGGCTCGTCTTTACATCGGAAAATAAATTGTCACCGGAGATGGAGAGAAGATTGGAGAAGAAAGAAAAGATGAATAAAATGACTAAATTACCCTCATAATTTGACCATTAAAATTTTTCCGGTGAGATTTGGCCGGCAATTTGGCTGGCGTGACCAAAATTGATAGAAATTGCATAGTCAAGGTACTAAATTATCATTTTTGAAAGTCAAGTGCTGCAATTAACATAACTCCAATAGTCAGTGGACCAAAATTGAAATTTTCTCTCTCTCTCTCTCTCTCTCTCTCTCTCTCTCTATATATATATATATATATATATATATATATATATATATATATATATATATCCAAGGTGCGAAATAGGAATGTCTGATATCCGTCCACGTGTCCAGATCTTAGGGATGGCAATATGCCCCGTCCCCGATGGGGATCCCCGATCCCCGCCCCGACGGGGACGGGGATGTAGAAAATTTTCGGAGAACGGGGACGGGGACGGGGAATGTTTGTAATTCCCCGTCGGGGACGGGGACGGGGACGGGGATACCCCTCCCCGCCCCGTCCCGTCCCCGAATAATTATTATTATTAAAAATAAATAAATAAATAAATATAAATAATATAAAGTAATGAAATGCTAAGGCAGTACGTACTGTTACATTATATATATATATATATAATTAAGATTTAACTTTTTAGTTTTTAAAATTAAAAATTACACTAATTTAAAATTTTGATTAAGAATTAATCGGGGACGGGGAATCCCCGTCCCCGCCTAATTCCCCGCGGGGACGGGGATGGGGGTTGTTTTCAATTCCCCGCCGGGGATGGGGACGGGGACGGGGATGGGGTCGGGGTTTCGGGGACGGGGACGGGGAGTATACTCCCCGCCCCCGCCCCGCCCCGTTGCCATCCCTAGCCAGATCTAATGGATGAGAAACATTGATTTTAAAAAAAAAAAAAACGCGGTGGCATTTTCGTAAATAATTGAACATCGAAGTGCAAGTAAATTGTATTACAAGTGCATGTAAAATGTATTATAGGTGCAAGTAAAAATTTACACTGAGCATCAATACTAAGTGCACCTATAGTTATAAGTAGTTGCACCTAGGGGTGGAAATAGGCCAGGCCCCTACATAGGGGCCTATGGCCTGGCCTATTTAAGGCCTGGCCTGGCCTATTTAGTTAAAAGGCCAGGCCTAGGCCTAGGCCTATTTAAAAGCCTATTTAGTTAAATAGGCCCAGGCCTATATTTGAAAGCCTGGCCTACGAGCCTGCAGGCTTGGCCTGTTTATATATATAAAATATATGTTTAATATTTAATTATTAAATACATTTTATAACTAATATATTTTAATAATACATTTTATAACTAATATATTTTAATATTTATAATATAACCAATGTATATATATATATATATATATATATATATATATATATATATATATATATATATATATATATATATATATATATATATATATATATATATATAATATATTAAGTCATTAACCCAGCATAACCCTAGACTCCCAACTCCCAAGTCTGCAGTCGACTAAATACCAATCGGCCGTCCATCCGTCATCCCCAATTCCGCAGACACGACGTGAGAGGACTGAGACTCGGCTTGGCGGTGACTCCGGCGAGGCGGAGACCTTGCAAGTTGCAACGACTGACGATTGCGTCTCTTCTTGGCGGGCGGCGGCGAGGCGGAGACCTTGCAAGTTGCAACAACTGACGATTGCGACTCTTCTTGGCGGCGAGGCGGCGACTCCAGTGAGGTTGGTGTTGTCTTCTTCTTACTGTTATACTATACGTTTATACTTTATACTGCGATAGTGCGAATCTGCTTGCTGTAAATGTTGTGTACTGATCTACTGATCTACTGCGAATCTGCTTGCTGTAAAGTGAGGTAAAATACTAAAATACTAAACTGCGAATCAGTGCTGCCTCCGTGAGTCCATTTCGCAAATTAGCAAATGTTAATTACAGTTTAGCAAATTAGCAAATGTTATTACAGTTTACAGTTTAGCAAATTAGCAATTGTGAGTAGTTTAGTAAATAGTTTAATAATTACAGCTTAGCAAATTAACAAATGGTTATTAATACTGTAGTAAACTGGAAACCTAGCAAATTACATGATTAATACTTTAGTAAACTGGAAACCTAGCAAATTACAGTTAGATACTTAGCATTTAGCAAATTACAGTTTATTAATTATAGCAAATTATACTTAACAAATTACAGTTTACTAATTATGTTTAGTTGTTTATAATGTTTAATATAATTAGATATGTAGATGTTACTTTGTTTATGTGTATTGATAGTTAAATATCTATAAAATTATACAGGATGACAATGAGCAATCTATTGAAGCTCTTATTTATGGTGGGGATTGACTTCGTAACAAGTATAGGCGGAAGAAAAATCGAAAGGTAACAATCGTATCTCATATTATTACTTATTACTTTAATATTTATTATTTATGAATTATGAGCACTTGAACTTGTAATAGACTTAACTATTTATTCTCAAATTCTTTTTCATTGTGTAGGAGGATTCTGGACAAGAGGAGATTATGTTGAAGCCATGACTTAGTTTGAATACTATTATGTTTACATTGTTTTTATTATGTTTGTATTGTGGACTTACAATTTGTGTAATTGTGTTGTTAAATTTTGCGATGGACTTTTGTTTTATGGACATGTGGAGTTGTAGTTATTAAACTTGTATAGTTGTATTGTTGAATTTTGTATTATGAAATTCTATTTGTTAAACTTGTGTTGTTGGAAGTTTTATTATAAAATATGAATTTATATTCTACTAATTAAACAGGAATATATTAAAAGTCTTTAAAATGTAGGCCTTAAATAGGCTCAAAGCCTATTTTTGAGCTTGTTTAAATAGTATTTTGAAGCCTTTTTAAAAGCCTATTAATAAATAGGCTTTTAAAAAGGCTTCAGGCTAGGTCAGGCCTATTACAGGCTCAGGCTTGAGCCTAAAAAAAAGCCTACATACAGGCTTAGGCCCAGGCCTAGGCTTTAGATTTTCATGACAGACCCAGGCCTAATTTTCAAAAGCCTGGCTTGGCCTGGCCTATTTCCACCCCTAGTTGCACCTAGGTGCATGAATGTTTGCGGGTGGTTTTCAGGGGTATTACTACCTGCTAAACTCAGATCAATGAATGTTAACAAGGCAAAATTACATGCACATGTGGGCGAAAGTAGGTGCACTTGTAGGTGAAAGTAGGTGCACCCGATCAATGAGTGCAGACAAAAACTACATGCACTTGCAGGCGAAAGTAGGTGCACTTGTAGGTGCACCCGATCAATGAACGCTGACACGTGGCGCGCGCTGATTGGTTCACATTTCTCTGCTGAGCACTTATTCGCACTTGAACGCGCATGTAAAATGTATTACAAGTGCATGTAAAATGTATTATAGGTGCAAGTAAAAATTTACACTAAGCATCAATACTTAGTTGCACTTATAGTTCTAAGTAGTTGCACCTATAGTTCTAAGTAGTTGCACACATAGGTATAAGTAGTTGCATCTAGGTGTATGAATGTTTGCGAGTGGTTTTCAGGAGTATTACTACCCGCTGAACTCAGATCAATGAATGTTAACAAGGCAAAATTACATGCACTGATAGGTGAAAGTAGGTGCACCTATAGTTATAAGTAGTTGCACCTATTGTGATAAATAGTTGCACATATAGTTATAAACACACCCAGGTGTATGAATGGTTGCGGAAAGTGAATGCTAACAAGGCAAAATTACATGCACTTATAGGTGGAAATAGGTGCACTTATAAGAGATTTTACTTGCACTTCGATGTTCAATTATTTACGAAAATGCCACCGCGTTTTTTTTTAAGTTATTAGATGTGGACACGTGTCGCGCGCAGATTCGTTCGCATTTCCTTCCTGGGCATTTATTCGCACCTGAGTGCGTCCCTATATATATATATATATATATATATATATATATATATATATATATATATATATATATATATATATATAAGTCTTCAGGTGCCATGCAAACCAATGCCTATTGTGTGAACTTGTGGATCAATGTAGTGCATTGATTTCGCACGATCTAACGCTTTAGTATTTTCTCTCTATACGTTGCGTTAGACTACTCGTAGTATTAGGACTCTATGTATTTGAGTTAGATTATGATTCCAATTCCAGTCTCCCTAATACTCTCTTGTTATATATACATGTAATCTGTACTATTGTAATTATTTTATTCAATACAATTCTATTAGTTCTCATCTGGTATCAGTTAAGCTAGGGTTTCTTTCCAATGGCTGACGGATCTGTAGCATCTTCGGAACGGACCGTCTCTAATCTTCCTATCTCTTTGGTCACATCGACCGTAAATTCCTTGTCCACCGCTCACCATTTTATCAGCATCAAACTGACCTACAAGAACTACCTGTTTTGGAGAGCTAGATTGTTCCCTTTCTTGATGGTCATGATTTAATTGGGTTCATTAACGGTACAAACCCATGTCCGCCAGCTTTACTTTCTGGCGGTAAATACGACGTAATGGCGCAACCCAACTCTGACAACCGAGCTTGGGTTCGCCAGGATCAAGCCCTTTTGTCTATGCTGATGTCGTCATTCTCCGATGAGGTCATGCCACTCGCCATCGGTCACCGTACCAGTCAGGCAGTTTGGACTGCCGTCGTCGACGCCCTTGCATCGTCCTCTCGCTCTCGTGGTTTAAATCTTATTGGCCAACTACAATCGCTTCACCAAGGAGATTCATCCGTTGTTGACTACATCGGAAAAGCGAGGGTGTTAGTTGAGGAACTTACCCTCGCCGGCCGGCCGTTGACGTTTGAGGAACAAAATCTCTATGTTCTTCGAGGGTTACGGCCCGTGTTCTGGGGGCTCACATTCTCTCTCAATGTTCGAGGTTAGCTCGTCACGCTCCAAGAACTCGTTGATCTTCTTGGTGTGAAGGAGTTCATGATGGGCGGTGGTTCGCCAGCACCCTTCATGGCACAACAAAGGGGGCGTGGCTCCCAGCTTCGTGGTGGAGATGGTCTCGGTAACAGGCAGGACAGCGGCCAAACCGGCCAATCGCGCGGCGGTGGTAGGAACGGTAATTGGCAGTCTAAATGTCAGTTATGTTCAGTGATTGGTCATACTGCGGTCACTGGTCATCTTTGGTATGCCAAAGATCCTCAGGCTAACATCATTTATCAAGATCCTCCTTTGGATTCTCAGGGGTCTCACACTTGGTTTCCAGACACGGGTGCAACCAATCATGCTACTCCGGACATAGCTGCTCTTTCGGTCTCGGAGGAGTACAATGGTATTATGGTAATGACATGTTACATGTCGGTGATGGTATGAGCTTACCTATTAGTTGTATTGGTCATGCTACCTTTAATACCCCTTCTAGATCGTTTCAGTAATCTAATATCCTTCATGTTCCTAGTTTCTCTACATCTTTATTATCTGTTCATAAATTTGCGTTGGATACTAAGGTGTTTTTTGAGTTTCACCCGTCATTTTTTTTGTTATGAAGGATATCAACACCAAGGAAACTCTTCTACGGGGCAATAGCTCTGGGGGCTTTACAAGCTTCTCATTCCAAGTTCATCTCCTACTGCGTTTCTCTCTGCTCATGCATCCGTGTCGGTTTGGCATGATCGTCTAGGTCATCCACACCAACGTGCTCTTAGTCAAATTCTTTCGTCTTGTTCGGTTAGTGGGTCAAAAAATAATATTTGTTGTATTTCGGGTCTATGAAATGCATGTCAGCTAGGGAAGTCTGCATGTTTCTTTCCTTACCGCGTGTTGAGTCCTCTAGTTCATGTATTCTTGATTTAGTTTACACAGACATTTGGGGACCAGCTCTCATCCTTTCTAATAATGGATATTGTTACTTCGTTATATTTATTGATGACTACTCTCGTTACACTTGGTATTTCCCTATGTCTCAGAAATCTGATCTATATGCAATTTTTGACAAGTTTCGTGTTATGGTTGAGCATTCGTTCAATCGTAAAATAAAATTCATCCAGTCTGACCTAGGAACTGAATATAAAAAGTTACATTCCACCTTGACCCAACTAGCATTATTCACAGACAATCTTGTGCATACACTCATGAACAAAATGGTCGTGTCGAAAGAAAGCATAGACATCTTGTTGAAACAGGTTTAGCTCCCATGAGTCGTGCTTCTATTCCCTCTAAGTATTGGGATTATGCATTTGAGACTGCGGTTTATTTAATTAACAGGATGCCATCTATTGTGTTAAATAACTCCAGTCCTCATCTTTTATTGCATAAATCCCCTCCGTCTTATTCCTTTCTTCGTATTTTTTTTTTATCTATGTTATCCGTACTTGCGTCCCTATAATCGTCACAAAATGTCTTGCAGGTCTTCCTCTTGTATGTTTCTTGGTTATCCTGAGTCATTTAGGAGGTATAGGTGCATGGACCTTCAGACTAACAAGATATATGTATGCATGCATGTTTGGTTTTGATGAAGGAGTGTTTCCTTTCAGTAAAAATATTTTGCAGGCACCACCAATTCAGATGATTCAGCCATGGGCTGAATCTGTGATAGTTCCAATCTAGCCCACAGCTACGGTTCATATTACTCAGGCTAAACCGGCCCCGACTCTTGCTGCCCAGTCGGAATCGGTCCAGGACGAACCTACTGCTGTCGCCCGCCCTTGAGGTCGCCCGACGGGGCGGTCTAAGGTCTGAACGCACACCATGGCGACTCGGAGTCGGTCTGAAGCTCCCCTTTTGGCCCTTTCTACTCAGGTTTGTCCTACTGAACCCACTTGTTATACACAGGCAGTCAAACATGAGTGGCGCAAGGCAATGGATGATGAGTTTAATGCACTTCTTCATAATGAGACTTGGTGTCTCGTTCCATCACAGTCAGATATGAATATTATTGGGTGCAAATGGGTTTTTTCGCACCAAATGGAAAGCTGATGGATCGATAGAACGATACAAACCAAGGTTAGTAACCAAAGGGTTTAATCAAGTACCTGAACAGGATTTTTTTCGACACATTCAGTCCAGTAGTCAAACCCACCACCGTCAGGTTACTTCTATCTTTGGCTATATCCTATGGATTGTCCGTTAAGCAGCTTGCATGTGCACAATGCCTTTTTGAATAGGAAATTGTCTAAAGCTGTTTATATGAAGCAACCGCGTGGATATATTGATAAGCAGTTTCCTAATCATGTTTGTCTGTTAGAACGTTCTCTCTATGGATTAAAACAAGCTCCTAGAGCTTGGTTCAATCGATTGCATGCGTTTCTAATGACAACAGGGATTAAAGCTTCGAAAACAGATGTATCTTTGTTTTACTACTCACATGGTTCATGCTTCATTTATGTTCTGGTGTATGTTGATGATATTCTTGTAATGGGCAATGATCAAAATCTTGTCAGCACCTTACTAACAGCATTATCCTCTACATTCAAGATTAAGGATCTTGGTGAACCTAGTTTCTTTCTTGAGATTGAAACTGTTAAATATGGTGATGGAATTTTGCTTTCTCAGCAAAGATACATGACTGACATTCTAAAACGTGCTGGCATGACAAACTGTAAACCCTTAACTACTCCTATATCTGCTTCGAAAATCACTTTTTTAACGCTGATTTATATGATGATGCTACACAGTATAGGAGTCTGGTTGGAGCTTTACAATATCTTACGGTTACTCGTCTAGATCTATCCTTTGCGGTCAACCAACTCTGCCAACACATGCATGCTCCTATGGTCTCTCATTGGGAGAAATTAAAACGTGTACTGAGGTATGTAAAAGGAACTACTACTTATGGTCTGCGAATACGAAAGTCAGTGTCCAGAGAATTACATGCTTTTTCAAACTCTGATTAGTTGGCTGTCCTGAGGATCGTAAGTCAACTAGTGGGTACACTGTTTTTTTTTTTTTTTTTTTTTTTTTTTTTTTTTTTTTTTGTTCCAACCTTATATCATGGGTATGTAAGAAACAAAGAATGGTTGCTAGATCATCGCTGAATATAAAGCTTTAGCATATGTCTGTGCTGAGGTAATTTGGATCCTCTCTCTATTGCGTGAAATTGGCGTGTCTGGTGTGTCTACTCCCAGGCTGTGGTGTGATAATCTTGGTGCTACATACATGTGTGCCAATCCTATTTTTCATGCTCGTACTAAGCATGTAGAAATTGATTATCACTTTATTAGAGACAGAGTTGCGAATGGAGATATACAGGTTAATTTTATTTCAACTAAGGATCAACTGGTAGATATCTTTACCAAAACTCTACCTAGTCCTAGATTTTCTTTTCTTAGAGACAAGCTACAAGTCACTACTGTACCTTGTGCTTGAAGGGAGTATTAGGACTCCCTAAGACTCTCTTGTTATATATACTCCTGTAATCTGTACTATTGTAATTATCTCATTCAATACAATTCTATCACTTCTTATATGTAAGAGTGCATGCGGGTATTCATGGAAGTGCACTGCTGTTTTTTTAAAATGAAATATGATAAAAGGACCGTGAGTTAGATTCTGATTCATTACGAGTTTGAATTGCGTGGTTTTCGGTGGGTTAACATTGTCAAACGATCGGACTGCACTATTGGGCTTCACCTATGGAGATCGGCTAGCGTGATGTACCATGCGGTGACGATGAATCTCAGTGCTACCAGTTTGTTTTTTTTTTTTTTTTTTTTTTAATAATTATGCGTAGAATGGGTTGTGGTCACTGGTAAGGCATTATGCATTGCATTATGGTCCTTGTGCACTTGAATGGGGAATTACGTACTGGTGGATTATGATAGTGGAACCTCGCCATAGCAGTGCAGGCAGTTCCCTAACGCGGCACCCTAGTACTATTTAAATGCACCGCATGGTGATCCCCGTGCATTAGATAGTGCTTATACGTTTTGGGTATAGGTGGCATCGCACTTACGCAGTGCCACCTAGTAATGGTGAAGTAGATGGTTGCATGGTATATGTGCATCCCATAGGGCCGCCACCACACACCGGTTGCAACACGAGCTGTCGAGGGAGGAGACCGGCCGAACGACTGGCGCTTGTACAACACAGACAACGCTCAGATCGACAATGCAGCGGCGAAGACCAGAGTCTACGGCGACACAAAATGCCTGGCCGCCCTCCTCTTCGATTGGCAACCGCCACTAGAGCTAGCCATCACAAATTCCCAATGCAAACAAAGTTGGAGCGAGAATTGAAGAGTGCACACCGAGAAACGCAACAAAGAGACTCAAAACACAAACAAATCAAAACTTTGATCCCGCGCTACTAGAGTGCACCCAAAATACTAAAGTGCCCATTCCTAAATAAAACAAGAAATAAGGTCCAAATTTGCCACCCCTGTTTTTTCTTTTTCGTCTCCAATAAAAATAAAAATAAAAATAAAAAATAAAATAAAAAACTTTGGCGGCCACCCCCTCCTCTGTCTCTGCCGGAGACAAAGGAGCAGGGAAGGGGATGGCGTGAGACGAAGGACATGTCTCACGCCCACCACCCTTCCCCCGAGACGAAGGAGCTATCTTCGTCTCCGGTCGAAGACTAAGACAGTCTCTTCGTCTCCGGTTGGAGATGAAAGAACATGGATTGCCGTCGGCCACCCCGAAGTTATTTATTTATTTTTATTTTGTTTTAAATTTTAATTTTAATTTTAATTTTATTATTAAAAATTATTTAAAATACCAACTCACCTTCCATGTAAGGAGGCAACCTGTTAAAATTAATGGTAACCTGCTATCAGGTGAAATTGCACAAATTTAGAATGGCAACCTGTTAAAATTAATGGTAACCTGCTATCAGGTGAAATTGCACAAATTTAGAATGTTCAATGGCTTAATTACAATTTTTTTTGTTCAATGGCCTAATTGCATTTTCAAGTTATGTTCAGTAGCCAATTTGAACCTTAGATTTCAAACACACAAAAAAAAAAAAAAAAAAAAGGATCATAGATTTGTCAAGATGCAAGGCCAAGATGAATGCAAAAGTTCACATGATAATACATGACCTCCCCAAAAAGTAAGTTTTAAATGTTTCGTTATATAGAGACCATTGCTAAAGCGAAATCCCCAAAAAGATAAAGAATACATATAATGTGAATCTATGAAAAACAAAAACAGAACATTAGGCTCATTTCAAATTGTGTACACAAAAACTACAAATTGTTGGCTATCAAATTCTTCACTGCCATGGTAGACTGTAAAGACATATGTAACCTAGCAACCTTCAGAAGATGTAGAAATCTAACCGTAAAGTACAGAACGTGACAATGTTGCCAAATTAGTTCAAACTGCTTATAGTATGAAGGAATGGAAGTTTCGTTACTGCTGCTGCTGCTCATAGATCTGCATATATGCCTCTGAGAGCGCAACGACATGTGAGAGAGTCTCGGTGACATGCAAGTCTTGCATCTCAAACCTGGGACAGATACAAGGAAACGAATAATTGGAATGCAAGGGCGTTCAAATCATGGAAAACATAATAAAACTATATGAACGGAAAGGGGTAAAATTACCATAGTGCTTCTGACTTTCGCTGTACGAATACCCTGTAGGATCCTTCACCAGGTTTGCCATCATGAACAATGTTGCCAATCAAGTCATACTTGGAACGCAATTTTTCGTTGTCCTTGGGTGATGGAAGAGGAATATAGTCCTTCAGCTCTAGATTTTTCACAGGGAAGTTGACTGGAACAAGAACAGGATAAATACATCATCATAAGAAAACAGCATAAGGAAAAACATTTATCTAGGTGTCCCAAGTTCAAATTTTTTAAAGGTACTCAAAGCTGAAATTCTTGTTCTCCAAAAGAGTGAGATTGCAAGAATTATGTGTATACAAAGAGGGTATTTTCCGATCTTATGAGTAAACTTATCACATCAATATAGAAAGCATGAGATCTCCAGGTGAAGTAGGGTTCTATGTCTACCATCATAAAAGTACTATCATTGCAATCTTGCCACATTATGGAAGTACAAAAGAAATTTGTTGTCCTTTCTTTGATAGTTAGATGTCTGATCCAAAAACTGCAATTAATAAAATACTTACCAAGAGTAGGGTTTTTTTCCACAAAGAAATTGTTCTTTGTAAATCGGCGCATGTGGAGAATTAGATACTTTGGCAGTTTTGTCACACGATATCTCATCCTAGCAATACGAGGTCTCACAACTTCGGTCACGGTCTCACCATCAAACTTCTTCAATATATTGAATAATGGAACCTGCAGTAGAATACCATACCATTACATTAAGATTAAACTAGTGAAATATCAGAAAATTAGTCATTAAATATTATCATTTTATAAAGAAAGCTTATAAACTCCACATCAGATGGACAATGCAAGTAAACAAATTTTCAAGACAGTCAAAATAACATTACATATATGTTACAAATACAAACCTGGGGAATAATGTTCTTCTCCAGAATATCTTGGAAAAGAGGAGGTGGAGGTAAATCAAGTCCAAGCATCAAGAAAGGCATTCTACTTGTTTCAGCGATTACATTGACAGCGTCACTTCCACCATCACCATTAGCATCTCCATTCTCTTTATTCTCAGCAACAGCTCTACTGTGCATCTCTTTCACCACCTCCAACTCACCCTGCAATAAACAATGCATCATTAGGCTATACAGTATTAGAAAAATTAAAAAGAAAAAAAAAAAAAAAAGAAAAAAAGAGGATGATCATTTTATAGGGCAACACCTGGAAGCACTGGTAGATTATACTGCTACTTTTCTTGGAAGTTCTGAGGTCTGCGTGCAGGGTATTAAGAAGCCATGACATAAATTCAACAGGATCAGACTGCGCACCTATTCGGAAACGTTTTTTGCTTGATTTCATGACAGCTTGCAAGAATTCATGTGGGCTGACCTGCAACATCACAAAGTTAAAGATATGTTGGAACTACAGAATCTAGGTGCAGTTGGGGAATAGAGGAAACCTGTCCTTTGAAGTTTCTAGCATGCCAAATCTTTCGAGTGAGTTCTCCAAATCGATGAACCAGTGGGGATTTACTGTGTTGATAATTTTCAGGGATTAGAAAGAAATTCCTCAATGGAGTCACCCTCATTAAAGACTGAATTGTAACATTAACAAAATCAGTCTCCTTAATGTTATTCAGCCCCACCTAACAGGTTACAAATTAAAGGAGAATTAAATTAGGTAAGCATTTAGAACAAAAACAAGAAAATAAATAACAGGAAAAAGGTAATGGATTCCATAGATTCAATTTAAAGAAAAAGGTAATTGATCCCAGAAAATCCAAGTTTAGTACCGTTCCAGGAAGATAATCAGATCCATCGAGTGCCCTAGACCACTGTGTGCTGTTATCGAGCTGTTCAACTTGTTTCAAAGAAAATCTGCAAAGAGATTCCAAGAACATATCCCAACCACAAAAAACACAAGATGAAGAATTATATGGAACTAAGAAAGAGAAGATAAATAAGTTGATAAAAGCAATCGAATAGGAAATCCAACAAACCTAGGATTCAGAACATGTCGAATATCATCCAGTGATGAATCTATAACTTCATATCCATCAGGAAGACAGTATATCTTCTCTGTTCGCAGATTGATGTAAACATGGTGCCCTGCCTCAAGACTGTGTGTATATGCATGAGATTTTGGCCCCCTTCCTTGGTAATACTTCCCACACACCAAACATGCATATACATTTAAATTTGTTAAAGACACAGAACAAAATTTCTCAAAGTCAAAATCCAGAACCTGCAAAAGTGGAAAAGGAATTAGAATATGAGCCACCAAGTTACAACATTCATAAACTTCAGTGGCAGTGATACCTTAATAGAAAAAGGAAATCCAGCTTCTACATAAGCTTTCAAGAAAATAATGGAACAATGGAATAGAGAGCAAACACCAATAACCAAAAACCTACAGAGGCAAATTTTTTTAAAAGAAGCTTGCTAATTACAAACCTAATTAACATGATATTCAGATATAGGTACATGATATGGAGTGAAAAGGAAATCTAGTCAAAAAATTTAGCATCAACCTCAGGCCCCAAGAACAGGATGAACAAAATCCTATTGGTTAGCACATACTCACTATGGAGCTTCAATAAGATCAAGAAAATGAAAATAAGAGAAAGACCAAAACATTGGCATGGCTACTGCATACACAAACTCATCCATGGAAGAAAGAATCAAGAATGACCTGTCTATTAACTGTATCAAGATAAGGACAGTCCCTTCTCACTTCAACCACTCGGTGCTTCCTACCTCCACTTCCTTTCCAAGCTTCATCTTCACTATCATCCTCTTCACTGTCAGACTTGTTCTCACTGCTCCCCAATCTTCCTCTTGCAACATTTTGATCTCTCTTGTCACCATCTTCATCCTCATCATCATCATCATATGATGCAAGTGGAAGAAGGGCATTATCAAAAGCAAGCTGAGGCGGAGAAGAAGGAGAGGATTGCTCCACTATCTTCTGCTTCTTTGAGTCTGTTTCCTCATCCAGCTCACTGTTTTCTGCCTCCCTCTTTGTAGTCATTCTCTGATTAAGATTATTTTGACCACACTGCAGAATAGTATTATCCAATCACGGTTATTAACATTAAATATGTATCTTTAAAGCTTTAATCTATTAACTTAGCACTGAATTTTAAAGCAGAAGATAAAGACCAAGTACAGTTGCATTACAAAATCAACATTTCTAAATTAACTGATGAATAAAGAAAGTCTCACCTCAATGATTAGTTTGATTACTCCAATTAAGAAAAGAAAATTAAAAAGTTCTAAAACCATGACATAAGTGCTTCTCTGTTTAGAAGCTAGGTCACATAACTCATATCTTTCTCATATACATGCATTGTACACATGTTTATAACTGAACTTCAGTACCTTCAGTTCAATCATAGCAAATTAACACATTCATGGTGCTTTAAAAATGTGCATGCCGCACCCCTAGTCCAAAATAAACAGAACCGAACTATAACATGTAAAACTGTAAAAACTGTTATAACACTACATCCCCAAAACATTATTCAAATACTGTAGAGCGTTTGAAAGTAAATAGAGAAACGCTAGATTTAGTGATTTACTTAGTTGACTCAATTTATATGCTTAACAATCAATCTTTAGTCATTACCAAACAAGTATGTTTACAAAATATAAGTTGCTAGGAGTTTGATTATAAAAGATATCATGATAATTATATATCAAACCTCCCTTAAAAACACTCACCATCAAAATTCATTCTAGCAACTAGCATCATAGACCTTGAAATTCAACCGAGTAGCTCAATGGCTACGTCTAAAATTCCAAATACAATACTTCTTTCTTCTTTTGTCAATTGTGTACCTAGTTTTGTTCTAATAATTTTCATTTAAATTTACCGTCATTAAACCCTCAAAAATCTTTTCTGCCACAATCCCAAAATAAATCTTCTACTCATTCCTCTAATTAGATGATTAACAAAGAAGCCCTAAAGTAACCAACTGATCTTCCTATAATTATATAATTAACAGAAGCACATCGCCCATACTAAAGCCATAGCTCTCTCTCTCTCGACCATTAACAATTGAGTTAATACCCAAAATGGTCCTCGACTATAGTGATTTTTCTTAATTTTGTCCTAAACGACATTGGTGTCTTAATATAGTCCCAGAGTTCTGTGCTTTTACTCAATTTAGTCTCAAACTTTTGTGTTTTTGCTCAATTTAGTCCCCTCATTTGTTATTCCGTCCATTTGTTGTTAAATAAATAGACAATTCAGTAATTTTAACATTGACATCTCTTTACTCATAGACATGTGATGTGCGAAATCCATCTTTTTTTACGAATTATTCCCAAAATCACTTTTAAACCTGCGAATATAAAACTTGATTCGTAGGTCTGGGAGTAATTCTGGGTGTAATTCGTGCAAGAAAGAAGGATTTCTCACTTCCGCATGTTGAAAGTAAAGAGAGGTCAATATTGATATTATTGAATTGTTCCTTTATTTAACACCAATTTGACGGAATAACAAACGGAGGACTAAATTGAGCGAAACACAAAAGTCTAAGACAATATTAGGTCACCAAAGTCATTTAGGATGAAATTGAGAAAACCCACTATAGTCGAGGACAATTTTGAGTATTAACTCATTAACAATTCAAAGAAATCCAAATCTTTCTAAGACAGCAAACATCACCTTTTGCAACCTCCATTAACAAATAGGGATGGAGCCAAGATTTCTTTTGAGTGGGGGGCGAAGAAGCAAAGGTAAAATGAATTCAAAAATCTTCAAATACAAGGTTCAAACAAAATTAGGGAAATTATGCCAACACCAATACAATTCATTCACTGCTCACAATCCTCACATTCAAAAATCAAAACAATTAAACAATATTCATCATTTTCCTTTGCAACACCCACAAGAGCTCACATTCATATAAAAGCACATACATTAAAAACAATATTAGTCATTTAAAACAATCCAATAACTGCTCACTGCTCACATAGTCACATTCAAAACAATATTACTTATATTAGTCATTTACTCATTTAGTCTATTAGATATAAATCATCCAAAAACCACTTAAGCACTGCACATACGACATTCATGATTTAAAAACAATATTTTTAGGCATTTTAGCTGCTCACTGGCTCAGTGCTGACATAATCACATTCATGATTCATATAAAAGCACTTAAGCACATACGGCTAAATCATCCAAAAACCACATACGTTAAATATTTAAATTGATTAAAAACAATATTAGTCACCGCTCACATTCATATAAAATTCAAGGGCAAAACCAATAAAATTTAATATAATTAACTAATTAAGAGTCTAAGGATTAGGGAAATTAGGGCAAAAATAAAATTAGAGAAATTATGGCAAAAATACGAACCTGAGAGGCAGAGATTGTGAGGCACTGACTCACTGAGGACTCCTGCTGGGCTGCTGACTGGCGAAATTAGGGCGAGGACTGGCGACTGGTCCGACGATAACGGAGTAATGGTCTGGCAGCAGGCGAAGAAGTGAAGTGGCGGACTGGTCAGGCGAGGCAGCGACCGGCGACTTCAGCTTGGATCTTTGGGGCGACGAGGTGTTAGGGCTTTCACGTTTTGCAGTTCAGGCCCTCAGGGCTTCAGGCGTTCAGCGAAAAACACAAGAATAATAGACTGCCAGCATAACAGCTCAATTGGCAATCGTTATGCTGTGCTGCCGGATGCACCATGAATGCCAAAACGACGTGGTTTTATTAAAAAATGTGCGTTTTCTTTTTTAAAAAATTCAGGTTTGATTCCCAGCAACAACATTATATTATTCATTCATTCTGTAATTTTAGTTCATTGATTATGGAATTATAGTTCATTGATTATGGAATTATAGTTCATCGATTATGGAATTGTAGTTCATCGATTATGAAATTTTAGTTTATAAATTATGGAATTTTAGTTCATTCATTCTGGAATTTTTAGTTCATAGATTAGATTATGGAATTATAGTTCATCGATTATGGAATTATAGTTCATCGATTATGAAACTATACTTCATCGATTATGGAATTTTAGTTCATATGTTATTGCTGGGAATCGAACCTGATTTTTTTTTTAAGGGGAGACACGCGTTTTATTAAAACGACGTCGTTTTTGCATCCGTATGCACCATGCATGGTGCATACGGATGCACAGCATAATTTGCCCTCAATTGGTGGAGGGTGAAATTTGTCACAAGAAATTAAAAGATTAAGTCGCATAATAGTATGGTCGGTGTGGAAGTAAATTTTTCAAAATGAAAAGGCTTTTTATACAGTAACTAAAACTTTAGCTTCTATTGATAAAATTGAAACTTAGGCTCTGTTTGGCAGAGCTTATTTAGGAGCTTATATCTTATTTTAAGCTACTAATAAGCTATAAGTTCTGTTTGGTAATGTTCCCAAAATAAGCTCCTAGCTTAAAATAAGAGCTTATTTTAGAATGTTACTTTAAGTAGCGTTTCAAAATAAGCTCCTAGCTTCCTAACTTTTTTTCATCTTTATCCTCATTATTTTAAAGAAATGACTTAATTTACCCTTCTCAATTAAAATCCTTTTCTCTTATTCTTTATCCGCAACTTTCACCGCAAATATTATTATTATTATTATTATTATTATTATTATTATTATTATTATTATTATTATTAGATTTGCAACAATATTGCTACTTCATTATGAGATGCTAGATCATGATTATGCTAATAGTTTTATTTCAAAATGTTAATTTTTTTTAAAGACAAAATGTTAAATTTTAATATGTAAACAAACTAATTTAAATTTTAGGAAGATGTCCTTTTTAGTCTTTTTATATTTATCAGCTTATCAAAAATCTAATTTTACCAAACACTTTCAATCATAACAGCTAGCTTAACAGTTCTTCAGTTTTCAGCTCCGAGCTTATAGCTTTTCAGCTTTCAACTCCTTTTTCAACTTTCAGCTCCTAGCTTATAGCTTTTAAGCTAGGTTTGCCAAACAGAGCTTTAGTCATTATGATTAACCCCTTTGCAAATTATTGAGTCAGAATATGAGACGCCTAGGTTGAGCACATCCACTTTTTGCCACAAGAATAATAGAATCTTGACATTATTATTATTATTATTATTATTATTATTGTTATTATTATTAGTATTATTATTATTATTAAAAAAAATAATACCAAATAGTGTTTAGGTATTACACTAAACTGAATCGTCAGCCCCTAGTTATTCATATCTTCATTTCAATGAGTAATAAAGTACTCGTAAAGTTTAGAAGATAGTGGAGGGTATAGAGATTTTCTTTTTCTTTTTTTTAATGTGAGAATAAGGATCAATTATATGAAATTTAAAAGTGCAATTAGACTTGACTATACTAAAAAAATACTCCCTTCAACACTTAAAATGTATGCAATTTCACCCGTTAGTTTTTTTTTTTTTTTTTTTTTTGAAAATTTCACCCGTTAGTTAATTATCACTCTTTTTTACGATTGCTTGTTGACGTGGATGATAACTTACAATTGTTTTTAATTTTCTTTCATTTCTTCTTTCTTCCACATTGTCAACTTCTTCTCTCCAACTTAATATTATTCTTCTAATTATCTTCTTTTTTACATAACTAGCCCTAATAGTGTAGTACGAGTAGAATTTCGAATCAGAATTTTCTTATGGTAAAAGAAGTATAGTATGAGCAGGGGTATAAAAATACTACGTATTACTCTTCAATGCATGTCTTCGTCTAATTCAAGGTCATTTTCAAGTTGTCATCAAATCCTAATATGTTAATATTGTGTACTACACTGTTTGAAATGAACTTGTGAATACAAAATAAGGTAATCAATTACATATATGTTAATATTGTGTGTTCATAAACTCTAAGTTGCGTCCACAAAATTATTTGCGTATTAAACTCTAAGTTGTTTTGTACTGGTATCCTTCTTGGGTTCCATTGATCTAGTTACTTTCTTGAGCTGGCCCATGTGGGCCATGCCATTTTGGTTGATTAGTCCGACCGGTCAACCCAGTATACCATCCATCATCTAGTTGTCACTTTCTTGTGACTTCTTGTGACTCATGAAGTGATGTCACAAGAAAGTAGAAAACGAATATCAAGTTCGAACATGCTCTGAGCGCCTAAATAGTCCATGATGAGCCCCCCAAGTCTGAGTTAAGTATAGGGAGTGTGATTTACGCTGGTTGCCTCGTTCAAAACCTTAGACTAAGAAAATTCAGTGGGAAAAAGCTTAACTAAGGGGAAAAGAGTACAACCATGAGCGCAATCTTTAGGACTAATAAAGGGTCTTTAGGATTATTTATGCAATCACATTAACTCTTTTTGGCTAAATCTCAAGTGAGTCTTCAAGTCCGATGGTGAGCGGAGATTGGACTTTGTACTAGCCTTTAGGAAATATGGTAGTTGAAGTACCCAGACCTTCCTTGCTCGGAGCATTGAATATCATGCTCACAATTAGGTGTGCAGAGAATTTGGGAATTACTCCCTGACACCAGGCCGGTTCTGAGCATGTCTAACATGTGCGACCGCACATGGCCTCTAATTTTTGGGGGGCCCCGTAATTAGAAAAATATATATGTATATATAGTATACAAGATTCTAGGCTGTGTAGGGATATTGTACCAATTTGTGATAAGGTGAAATTGTGCCCAATTGACAGTTACTTTAAAAATTCTCAAAAATGTATATGTGTATGTGTGATTGTGCGCGCGCGCGCCCCATTGACAGTTACTTTAAAAATCCCCAAAAAATGTATATATGTGTGTGTGTGTGTGCGCGCGCGTGTGCCCAATTGACAGTTACTTTAAAAATCCCCAAAAAATGTATATATATGTATGTGTGTGTGTGTGTTCTAGGGAAATGGAGATTGTGTCAATTTGTGATATGGTGAAATTGTGCCCAATTGACAGTTATTTTAAAAATCCCCCCCAAAAAGTATATGTGTATGTGTGTGTTTTCTAATCCCTTGATTCCCTTTCCTACTTTTGACGGTTCCCAATCTTTAAATCTCAATTGACAAGTACCATTGTTAATTAAGAATGACAATTCCAATTTAAAATCTCAAATAACAATTAGTATCTTCGCCCTGGACCTTCTACCAATTAGCAATTACCATTATTTTTATTTGGGGAAACCAACGATTTGGTCCCTCAATTGTTAACGAAATATCAATGTAATCCCTTAATCGCGTAATCATCGATTTGATCCCCGAAAATAACTGTTTTTTGTTGATTAAGCCCCTCCGGCCGTTTTCCGTCTATAGTCCGGTGAGAGCTCCGATTTGCCATGGACAATTTAGTCATTCCATGACTTTGGTCTTCTTCTTAATACAAGTTCCAACATTCAACAAACCCATTAACGGATAACCAATTACAAACACATACCAAACAACACTACTTAACAATATATAACTAACCCATTAACTACCACTGCTACAACCTAGTAAAGGTGCAATCTTTATCATCTCCTTACACTTTTAGCATATGAAGCTTGTTAGAAAACGCAATGGCAATCCAGTCAGGCTGTGCAGCAGACCATTGAAGCTGGTTAATCTCAGCCCCAGCTGAGTACATTGACATGGGGTCAATCCCATTTGGGCCTGCAACTGTGGGCAATTCCTAGGTAATTAAGTGCGTGCCCATTCTCTCCAGCAGAACAGATGTGCGAGCTCTGGGGGGTCCCAAGCAATGGCGTTCACACTAGCATTGTGCCTCTCCAGCTCAGCCACGGGCATTGCAGGGGACCTAATGGGGTGTCGGGTTGGGGGCTCTCGTATATGATTGTGGAGTGTTCTTTGTCTCTAAAATCGAAGATCCGAACCGACCCGTCAGCCGAAACCGACGCGAAAACCCCGGCTTCCCCCAGGCTATGTCGTACACCTCTTTATCGTAGGCGATTAATTGGGTTTCCACTACGCCCTTCTCGATGTCCCAAATCGTACACGTGGTGTCAATGCTTGAGGTTCCGATTTGCCGCGGCTCAACCTCGTTCCAATCGAAGGAGGTCAATGGGGCGTAGTATTCGCTGGTTTTGCAGTTGTTGAGCGTGGAAACGGGCTCAATGGAAGCTTCTCAGACCTCCCAGAGACAGAGATAATCGCCGGAGAATACTAGGAGATCGGTGGATTTCATTTAAGAAGAAGACCAAAGTCATGAAATGACTAAATTGTCCATGAAAAATTGGAGCTCTCGCTGGACTATAGACAGACAAGTCGGAGGAGGGGGTTAATCAACAAAAAACAGTTGTTTTCGGGGACCAAATCGATACGCGATTAAAGGACTATATTGATATTTCGCTAACAATTGAGGGACCAAATCGTTGATTAATCCTTTTTATTTTTTAATTCAATTTCCATATCTCAATGAATAGTGTGGTGATATTGATGGAAATGAATTGTATATTGATCTAAAATTGGTTAGAGAGATTTTATGGAAAGAAAAGATAGGGGCAATGAGTATATTGAATTCATTGAGGAATATGTGTTGTTTTCTAAATGCTACTATTGCATATTGAATATTATTGACTATCCCAATTACTGCAAGTATATATGTTGCAAGAGAGACTCAATGGAATAATAGTTTTAATCTCAATTGAAAATGAGCTTTTGGAAGAAGTTGATATCGAAAGTTTAATAGATGATTTTGCGTCTAAATGTACACGGTGCAGGTCACTTTTTAAATAAAATTTTAGATGTATTTTTTATACAATATTTAAATTTTGATACAACTTTTTGAACAATTATTATTTGTATATAAAAATTACTTGAAAAAAGGGCCCTAAATTAAGATATTGCACATGGCTTCAATTTTTATTGGAGTAGCCCTATAATATACATATAATTTATTATATATATAATCTATTAATTTGTTAACTACAGAGACATAATCAGAATGTCATCAGGTCCACAATATAAGATCAATGATTTATGATATAATTCACCGAATAGTTATGCTGTGCATCCGTATGCACCATGCATGGTGCATACGGATGCAAAAACGACGTCGTTTTATTAAAATGCGTGTCTCCCCTTTAAAAAAAAATTCAGGTTCGATTCCCAGCAACAGCATTATGTTGTTCATTCATTTTGAAATTTTAGTTCATAGATTATGGAATTTTAGTTCATTGATTCTGGAATTATAGTTCATCGATTATGGAATTGTAGTTCATCGATTCTGAAATTTTAGTTCATAGATTCTGAAATTTTAGTTCATTCATTTTGGAATTTTTAGTTCATAGATTAGATTCTGGAATTTTAGTTCATCGATTATGGAATTATAGTTCATCGATTATGGAATTATAGTTCATCGATTCTGGAATTTTAGTTCATCGATTCTGGAATTTTAGTTCATCGATTCTGGAATTTTAGTTCATATGTTGTTGCTGGGAATCGAACCTGTATTTTTTTTTTTAAGGGGAGACGCGCGTTGTTAATAAAACGACGTCGTTTTGCACAGCATAATTTGCCTAATTCACCCTACCAACTTGATAGAAGTTGTAGCTAGGATACACGTTCATCACTATCACTAGCTTTTCCAAATTAAAGCAGCCCTCAATACCAAGAAACCAGAGAACAAAAGTTAAGTGTATCATTACTTTGGGCTACAAGAAGTAATGTTTTTTTTGGCGGTGTATTAAGTTGTCCAGTTACAATCCCCATGCCTTTTCTTTTAGCTTTTGCCAAACATCCTAAGTCAAGCAAAAGCTTCAACAATTCCAGACCCTCCCGGTCACCAGCGCAAAATACCATCCAACTCTCCGCCGGCCATCCACCTTTCCACGTGCACATCCATATATCCTGCTTTATTGATTGCCATCTATCCCCTTTTACTCTGTTTTCCTCTAAAATACTCCTTCACCTTTACCAATAATTCTTACTTAAATCCATATATTCATGTGAATTATTGGTAAAGATTGCCACAATATAATTATATTGTTCAATAAGGGGCAACCTCAGCTAAATTAATCAAGTTATTTACACGATAATCACAATATTACAAATTCAACTTCTAGTGGGTCGTGACGATTTATCGACCTTTTTTGTTTTTGTCAGTCAGCTATGTAGAACTTAAATTAGTTTACTTTTGTAATCGTGTGCTAGCTAAGATCATAATGTATGATTTTTTTAATGCACACCCTCAAATAGTGACTTAATATATGACAGCCTTCTAATTAAACAAAGTGATGAGGTTGTTGCTGTCCATCACATAAAAGCAAACCCCACTAACCATTTCATACCTTTCTTCTCCATTGAACACTCTAGCTGCCTTCTTCCTCCTTCAAGTTTAGCATCAAAACTCTCCTTCTTCGCCAAGTAAATCGCTGCTACATAACCAGTGAGAGAGACACTTCAATATAATCCTTCCGTAGCTTCATTCTTTCATCATCATATCATATCATCTAGCTTAGCAAGAATTGAAGTAAGAGAAGGGCGGTACGGCGGCAAGAGATATAAGAGAGATAAAGATAGCGATGGGGGCGGATTGGGGACCGGTGGTGGTGGCGGTGGTGATGTTCATCCTACTCTCGCCGGGGTTGCTGTTCCAGCTGCCGGCGCGGTCGAGGGTGATTGAGTTTGGTAACATGTACACCAGTGGCATCTCAATCCTTGTTCATGCTATATTGTACTTCTGTATCTACACCATCTTGATTGTGGCTATTGGTATTCACATACGCACCTACTAGCTACTATATATACTTTGCTTATTTAATTTTCATTTTTCTTACATACTTTTGTTGGACTATGTTGTAATTCTTTTCATATCTTGGCTTGTAACAAACAAGATTAATTTGAGCTTTAATATAATTTTTAACCATCTGAAATATCATCATTTTTTTCCAATTATTTTTTATACAACATGATTTTAATTTGGTGTAGTAACTCTTAATCCACCTCCCCTTCTATGTGTAGTTAATTTGGTACCAAAAATGTGATAATAAAGCGTTTTAAAATTGGTAATTTAGTGCCAAAAATGTGAAACATATTGGTAAAATTTTATTTATTTTTAGCTTAATTATTGATCTAAAAAATAAAATTCAATTCAATTGTAAATTAAGACTTTACTCGCGTGAATCATAGTATTATTCTCATCCTAGGAACACAATAAATACTACGGAGTATAATATATAATAAAGTAGAGAATACCAAAAATATACAAAGAACCACCGATTGTTTATTGTTCTAGTTGAGGAAAAGAATACCTGATATATGTGTATTCATGTGTTACAGTAGTTGCATCGCTAAAAAATCTTTAATTAAGAACATTATATCAAAACTCTCTAATATAATGAATATGTTTTTAAAAAATAAGTGTAGGAAGAGATTTAGTAAACAAATATACTAGATTGTCACAGAGTAAACATTCTATATAATAATCCCGTGACTCTTTTGGAGCTCATGTGGGTTGAATCTTGACACTATGTATTTTGTCAAATATTTCTTAATGTACTCATTTCTCATTTGCGCAAGAACACAAGCTTTATCCTCATCATATAGGATACTGGGGGTAATACATACTTACATAACCAATTTGGAAATTGAGAGGATCAAACAAAATAGCTAGTACCCAAGTAGTCCATCAAAATCATATATTGGTTTCTCAAATAAATGTCAATTTTTTTTTTTTTTTTTTTTTTGGTGCCTTGAAGATATACGGAGGATATGTTAAACATGGTTCTCATGTTTCATTGAAGGAAAAACTTTAAATGTTGCTAGCAAGTTCATCACAAACGCAATATCAGGCTTGATGCGATTATGAAATTTATAGTCCTAAAGTAATGTTTCAACAGTAATGAAGTAATGAACTTTTGGTCCCAAAATATTTTCATTATTGTCTTCAAGTCTAAACAGTTCTTTATTATCTACTTCAAAAGATTGGACAATTATTAGTGTGATAAGTAAATGATATATATTTATTCATATAAAACTTGTCTAAGGCATCTTTCAAGGTAGGCTATTTGGTGTATAAAATTCTTCTAAGCAAATATTTGATATACAAGTTGAGACAATACTTGATTTTTTCATATCTTTCATTTTAAATGTCATCTTTAGGAATTTAGCAAGCGTTTTTGAACTTTTCTACCTCACAGAGCCTTGCATCCCTACTACTAACTTAGTGAGCACGTTCGCAACTCATCGAATCGTGGTCAAGCCTTGGGGTCAGTCCCCCATTGCGAATGTTGTTCAAATGGTTCATTAGGTATCTACCCCAACCCCAATGGTAAGTGTTTTTTTTTTGAAACACCAATGGTAAGTGTTTGTTTTACCATTTTTGGGCGATCGTTGGTTGACCAACATATGGATAATGAAATATAATGTAAATGAGATAATGGAAAAATAAATAGACACAATATTTTTAACATGGAAACTAAAAGGTAAAAATTATTGACTTTTTTGGCAGTGCCAAACCAAAATCCACTATCTTTGCAGTAATCTTGTACATGTGTGTGTGTGTGTGTATATATATATATATATATATATATATATATATATATATATATATATATATATGAAGCTCTTGGACTTGTGATATTTTATGGAATTTTGGGAAGAAGAGAGGTCGATCAGGTTGATGAAGATGTTGGAGATGCAGAGGATATCTTTTCTTGTCTCTGATTATGGCATTTTATAGTAGAAAATTAATATTGCATATTGTAATTGGATATTTATAGTAGAGTGAAATATTATTGAATGTGAGGGTGATTTAGGAAAGTAGAGTTGTTGACTTGACCATCTTCCTTTAATGCATGATCGCCACCATAAATATTACTCCAAAACTTCAATCATTATTGTATGGACCATGGTCCACACAAGTTGTGTGGACCATATTTTGTCTACTATAAAATAATGTACATTCAGTATAAAAATAATATACATTCAATACAAAAATAATGTATATTGTATACAGGGGATATACATTATTTTTGTTCTGAGTGTACATTATATTGTATAATGTACATTCAGTACAAAAATAATGTACATTTAGTATATTAAAATGTACTTTTTATTATGGTTCACGTAACATTGTGTGGACCATGGTCCATACAATAATTTGCCCCAAAACTTTGACTGGGCCGCCACACGTACTTGGGCCTTTATCGAGCACTTTTTGAGCCCGACTAGTAGATCACGGCACATTATATTATGCACCATGGTGCATAATTGATTATGCACCGCGCGTCTTTTTTTTAAATGAAAATTAACAGTGTTTATTTCCGCCGTTTCACACCCTTTTACAAAAAGTAACTCTGTTATTCAGTGTCATTTTGTATACACTGCAGTTTCAGTTGAACACAACTACAGTTTCATTTCGATATAACTATAGTTTCATTCGATATTTATAGACTCAAATATGTGAAAATGTTATTTAATTTTATTTTATATACAATATAGTTTTATTAAAACACAACTACATGATCATTTTGATATAATTACAGCTTCATTGTACAATATACACTCAAATATGTGAAATGTTATTTAGTTTCAGTTTATATACACTGCAGTTTCATTTCACTATAACTACAGTATCATTTTGATATAACTGCAGTGTCGGTTTGGATATACTGTAGTGTCAGTTGGTGTTTAATATACCAAACAAACGGACTCCGTTAACTCTAACGGCGGGCCGTTTCTTTACTTAAAGAAACGGCGCCGTATATGGGCCGCGGTGCATAATCGATTATGCACCGCGGTCTATAATATAACAACTGGTAGATCACCGCAAATTATGTTGTGCAACCTGTGCACCATGCATGGTGCACCACGGTTGCAAAATGACACCATTTAATATCATGGAGTAACGGTGCCATTAGTGGCACCGTTTAACTCCACCAATCATTTTTTTTTTTTTTTTTTTTTTTTTTTTTTTTTTTTTTTTTTTTTTTTTTTTACAAAAACTCCAATCGGCTTGTAATTATGAATATATAGTTATGCAATTCTGAATATATAGTTATGAAGTTTGGATATATAGTTATGAAGTTATGGATATATAGTTATGAAGTTGTGAATATATACTTTTGAAATTATGGATATAGTTCTCTGTGAACAAGCACTTTAAGAATTCTAAATATGGAGTTATGTAATTATAAATGTCTAGTTGTGAAATTATGAATATATGGATATGAAATTATGAATGTGTAGTTATTATTTCTGAATGTACTGTTGTCAAATTATGAATGTGTAGTTATTATTTCTGAATGTACTGTTGTCAAATTACGAATATATAGTTATGTAATTCAATCTGGATATATAGTTATGAATTTGTGGATATATAGTTAAGAATTTATGGATATATCCTACTGTTTGAATACGAAAGAAAATTGTCTAACGCCGTTAACAACAATTTGAACGTGATTTTTTTTTTTTAATGAAACGGTGTCGTTTTGCAACCGTATGCACCATGCATGGTGCACACGATTGCACAGCATAACGATTGGTAGATCGCTCTTGGGTCGACCACCTAGGCCTTAGTATCTCATCCAACAATAAGGTTTGTGAACTCGCGTTTTCTTTTAGGTTGTTGGCACTGGGGTGACACTAGTGTTGCAGGAATCGAGAGAGTTTGACCTTGCCATTGCGTAGGTGAGGGTTGTGGTAGGATCAAAAGTAAGGAACATGCTCACGTTTGTATGTCGAGCTCTCATTGAAAGCACCAATGATGAAGAAAATTAATTCGGAGCGACACGAACAAATTAAGCCGATTAAGTGAAAGACAAAGAAAATGTTCAAAAGAAACAAGATAGTGTTAATTAGAATTGTATTAATCCTCAAAAGATTATAAGTGGTGTTCTAACAAGATATAGGATGTCATAACAAGGAAAGTACAAGGTTATTTATACAAAATATACATGAGTAATCTCCTACGCAATTCAGGCACCACCTGCCACCCATATAAGAGCATCCACATTAGTTGGGAAGAATATGGGGATAATGTAAGAGTGATTAGGAGAGAGAATGTGGGGAAGGGAGAAAAAAAAATAAAAAAACTAAAATTAAAAAACAAACGAAAAAAAAAATAAAAAAAAAAGAACCTGTCAGGCGCGCCGTTCGGCGCGCCTGACGCGCCCGTGTGGGCGAGCTGCTGTGCGCGAAACGCGCACAGCAGCTCCTCTTTTCTTTTCTTTCTCTTTCTTCTTTTTCTGCATTCTCTCCAATTTTGCAGGATAAATATCTCCACAATTATTCCCACCCCACATTTGTTATTATCCCCATTGAGAAGAATTAATACTGAAATCTTCCCCTAATATGCACAAGTGTGGATGCTCTAAGAGACGGACGGTTACAACCTCAGTTGACTGTGTCGCGTTGACTTGCCCCAACTGACCCCTCGTCCCTAGGTCGGACCACTTTGGGCCAACCCCCAATCGTTATATCCTACACCACGGCGCACATAGCACTGTACGCCGCGCGCCTCCCAAAACGACGTCGTCTTGGGGTAGTGTTGGGAGGCGCGGTAGGAAGTTGCTGAGATTATGTGTATTTGTTCACAACGTTATGTGTATTTGTTCACAACGTTATGTGTATTGGTTCATACAGTTATGTGTATTTTTTATACAATTATGTACATTCTTTTTATACAATTATGTACATTCGAATCAGAAAATTTGTGTGTATTATGTTAAGAGTTGATGTGTATTATGTTAAATAAAAGTTTATGTTTATTATGTATTATGTTAGATTATGTGTATTATCTTTTAAAAAGAGTATGTATATTTTGTTATATAATTATGTACATTCATGTATAACATTATGTGTATTCTAGTATAACATTATGTACATTCTTGAACAACGAGTTTTTTTTAAAGAAAAAACTACTGCCATTCATTGGGGTGGGAAATTTCAAAAAAAAATAATAATTAAAACGACGTCGTTTTACATCTGGGCGCATAGTGCAACGCGCGCCGTGGTGTAGAATATAAATTGTCGCCAACCCCACGGTCGGCCTTTCCCGAGTCTATTTGTTTTTTTTTTCCTCTGTTAGTATCGATTTGCTTTGACTCGGGTCAAGTCGGGTGCCTCGTACCTAATTATATTCGCACCAAAGTTATCCATCATGCATATTGTTGGAGAATTACACTAAATTATTTTAAATTTTGCACGGTCAGAAAAGCAGCATTGTGTAACCAAAGTCATTAATGTTTCCCTAATTTGATAAGATGAGTTGGGCATTAGCCAATGACTGGGAGTCTGGGATGAAGTGGACATGAGGCAATGAGAGAATGAGAGGTGCGTCAGAAAATAAAAGCAGATATACTTGTCTTGAAAAATAATTACTTTAATTTGGATATGCCCAATTGTTTAACATTTTAGTGGTAGCTTAGAGACAAGATTACTAATAAGTGGTTATCAATTTAGACTTGTCAAGCATCAACATAAGTGAGATCAAAGCATTAAGGTGGATCTCTCATTTTCTTATTAGTTTGTTTTTTTTTTTGGAACGGTGTTAGATATATTTAGTATAATATATCTCTAGTCATTGGACTTCTTGTCGGTGCTTCTTAAGTCTTAATTAACCTTATTACCCAATATTCCAACAGTTGTTTGTGAGGTATAAAATATAGAGCAAATACCAATTTTGGTCCCACGAGTATTAGCAAAATGACAGTTTTAGTCCACATGTTTAATTTCTACCAATTTTCACCCACGACTATCACTTTAGTACCAATTTTCATCCACGACTATTGTTTTAGTGCCAAAATTCATCACATAGGGTCACACATTTATGTAAGACATGTCGAAATATGAAATTATTAAGGGTATTTTCGTCTTTTCAAATTAAGATTCCAATTTGAGCATGAATAAAAAGATTTAAGCCCTAAGATCTATCTCAATTCGCAGTTTTTCTCCTCAAATTAAAGTAGGATGAGGAGGAGAACTGTGAATTGGGATTGATCTTAGGGCCCTTAGGGGTTACATGCATCCCTTTATTCATGCTCAAATTAGAGTCTTAAGTTGAAAATGACAAAAATGCCCTTAACATTTTTAGATTTCGGCATGTCTTAGATGGAGGGGTGACTGGCGTGATGAATTTTGGTACTAAAGATAATAGTCGTGGATGAAAATTGGTACTAAAACAATAGTCGTTGATGAAAATTGGTAGAAATTAAACATGTGGACCAAAACCGTCATTTTACTAATACTCGTGGGATCAAAATTGGTATTTGCTCTAAAATATACTATACATAAAGTTACAAGTGTGATTTTAAAATTTAAATCTAGGTCGCTACCAACTTTAAGTGAGATTTTTTAAATCCAAATTTAATTTATGCAGAGCGGATATTATTATTAAAGTAAATGGATATTGCTATCCTACATCCAACGCCTCATACAATCACATTGTGCATTTTTTTTGTTAGATCATGCCCTAATTATAAGAGACACTTTTAAACCCGTACCATAATCACTTGTACATTAAGTTAATGCACCAAGATATTTGATATTTCTATCTTGTATTTATTTCTGAGAAATATTATTTATAATCTTGTATTTATTTATGAGAAATATTATTTATAATGATTTTGTGGTAAGCAATATGTTGAAACGCTGTCGTTTTATCGAAACAGAATTCTGATTTTCCCGACGAAGTTTAGGTATAAAATATTTTAATTGAAATGGTAAAAGTTGAATAGTTGCTTGAAATTTAAGCATATTCTAATTTTACTGTCAAACTTTTACCCATGGCTACAAATTGGAAATCGAAATCAATCTAACCCAAAAAACGATGGATAGTTTTCTAATCTCCAACAGATAATTCTTCAGTACATGGATTAGAGGAGTTTATGAACAAGGAAGAAAAATGCATATATAGAGCTAGATCTGAAATAGGAAAATTACTCACGAGATTACGGAGTAGAAATGCTTCCAGTAGAGTAGCGAAGGATGAGGATGGGATCGGATCGGATCAGCCGGTATAGATGTGAACACGAACGGCCAGGATGAGAATAGCGTAGATAGCGAAGAAAAACAGAGTGTGAAGAGCAATAGCCTTGCCATTGGTCTTCATGGTTCCGAACTCGAGCGGGCGATTGTTTCCCGGAATCTGGAAAAGCAGGCCCGGCTGCAGCAGTATAAAGAGCACCACTCCGATTACCACCGGTGCCCAGTCCGCCATTGCTCTGCGATTCCGATCTGTACGTTAGCAGAGATGATGACTAGATGAGAGTGATAGGGGAAGGAGCAAAGGCAAAGGGCAGAAAGTAGTAGAAACAGCTAGCTCTTCACAACCTTTTTGGCTAGTCTACCCCTGACTAGTTACAAACGGTGGAAGTTGCGGGATGGAAACCTTTTGGATTTCTTTCCGTGTTTAACGTACACTTTATTACTCCAATTAGTGCATCCTTTTTTTTTTTTCTTTTTTTTTTTTTTAAACTTATTCACTTGTTAACTTTAGAGACTTAAGATACTATCTAGCATTATTCAAATTTTAATTGAATTATTCAGTAGAATTGTATATTTGATTCAAGTTATTACATTGCCAATTTTTACATTAAAAAAATTTCCATTTATTAAGAATTTCGGGAAATAAGATTTAAAAAAGATATAACAAAAAATAAATTATAAAATCATTTTTAAAAAACTAGCATATTTATAAAAATACCACATCTTAAAAACTAAATAAAATATAACGGATTAACATTTTATTTTATTTTTTGTAAGGGGAGAGGCGGTGGGAATTGGAACCACCGAACCACATTGTATTGTTGTGAATTTGAATTTGAATTTGTAAGCACAAGAACCTTGAAGTTGGTGCAGTTGTGCTCCCTCGATATCTGATTATTATTATTATATGGAAAAATGACATTTTTTTTCTTGAGTTATATTCTTATATCATTTTTTTTTTTTAAGTTATTCATGCATCTATATTTGTCCTTTCAATTATTATAAAAGTGGTGATTTTTCTCTATGATATATTAAATGAACATCTCTATCCTTAAAATAAATATTTTATTTATTTATCTTCTTCAACAAATTATTGTTTATATGTAAGGATGACCACGGTTCGGTTCGAACTAAACCAGACACTATAGCAATCAAATCAATTTTTTTATTATTATGATTCAGAACTAGAACCCAATATTTGAATTTCCGTTTATTAAAATCGTGAACTGAAAAAAAAAATGGATCCTGAACCGTGAACCGGAGGTTCAAACCAGAACAACTACTAACATTAGCTTAAAATTCGAATTATAATATTTGCAAATAGTGTATGTTCTTTTTCACATTTATTTCGATTCTTACATACAAGTATATATAACCGCGATTTGATTTTTATTTTGAATTGTCGGTACACGGTTTCGGATCCAATTTGAACTGTTGGTTCAAACTTTCTTTTAAATTTTTTTTTTTTATTTTCAAAATATTCTAAATTCAACAATTAATGTATTTTATTTTTTTCAATTCAAAACATGAACAGACTTTTTCGGTTCACGATTTTAATAAACTCTAAATATTGAGTTCCGGTTCTAAATTGTCATCATAACATTTCTATTTGGTTGCTATAGTGTCTGTTCGATTTGAACCAAATCGTGATTATAATTTGTTGGAGAAGTATTTTAAGGGTAAATATGTTCATCTAACATATTAGGGGAAGAAGTGTTATAAGTATATAACACATGGGAAAAAAGTGTCATTTTTCCTTATTATATTGTATTGCGCTCCTTTTTAATTTGTCGTAGGATGAAATTACTGAAATCAAAATCTTTTAACGAGTATCATTTAATACTGAAATCCGATTAATATAAAAGGGTGTGTGAGACCTCACAGATCTTTATTTGTAAGACGAGTCTAATCAAATCAGATTAATATGAAAATGTAATACTTATCCGAAAAATGTAATATTAATAAGGAATAAAGTCGTTACTTATAAGAGAAAGTGTAATACTTTTGAGGAAAATGTAATACTTTTATATTTTGATGTAAAAGTATTATATTTTTCGTCAAAAGTATTACAATTTCCTTATAAGTAATGTTGACAAGTGTTTGTAACGTATAAGGGAAACTGTAATACTTTCGAAGAAAAATTAAATACTTTTTGATAGAAAATATACCCCGGACTACGGTCCTTCTTGTGCCCAGTACCTGGTCGGGTACGAATCACCTCGAGGCTTGGATTGTTTCCCGACCAGAGTGTAGCGCCTGACCGTCCCTAAGGCTTGATGAGCCGTTACCCTAACCTTTATGTGCTCGATCCCGACTTACTTACTCGTCTGAGATCCCGAGAACGTATACTTAACGCTCAAAATGATCCCAATAAGCAATTAGATAGTCAGATATATCCTTACAAGTGCACGTTTCTCCTCAGCCCACCAAATTATCGAGTGCATGGAAGGCATGTGGCGCACATGCCGCCCTCTTAGCATGTGTCCTCTCAAATTCCCTATAAATATCCCACGAGACGCTTGTAAAGGGGACTTTTGGCAATTTCTATATAGCTTTACTTAGCTCGAGAATCTCTAGCCTCACACCATAAACCGACCTTATATATTCCCTATCACTTTTAAATCAAAATGTAAAAGTATTACATTTTTTTCTTTGAAAGTATTACACTTTCTCATATAAGTAATAAACAATTTATTCCTGATTATTATTACATTTTTCAGTATAAATATTACATTTTCATTTTGACTTGACTCGTCTCACAGATAAGGATCCGTAAGACGTGTCACACAAGTTTTTGTCTTAATGTATCAAACGATGGATTCTGTTTCTTGAGCATTTGGGAGGATGTAAGACGGTGACTTAATGGTTTAGCGGACACTCCGAACAGGGCCTGGGAGGATGTAAGACGGTGATTTAATGGTTCAACGGACAGGGCCAAATGTAGGTGCGCACAAAGAATCTGCCCACTTTGAACATAATTTCCACATTGCCGCCGAAGTTCGAACCTTGGTCTCTTTCTCCTAAATACTGCCTAATGAATCATTGAGTTAAGTTCGTGCGGGTATGGATTATGTTTCTTAATATGGGTGTTGGTAGTCAGTTTACATATCCAATAACAAAAAATAAAAAATAAAAATTATTACGGAGTATTATATTAGAAGATGAAATTTTGTAGTGAATGTGATTTAGATTTTTCGACCCCATCAAACTATATCTTGAAATTGGGGTGGGTTTATGGAAGAATATATTCTAAAGTATCCTTTTGTTAGGTGCAAAGTGCAGTATGCAGTGAATCAATGCTTTCCATCGTCCCAATTATTTTATTGCCAAATCCACGTCAAAATAAAATGTGTTGCGTTTGAATATTTGACCCGAAAAAATATATTTATACTTCTAAATTTTACTCTCAATTTTTTAAATATTTCTATAATAGTGCACTCTCTCCACGACACTGACTTGATCTTCAATAAAAAACAATGAAAATTAGCAGGAGAATTTACCAAAGAGAGAAGCAAAATGATTCATATTGATGTATATCATTTGTTACATCTATGGGAGATGAAGAAGAAAGCTCTTTATATAGGAAAGGTTTGGAGAGAATAGCTATTATAACATACTGTTATGAAGAGGAAAAGACTCAGTTAATGGATTGTTATGAAGAGGAGAAGACTTTGATGATGTGCTTAATGTCATACTGTTATGAAGAGGAAAAGACTCTGCTGCTATGTCCTCCAACACCCCCCCCCCCCCCCCCCCCCCCCCGTAAGCAGGAGCATGCAAGTCTTGTATGCCCAGCTTAGAAATAAAGGTCCAGAATATAGCTCTCGGGAGAGGTTTTGTGAAACCGTCTGCAATCTGATTTGATGACGATATGGATAGAAGCTTGATTGATCCTTGAGAGAACTATGTGACAATCTATCTCGATGTGTTTGGTGCGCTCATGAAACACATGGTTCTCCGCAATAGCAATCGCAGATTTGTTGTCACAAAAGACATCTGCTGGCTTCATCAATTGAATCTGCAAGTCAGCAAGTAGAAAATTGATCCATTGTACCTCACAAACTGTGGCAGCAAGGGCTCGGTACTCAGCTTCGGAAGATGACCTGGAGATGGTTGCTTGCTTCTTTGATTTCCATGAAATCAGAGAAGGGCCAAGGAAGATGCAATAACCGGTTATTGATCTTCGCGTCTCAGAACACGATGCCCAGTCAGAGTCTGAAAAAACACTGAGAAGGAGATCAGAGTGCTTTGGATAGAAGAGCCCTTGGCCAGGGGCTTTCTTGATGTAACGAAGGACTCGATGTGCAGCGCTCAGATGCTTATTAGTCGGTGCATCAATGAACTGACTTAACTGTTGGACTGCGAAGGCTATGTCTGGTCTAGTTGCTGTGAGGTAGAGCAAACGTCCAACCAGTCTTCTATAGCTGCTGATGTCTTCAAGAACTGTACCATCATCATGGCTTAAATGTTGGCCAGGTATCATGGGTGTGTTTGCCAATTTGCTCTCCAGAAAACCTGTTTCGGCTAATATATCCATGGCATATTTGCGTTGGCATATATTCAGGCCTTCTTTGCTCATCTTTGCTTCGATTCCAAGAAAGAAACCTAGCTTTCCTAGGTCTTTGATTTTAAAAGCATCATCAAGGAGTATCTTTAGATCCTGAATTAGTTGCATGTTTGGGCTTGCAACTAATATGTCATCGACATAAACCAACACAGCAATGAAGCTACCCTCACGTCCTCTTGTGAATAAGGATGGATCGGATTTGGATTGAGCAAATCCCATGTGCGATAGGGCAGTGCTTAGCTTTGCGTTCCATTGGCGGCTGGCTTGTTTGAGACCATATAAAGAGCGCAACAATCTACAAACTTGCTTCGGTTTATCACTTTGAAAACCGGGTGGCAGTGTCATGTAAACCTCCTCTGTCAAGTCACCATGGAGGAAAGCATTGTTTATATCTAGCTGGTGAATGTGCCAATCTTGTGATGAAGCAACGGCCAAGAAGGTACGAACAGTAGTTATCCTTGCAACTGGCGAAAAAGTCTCTATGTAATCGATTCCCAATTGTTGAGTATAACCTTTTGCTACGAGTCGTGCTTTGTATCGCTCCACAGAACCATCTGCTTTGAGTTTCGTTTTGTATACCCATTTGCATCCTATGGCTGTCTTTCCTGTGGGTAGATCAGTGAGTTCCCATGTGTTGTTATCTTGTAGTGCCCTAATCTCTGCATTCATTGCATCTTTCCAGCAGTCATGGCGGATTGCTTGATTATAGGATTTTGGTTCATCAATGGCAGTGACAGCCAGGGAAAAAACTCTGTGGGATGCGGTGAGGTTGTCAAAGGAGATCACCTTGGATAGCTGATGAGGTGATGAACCTCTCGTCAAGATGGCATCACAGTAATAGTCTTGGTATTTAGTTGGAGCATGCCTCTGCCTCTCAGAGCGCCTAGGTTGGTTGGTATGAGTAGAACTATCATTAAGATTTTGTGTGACTTGATCGGGACACTGCTCAACTTCATGGGCTGAAAGGACATCATCGACTACATCATGATGTACTTCTTGTGGCGAAGAGATATCATATTCTGGATGTGGAGCTTTATGCAAAGGGGAGGAGCCAGCAAGATCAGATTCAAACTGCTCATCAATTGAAATAGGAATAACTGGGAGAGGAGGTCCATCACCCTGTAACTGTGACTCTTGATTTGTTGAGAATGGGAACTGAGCTTCATAAAAGACGACATCCCGTGATATGAAGATGGACTTATCACGTAATTCATATAGAAGATACCCCTTTGTGTGAGCCGGTATGCCAACCAAAACACATTTTCTGCCTCGGTGATCCATTTTATGCTTGGTAGAGAGATTAGCCGCATAGCAGAGGCATCCAAAAACTCGGAGGTGTGTGAGATCAGGGGGCTTCCCATAGAGTCTGTGATGGGGGCTTGTTAGATCAATGACTGGAGATGGGAGTCTGTTGATGATAAATGCAGCATACAACACGCAATGCCCCCAAAACTCAAGGGGAATACTGGCTTGGAATCGAAGAACTCTAGCCATGCTAAGTATATGCTGGTGCTTACGCTCAACTACAGCGTTCTGTTGTGGTGTGTATGGGCATGACTTCTGGTGAATGATGCCCTTCTCTGCAAGGAATTCAGTCATGCTAAACTCTAGACCATTATTAGTTCGTATGGTCTTGATTAGGAGTCCAAATTGAGTGAAGACCACTGCATGAAACTGTCTCACAATCTGCCTAACTTCTGATTTACTCTTCATTAGGTGTATCCAGGTGAACCTAGAATAGTCATCAACAATAGTTAGGAAATATCTTTCCCCTTTTAATGAATAAATGGGAAAAGGTCCCCATATATCCATATGAAGGAGTTCAAAACAAGAAGTTGAGGTAGTGGTGCTTGATGGAAAGGGGGATCTTTTATGTTTTGCTAGGTGGCAGATATCACAGGCTATGTCTTTGGCAGCATGAATTTTAAGATCACTCAAAAGATGTAGTTTATTGATGGGAAAGTGCCCCAATCTTTGGTGCCATATTTCACCATTATTACAAGAAGAAACAAAACATCTGTGATTTATATTTGGCAAACTGGATTTCAGCAGTAAGTATAGGCCACCTTCTTGTCTAGCTAAACCAATTCTCTTCCCATGAACATCCTGAATCAGACATTGTCCAGGCATAAAGGTTAGTTTGCAACTAGTATCTTGAAGAAGCTTACTCACAGAAATAATGTTAAATTTAAATGATGGAATATGGAGAACACCCTTCAGTTGCAACTTATTACTGAACTTGATATTCCCTTTATGTTTCACAGTGATGCCTTTCCCAGTGGGTAGATTAACCTCAGCTCCATGAATAGTGTAATAATCATCAAAGAAATTAAGAGAACAAGCAATGTGGTCGGTAGCCCCAGAATCTAATATCCAAGAATGAGCAGACAAAGAAACTGAATTAATATGAGTGATAGAGAACTTGCCTTCATTAGTTGGGCTGATTTCATTGAATCTTGGGACCAAAGATACTGCAGCTGTGGTACTTGTGCTTGGTGACTGCCCAGCTTGTGTTTGAAGAAGGGAAATAAGCTTTTGTAGTTGTTCAGATGTGCTACCAGAACTGTCTGCTGCGGCTGCTATTGGTTGATGTTGTTTTCCTTTTGATTTAAAACCAGTAATCCATCTCGGGGGATAACCGTGCTTTTTGTAACACTTGTCCACAGTGTGCCCATTCATTCCACAGAAAACACATTTAGCTCCCTTATTTCCATTATTATTCCTCCTTCCATTATAAGCATTTAGAGCTGCCACAACTTCATCAGATGATTCTTGGCTGTGTTGGACAGAATTTGCATGGCTAATATCCAGTGTTCCTAGACTTAGATTAGCTAGAATGATCTGCCTTTCCAGTTTTTCGGCCATGCCGAAAACTTTGTATACCTCCAGTAGAGGATCAAGCACAAGAACACTCGATTTCAGGCTGCGATAGTCATCATTTAGGCCTTGTAGGAATCGCATGACATGATCTGTGTCACGTTCCTTTCTGATTTCATCAATGAGATCACACGAACACCGTGGATCGCATTTGCACTGGGGAAGGGGTCTTAAAGAGTTCATTTCTTCCCATAAGATCCTACACTTGGTGTAGTATTCACTCACAGTTAGATTATTCGTCCTGAGATTATATATTTCATCTTGTATAGCTGAGATTCTTTGTGCGTCATGCTGCGAGAATCTTCTTCTCAAATCCTCCCAAACATCCTTTGCTTTATCAAGATGCATTACGCTTTGTGCAATAGAGGCGTGTACAGATTTGAATATCCAAGAACAGACAATCAAATTGCACCGCCTCCATGCAGCGTGATGAGGATGCTCCCTACTCGGCGGCGAGACAGTGCCGTCGATCAATCCCCATTTATTTTTAACTTCTAAAGCAATTCTCATTGAAATACACCATGAAGAGTAATTTGAACTGCCTGTTAAAGGAGGACTTACGAGAATGGCGCAAGGATTCTCGTTCGAGCTTAAGAATAGAGGATTCTCCACATCTTCGTGGATCCTTTGCTGCTGATTTGAATTCCTCTGCGGAATTGCTGGAGAAGTTGTGTCAACCGACAATTGCGTGGTTGGGGGACTAGTCTGGACGCCTTGGCTGCCTTCGCCGGAGACGGCGGCATCGTAGGTGAACTGTCGGTGTGGCTCTGATGCCATAATGGAAACTGTTATATGCAGGAGAATTTACCAAAGAGAGAAGCAAAATGATTCATATTGATGTATATCATTTGTTACATCTATGGGAGATGAAGAAGAAAGCTCTTTATATAGGAAAGGTTTGGAGAGAATAGCTATTATAACATACTGTTATGAAGAGGAAAAGACTCAGTTAATGGACTGTTATGAAGAGGAGAAGACTTTGATGATGTGCTTAATGTCATACTGTTATGAAGAGGAAAAGACTCTGCTGCTATGTCCTCCAACAAAAATATTTTGTAAAATAAATTGTCACAATTTTGACAAAATTCTAATATATATTTCTATAATATCCTCTTAAGTATATGAAGACCACTATTTATAAACTCCTAGTTTATTTCTTAAACATTATACTTTATAGTGTAATAGTGTATACAAATAAATTTAAATGACTTGCTTTAATTTGAAGTCGTAATCATTCAATATACATTAAAATAACTTATTTAAATTTTAAAATGAAATTATAAATTTTAAAATAAGCTTTGTGAAAAAGAAAATGAGTGCTGAGCTATTGACAAGGATATACGCAATCTAACGGTAACTTTAACATTTTTTTTTTCATTTTAGTACATAAATGTAACTTTAAGAGCATGTTTGGTTGAATGAAAAAAAAAATCTAAGGAAAACTTTTACTTTTTTTTTTTTTTTTTTTTTTTTTTTTTAAGCTATTGACTCTATTACATTGTAGTATCTGTTCACATACTTTTTCAACCTGTTAAAGCACAAAGAGTCAACATTGCTCTCACTGAGGCTCGATCTCATGACCTCCCATATGGGAACTATATCACGTATACAAGGGAGAAATACGAAGAATAATACATATATAGACAGGTGAAAGGACGGGCTTACCCTTTCATTTAAATTCCAATTAACTGTATTTTGACAAAAAGACCTCAATTGAAAAGTAATTGCAAGTCAAGGAACCTAAAGTGTTCAAATTAAAAGTCGATGACTAATTTTGGAAAATCAATATAGTTAAAGGACTATTATTGAAATTAACTCTTTAATGAAAATTCATCAATTTTGTTGACGAAAGGCTATAAATAGTCATATCATAATAATACTAAGACCAAATAAAGACATTCTAATGAAAAAGGAAATAAAAATAAATTGTCACTTATAAATCTAAAATCAAAAATAAAATTAACTCAAAGAAAAACAAAAAATAAAAAGTACGTAGAAAATAAGGTTTTTTGGTTTAGAATAAATTTTTTTGTTTTAAAATAAAAAAATTACTTTATCTTATTACGCAACAAGAATTTCAAAAGCATCTTTTCAAGGTTTTTTTTTTTTTTTTTTTTTTTTTTTTTTTTTTTTTTTTAATGGTACTAACTCTATTACATTGTAATATCTGTTCAAATATACTTTATTAAACTAATGAAGCACACAGAGTCAAGAACGCCTTTGCTGAGGCTCGATTTCATGACCACGCACATGGGAAAGGTCATTACATGCCATCTGATACAAACAAATATGTAATTTCAAACGTAATTGCCAACACTATTAACTATACAATTTTTACCTGAGAGCATCTACATTAGTGAATTTAGAGGTTTTGTTGCATAAGAAAAAATTAAGATAAGATTTTTACACGAATGGGGTAAGGGGTTTAATGAAGTTTTTTTTTTTTTTTTTTTTTTAACAAATTAAAATTTTTTTTTGTGACCCCTAGTCAATGGGCAAATGACGTGCAATCTGAGTGTTTCGTGCATTGATGCGCGTGTGCATAAAAGAATCTTTTTTTTTTTTTTTTGGGAAAATGGCACTTTTTCCCCCTGAGTTATATACTTATGCATACTTATGGTTCAACAGAGGGGGGGAAAGTGCTATAAGTATATAACTCAGGGGGGAAAAGTGTCATTTTCCCTTTTTTTTTGGTAACAATTATTTGTTTTTTGTTTTTTTTTTCCATTTTTTTCCCCTTTTCTCTATCTCCTTCTTCCTAGTTATCCAGACAAAAACTCCAAAAAATTATGTCTATTGAGATTGTTCTTACCTACTTATCAATTACCACTATATTCATTTACATACATATCTACTCACAAAAGGCGAAATTTCTGTCCTCAAGGACCTCTACATCTCAATCCGATAAAAATGTTAGGTACAAACCTTCATTAATCTCACTATCACGATAAGAACATCCTCCTTAATTGTGATTTTCTAAAAGTTTTTTGTCCGACCACATAGAAGGGAAATATGAAAAGAAAAGAGTGCTATCACTATGTTACATGGACTCCCTATTCCTACTCCTCACTTTTACTCCATTCATTATTCCAAAAGGTTGAATCTCACACTCCTCCGACCCGACAGAGCATTTGGGAGGATGTAAATCATGGTAACTCAACTGAACATGAACCACAAATGCTAGACATTTCTTCACTGCGCACAAGGAACCCCTCACTTTGAGAGATCTTTGAGAGATTACTCTCACATTGCCGCTGGTGAGACTCGATCTCTGGTCATTCTTCCAAAGTTTCACCTCTATGACCAGTTGAGCTGTCCATACGGAACTTTTACTCCATTCATAAAGTGACAATGGATGATTAGTTATTTTTATCCCGTGCGTCTCAAATTTTGTAAGAGAAATTAAGAATTTGAAGTAGAATTTGAAAATAGAAGTGATATTTTCTAAAGAAAAATAATCCATGGTATAATGATTGGAGGTCCTCCCCCACATTTCCTTTCCTCCTTTATGGGATTCTCATGGAGTTGTTGTGTAGTGGATTAGGAGTGAAAGCATAACGCATCGGATGCCCTGAGCTTTTTATCTACTTTGCCTATCCAGTCGTCCTGGTGTGTATAGGAATAGGAGGAAACGCCGCAGGCTTGAATTCGCGGGCTCAGACGGCAGATCAAAAAGGTAGGATTCCGGCCGGAAAATGAATGATTGGGGTGGTCCGATCATCGCGACGGCGCTGTTCGCATTCCTAGCGCCGGGATTAATCTTCCAGATGCCGGGGAAGAACCGGCCTGTTGATTTCCTGAATATGAAGACCGGCTTTGTTTCCATGTTAGTGCACACTGTCATCTTCGCTTTGCTCCTCATTCTCTTTCTTGTTGTTCTCAATATACACCTCTATGCCTAACCACGCCACTTTTTAGCTGTTGGAATATGGATTCAATTATGCTAGCTTCATTTTTTGTAATTCTATCGTTTGTATAATGATCTCATCAAGAATATGGGAATTTCGTTTGTTTTTACTACCAGATTCAATTTTCTCTCCGACCTTCTTTTTGCCTTTTCCTTAATTTTTAGCCCTAAAGGGATACCAAATTTGTTGTGTGAGGGTGACTCAATGACTCAGCAGACATAGTAAAATGTTAGTATGTATAAGAGATTTGTTCACTTTAGACATAATCCCCATACTATTACTATCCAAGTTCAAATCTTACTATTTTCATCCAAATACTGTCAACCAGTGAGTTTAACCCATACGGCCAGACTTCTCTATTTCTATGTGTGATTCATGATTGAAGCAATTATTAGCTCATACTTAATTGCACAATTTTAATTGAAGGATAAGTGTTCTATGAGAACAGTGAGAATAAGAATAGAAATTAATTAGCTTTATAGACACTAATGTACAAGTGATTGAAGGTTGGAGTTAAGAGTACAATCCCTTCAATAATAGAGAATGAGAAAGCAGGCTAATGGCAAGAAGCTGGCAAGCTTAACTTGACAGCCGTAGCTATTTTGTCCAGACCACGAAACTTCCCAACAATACCTGCAAATTACGCTTTGGCAAATTATGCCTGGACCCGTGTCCACAATGAATTATGAAAACGGGCCCAAAACAATGTTGTTTTTCAAAAAAAACGCGTCATTTAGTTAAAAAAAAAAAAAAAAAAAAAATCGCGCGCGTTTTGCCGTTAACGGCGTTATTATTATTATTTTTTTGGATTATGAATGTACAGTTATGCCGTTATGAATGTACAGTTATGCCGTTATGAATGTACAATTATGCAATTATGAAATTATGAACACAGAGCTCTAACATTATGAACTTACAATTATGAACATATATAGTGATAAAATTATGATCATGGAGCTTTAAAATTGTGAATATAGAGCTTCGAAGATTATGAATGTACAGTTACGGAGTTATGAATGTACAGTTATAGAGTTATGAATCTACAGTTATGGAGTTATGAGATTATGAATCTACAGTATGAAATTATGAATGTACAGTTATTGATTGAATTATGAACAAAGAACTCTAACATTATGAACTTACAATTATGAACATATAGTGATAAAATTATGAACATAGAGCTCTAAAATTGTGAACATAAAGCTTCGAAAATTATGAATGTACAATTATGGAGTTATGAATGTACAGTTATGGAGTTATGAATGTACAGTTATTAACATATAGTAATAAAATTATGAACATATACTCCTATAATAAAGTAGTCTGAAATTTTTTTTTTTTAAAAAAAAGAGAGATAACACTGTTACCCGTGTCCAGCAAGCATGCTGGACACAAATCCAACGCATAACGATTGTTACGCTTTCTTGTTGCAATAGTGGAGAAGCAGATGCCCATCAAGCCAACACTAGTTAATACTAGCATAACGATTGTTACGCTTTCTTGTTGCAATAGTGGAGAAGCAGATGCCCATCAAGCCAACACTAGTTAATACTATTAAACTCACTAATTCTAATTTTTTTTTTTTTTTTGAATGCTACTAGCTCTATTACATTGTAGTATCTGTTCATATACTTTCTCAACCTACTGAAACACCTACTGAAACACAAAGAGCCAATAACGCCTCCACTGAGGCTCGATCTCACAACCTTCTAAATGGAAGTTTAACCCGGGTACCATTAGACCACATAGTCCTGGTCACTAATTCTAATTATTTTATTTATTTTTGTTGAATAATTCTGCTGTTTATGTTCAAATTCCTATCATACAGAATACTACTTTCTAGTTCTTTCAGACACCCATATAAAGGGGTTAGGACAAATTTTATAATAACTCACTTTTAACATAATTCCAATTCTTTTTTAATGAAATTCTTTAGCCATCAAAATTACATTGTTTGATTGGAGGGAATAGGGAATTGAAATTCCTCGGCGGCGGCTGTGTGAGAATTATGTCTAAAGTGGGCAGATTCCTTGTGCGCACCGGCATTTGACCCTGCCTACTAACCCATCGAGTCACCGTGATTTACATCCTCCCATATGCTCTGTCGGGTCGGAGTGTGAGGGCCCTTCTTGGAGTAAGAATTCATAACCCCTTCTCCCCCTCCTCAATGAATTGGAATTTAGCATATGAGAAAGAGAAAAATAATTATTATTATTCCACAAGGACATTTTAGTTTTTATCATAGTTGAAAAAATCAGAAAGGAAGAAAGAGAAAAATAATTATTATTATTCCACAAGGACATTTTAGTTTTTATCATAGTTGAAAAAATCAGTAGGAGTTATTCGAGCGCGCCTAGGCGCCCATGTACTTTTTTATTTCATTTTTTATTTTCTAAAAATTTGTTTAAATTTTTTTTAGCTTTTTAAAGAGTAATAATTATAAACTATTTAACACTTTAATAATTAATATTAAAATATTAAATATTTTCGGAAAACAGAACTCAATTCATTAAATCAGCATCAAGAATCGGAACTAGAAAGATGGGCGGACCATCTAACCATTCCCCAGGACCTGTCACTGAAACGGCACCCCTAGCTAAAGCATGAGCTGCACGATTCGCAGATTGTTTTACATATGCAAAGTTGACCCCGTTTATCAGTGAGGCAACTTGTCTTACATCATCAATCAAAAAAACAAAAGCAGAGAAAAAAGAATCAGCCCTTAACGCATTATAACACAACTGCGAGTCAGTTTACACGTCCACCTCACCCATTCCCGTACTACGAAGCCAAGACAAGGCCTCTCGCATGCACATAACCTCAGCCTCTACCACCATATACTGCCCACGTACTAACAAACTTTTTGCCGCCAAAAAGTCCCCTCCGTCATCACGCAAAACCCACCCCATCCCCATTATGTTACTGCCAGCGTCTAAAGCCGTATCACAATTCAACTTCAATCTCCCAATTACCGGGCGTGTCCATGTGGCTCGCACTGTAGCTAAAATATTAAATATTAAACTAAAAAATGTCTAAAGTTTGAACAATTTAGGATTATTTCACTCAGACTAGTCAAATAACCCATTAAAAAAAAAAAAAGAACAATATTTAATCGGCTAACTAAGGGGCTTAATTGGTGCCTAGAAGGCCTAGTCGGTTTAAGCGGTTAGCGCCTAAGCGGCCTAGGCAATACTTAGGCAACCTAGACCACGGATTATAATGATACGCTAGGCGGCTAGCCTAGACGCTGATTAATAGACTCTTAGGCGAGATTTTTGTACACTAGTCTTTATATCAATTCCTAATAATTCAATTTATCCCTACCAAATAATAAAATTTAAATTCCAACTTTATACATTTCTTGCCTCTCAATCCTAAGTGAATTACAATTCCTTTCCCTCCTTCCAACCAAACGTCTCATTAATCGTTATTGCAACATCAAGTTCAAGAGACTCACCTTATACTTCAACTATTCTACACACTTTCGGTTCTGCAACCTTATACTTCAATTATTCTACAAATACAACATTACAATAACAATAAACAACATTGAGCCAACCACATAGAAGCAAGAACATGAATGGAGGATCAGTCCGAATTTGGAATGCTTACTTAATGCAATTAAAATCATCAGAAGAAATCATAGCTTTTATTAAACAATGAGGAGATGAAATGAAAATTAGATTGATGATACAGCATCACAGAAGGAAATGAAAGACACGACAGCCCGACAAAAACTAAAGCAAATTGTAAAAAAGGCAACAGCGGAACTAAGACCCCATGTACATGTGGATCCCAATAGCTAGCAAAAAGATGCAGATGAGAGCAAAGTAGATAACCGCGTGCACCAGTATGGACACGCCGCTGGTCTGAAAATTCCCGAATTCCACGATTCGACTCCGACCCGGTATCTGAATCAGAAGACCCGGAGTCAAGAGAACGAACAGCACCACCGCCACAAACACCGGACCCCAATCCGCCATTTCTCACCACGACCACTTAGTTCTACGAGGTTTCAAGTGAATCCCCAGACAGACACTGTCTTCCTGCGCGTACGATGATGATAATGATGATGATGATGAGTTCTCACCGACTCGATGGAGATGCTATATACAGACGGCTATGGTGTATGGGGAAGGAAGAGGATGAAGGGAAGGGATCGAATGACTGCGGAAACTCAAAGTGGAACGTTACCGGCCGCCTCAAGTTATTCGGATTCACATTTCACACTTTTTTGGTTGCTTATAGCGCAGATCTGAGGAATGTATGTATGTATATTTGCCTATTTGGACACATGTGGGCTGTTCTTTCTCTCTCATAAAACTTCAAATTTCTTCTGCGTGTTGGTAGGTTGACGTACTCTTGTCAAAATTCTGATTCTACCCAAATGCGCCTCTCATGACCCACTAATTTAGAAGGGCAAAAATGTCAATTCTATTCTCATGTCCAAAAATTTTGAAATTTTATTCTCTTATTGAAAAATTGGGAAAATTGTGATTTATGTCGCCACAAATATGTCAATTATCAATGTCAACCATGAATTATTAATGGTAAAAAATGTTGTCACTCAATTTTCAAAACATGACATATATTGGCATATTGCTCCTCCCCTAATAGGAAGAAGGAGAAACATGGTTGTCGGCGGAAGGACAACAAATGAAGAAAGAAAAAAAAATATATAAAAAACATGGTAATCGAACTGAGAAAACAGTGGGTAACCATATTTACACTACTAATAATTCAGGGGAGGGGCAATATATGTCATGTTTTGAAAATTGAGGGCAACATTTATACCACCAATAATTCATAGGTGACATTGATAATTGACATATTTGTGAAGGGTATAAATTATAAATTTTTTTTGAAAAATATAATGTTATTTTACTCCCAATTGCTTGATCATGATATTATTTATCAGTTTCCTCTTTTTAAAGGACTTTCATTTTGAAATTTTTTGACGGAATGAAAATATGTCTTGTAATGTTTACATGTTAATAAAATGGAAAACCTTTTGTCCCCTTTCTATCTTTCCCTTCATGATGTGTTTTCCATTTATTGGGGCCACGAATTAGCTGACATTACTGTTATTATTATTATTATTTTTAAAGAAAATAGCTGTCCAATTAGATAATATAATGTTACGAAAGGGAAGATTTAAGGGGAAATATAGGAGAGGTGTGTGCTTTCAAAAAAAAAAGAAAAAAAAAAGGAGAGGTGTGTAGTATTATTATAATAAAATTTTGAAGAATTTGAATCGACCTCTAAAAGTTTAAATAACTCTGTAAAAATTTGTATGTAACACAATTTCATATTGGAATAGGAATAAAATCGATTTGCTTAAAGCTAATTCCATAAAATCGATAATTTCTTAGTTAATCCAAGTCGTGTTATATTCACACTTACCTTAAAATTGATTCGCTTCTTTCTAATGGTATAGTAATATTGAAATATCAGTTTCTCAAAATACAATGAATTACAATAGTAAATTTGAGTACTCAAATATACTAACTCAGTGAGCTAGAACAAAAACAGAGCACTTAGAGTTTTATGGATGAGTTTGCAGAAAGGTTTAGAGAAATTTTTAGTATATAGAGAATAAATGCTTAGAATTTTTCTTATTGCAAAAACACTCTGCCAACATAATGTATATTGGGAGAATTTGAGAAATTAGCATTCATGGCATTCAAATTTGTATTTAAACCACAGGAGGTAAAGTAAAATAGTAGGCATCGTGAGTTACACGGGCCGACTCGCATAATCCAACTTCACCAAACCCCCTTGTTTATCCAAATATATATTTTAATTTAACTCACATAACCCAACTTCACCCAACCCCCTTGTTCATCCAAACAATTTTTTTTTTTTTTTTTTTTTTTTTTTTAGTTTAATTGATTTATATTAGTATCTGAAAACATTGTTTATGGTAAGAATTGAAGCCTTAAGCTTTCAATTAATCTAGTCTTAATAATACCAGTTATGCTAAGGATATTTGTTAGGTTTCTATTGTACAATTATATATTTAATTATTTATGTAAATCATTCACATAAATTGTATAAAGTTATAGGCTATATATTTTATAAACTTTATAACTTAATAGTATTATAAATACAAAATACAAATATTACATATAAATCATTCTAGTGTTGAATATATATTAAATCAATTATAATTATATTACAAAATAAAATTAAAATATAATTATCAAAACATACATTATATATATATATATATATATATATATATATATATACACACACACACACACACACAAGCACACACGGAATTTTCTCAAAATGTCTATGTTGTTAGATTGGAAAAAGTATTAATGATTAACTTAAAGATAAAATGTTTGGATCTTCAATGATAAAAAAAAAATTAATATTTAAAACATATATTAATTAAATAATAAATGGGCTTGTGGGCTAGGTTAAAAAGTATGCAATAGGGCTGAAAATGGCCCACTCTGGCCCATTTCTCCTTCGGCTTGTGACAGGCCAGCCAACATGGGCGGCCAATCGTTATACGGAGCGTTATGCGAGTAGTTATGCTATGCATGGTGCATACGGATGCAAAAACGACGTCGTTTTATTAAAAACGCGTGTCTCCCCTTAAAAAAAAATTCAGGTTCAATTCCTAGCAACAGCATTATGTTGTTCATTCATTATGGAATTTTAGTTCATAGATTATGGAATTTTAGTTCATTGATTCTGGAATTATAGTTCATCGATTTTGGAATTGTAGTTCATCGATTCTGAAATTTTAGTTCATAGATTATGAAATTTTAGTTCATTCATTCTGGAATTTTTAGTTCATAGATTAGATTCTGGAATTTTAGTTCATAGATTCTGGAATTATAGTTCATCGATTCTGGAATTATAGTTCATCGATTCTGAAATTTTAGTTCATCAATTCTGGAATTTTAGTTCATCGATTCTGGAATTTTAGTTCATATGTTGTTGCTGGGAATCGAACCTGAATTTTTTTTTTTAAGGGGAGACGCGCGTTTTTAATAAAACGACGGCGTTTTTGCATCCGTATGCACCATGCACACCATGCATGGTGCATACGGATGCACAGTATAATTTGCCGCCTTATGCTGTGTAACCGTGTGCACTATGTAAGGTGCACATGAAATTGGATCCATAATTTTTATACTATAGATCCATAATTTCTATACTATAAATTCATAATTTCTATACTGTAGATTCATAACTTCTAAATTGTAGATTCATAACTTCTAAATTGTAGATTCATAATTTCTATACTATAGATTCATAATTTATATACTATAGACTCATAATTTCTAAATTGTATAGTTATCAAATTATGAACATATAGTTCAGTGATTTGTGAATACAGAGTTCAACAATTGGGAATATGAACATAGAGTTTTGTAATTGTGAATATAGAGTTCAATAATTATGAATCTATACTATATAAATTATGAATCTATAGTATAGAAATTATGAATCCAATTTCGTGTGCACTATGCATGGTGCATATGGTTGCACAACATAATTTGCCTCGATATATTGTGATCTTATACAACGTCATTTTAAATTTTAAATTTAACGAAGATCGTTTGTTTTTCAATTCGCGTTACATAGTTTTTTTTTTTTTTTTTTTTTTTTTTTTTTTTTTTTTAAATTACTGTAAAGCATGTTTCTATGCATCGTGTTATGCGTTTCTGTACATTATGTTACAAAATTCTGTACCTTAAGTGTAAAGATTTTGTACCTGAAATTAGTTAGTAGTTGTATAACACAAACATATCTTATGTGTCTTATTATACGAATTTATGTATTGTATTATGAAATTATGTGCTTATAGTACGTAAATTATTTACACAAATCAGATATCATAATAAGTTAAATAGAAAACACGTGTATGTATCTCGTGTTATGCGTTTTCGTACATCATGCTACGTAATTCTGTACATTAAGCATAAGAATTTTGTACATGAAATTGATTAGTAGTTGTATAATACAAAACACATTGTATGTCTTAGTTTACAAATTTATGTCTTATATTATGCAATTATGTGTGCCTATACGACATTAATTATTTACATAAATCAGATATGAACATAAGTAAAATAGAAAACATGTGTATGTATCTCGTGTTATGCATTTCTGTATATCATGTTACGCAATTATGTACATTACACATAATGATTCTGTGTCTAAAATAAATTAAAATTTGTGTTGAAACATAAGAAACGAAAAATTACAAAATCTGTTAAAACTTAAATATCAAACGACGTTGTTTTGATCCAGGGTCCACAATAGTCCACGATATAAATTATCATTGGCCACTTGGCTGACTTGTTTTCACACCTATTCTTTGTGCAAGAGAGAACGCCCCACATAATTGAAACTTTTTAAAAAGTCGAATTGAATTTATACTTAGTGCAAGTTACATATATTTTCAATGTGAGACAAAAATTCCTTGAAAACCTTTCAAAACTCCATTTTAATTTCCTCAACTCAATGGGTACACTTAATATCCGTTTGAGTGTATAATATCTTCAGTTTATTTAGAGTAAATACCTAAAATGGTCCCTCGACTATAGCTAAATTCATAAATTAGTCCTTGACTTTCAATTTTAACAAATTAAGTCCTTAACTTTGCAATTTTAACACGATTTAGTCCTCTGTCTATTTGACCATTTGTTGACTGTGATTTTTGAGGATATATATGTAATTTCATGGTCCATCGTCAATTTTTTAAGGTTCCGGTTGCATTTCCAGACCGCATTATTACATTTGAATCCACTGCCCAAAGCAATTTGCCAAATCCTGTCGCCTTTCTTCATCCTTCCTTTAGATTCAATGTAGTTGAGTTCGTACCAGAGCGAAGAAGACGACGTGCTTCCGAACCGGTGCAACGTCATCCTGGAGGCCTCCACGTGCTCCGACGAGAGCTGTGAAATTACATATATATCCTCAGAGATCACGGTCAACAAACGGCCAAATAAAAAGAGGAGCAAATCGTGTTAAAATTGCAAAGTTAAGGACTTAATTGGTTAAAATTAAAAGTTAAGGACCAATTTATGAATTTAGCTATAGTTGAGAGACTATTTTGGATATTTACACGTTTATTTATATACCTTCAATTTATTTATAAATTACATAATAATTTGTTAATGAGAGATACATAATATATTAATTATTTTAGTTTTACTACAATTTGCAGAGATTGATAATGAAATTCTTGGCACAGGAATATAGGACAGTTACATGTGCATAGTGCACACGCACACGACAGTTACATGTGCCTAGTGCACACGCACACGACAGTTATATCTGAGCGGCGTGCTCTTCATTCGTTAATGATAAGGTCACAAGTAGAGCAGAGAGATAGATTGAATCTTCATTCCTGCCTCACACGTAACATAACATCATCTGTCACAAATATTCCATCTGTACAACATTCCACTTATTCTGCGGACAAAAATACTCCAAACAAATAAATGTCCGTCCAACTAAATATTGCATTTAATGCATAATCATTGAACAATATAATGCACAAGAAAGCCATTGATCTTGACTGAAAAATTGACTAAAAGATAGCATGCATGCATCTTTATTATCATTCATAAATTCAATTTGAAAATTGAAATAATGGGTGGACTTAAAGAGAGTCTCGGCGGTTTGTTCAACAACCGGTGGCTGGTGTTCGTGGCTGCATTGTGGATTCAGACGTGCGGTGGGATTGGGTATCTGTTCGGAAGCATTTCGCCCATCATAAAGGAATCTCTGAATTACAATCAGAAACAGGTGGCTCTCTTGGGCGTGGCTAAGGATTTGGGGGATAGCGTTGGGTTCTTGGCTGGAACCTTGTCCGAGGTTTTGCCATTATGGGCTACTCTTCTTGTTGGTGCCATTCAGAACTTCCTTGGCTATGGTTGGGTCTGGCTTATCCTCACCGCCCGAGCTCCAGCTTTGCCATTATGGGCTGTTAGTATCATATCATCAATCCCTTCCCTTGTTTCCCTGCTCAACTTTCAACATTTCTATCTCACTTCTCACTTACTCATTTTATTATGGAGGTGTTTGATAAATGGTTGTTAGCGGATAGCTGTTAGTCGGTTTGACAAGTTGATACCATTAGCTTATTGTAGAAAAGTGTTTGGTAAATTAGCTGTTAGTTGACTTTCTCAACAAAATGATCGAAAAAGCTAGTTTGAGCAGCTTTTTGAATTTTAGCATTTTGAAGCACTAAGTTGTTACAAAAAGCTAATTAATCAAACACTCATATTGATTATTAACAGGTCAAATAGCTAATAGTTGTCAAATAAACCAAAATTGACTGATAGACTAACTATTTTACCAAACAAGACATATATAAGTTAAAATGCCTAAGCTAGCTTGTTTCTCTTTTATGAAATGAGCTCTACTATTATTGGTGGGAGGCCAGTGATGGGACAAGTTCAGCAATCAGTGGCTAAGGGATTGTTGGGTGGAAGTCAGAAAAATCAAATTCAGCACCTACTTCTAAAAAATGTGGCAGTATATCGGAAAATAAAGTTGTGTCTTTGCAAGCCTAGTTGTAAGATTGTGGCAGAGGCCTGAAAAGCCAAGTCCAGCACTACTAGCTATAGCTTTTGGCGTATCTCTAAGCACTTAATCTTGTTAGGATGAAACACGCTTACCACTACGCCAAAAGTTATAACTAACAGCGAAGACGCAACTTTATTTCCTTTAGACAGCCACCAATTGACAATCCTCCTAACCACCAATTGATGAATTTGGCCCTTTAGTTCTTGCATTATGTAAACTTAATTGGTACCAAAGTTTACACGGCTGCAACAGATTTAGAGTTTACTATTACATTGGTGTGCAGATGTGCATTCTTATCTTCGTGGGAACAAATGGTGAGACATACCTTAACACAGCAACACTTGTGTCATGTGTTCAAAACTTCCCCAAAAGCCGGGGTCCTGTGGTGGGGATACTCAAAGGATTTGCTGGGTTAAGTGGAGCAATTTTGACACAGATATATGCAGTGGTGCACTCCCCAGATCATGCCTCTCTCATATTTATGGTTGCTGTTGGACCCGCAATCGTCGTAACTTCTCTCATGTTTTTCATCAGGCAAGTTGGAGCTCATCACAAACAAATCATCAATGCATCAGAATGCTCAATAAGTTTTTCCTTCATCTATAGCATATGTCTCATTTTGGCTGCTTACTTGATGGGTGTAATGCTTCTTCAAGACTTAGTTAATGTCAGCCAAACCATGATCAAAATCTTCACTGCAATTCTGTTTGTTCTTCTTGTAATCCCCGTTATAGTCCCTGTGTATTTGAGTGTGAGTATTTCGCAAGAATCAGCAGAAGAGCCACTTCTCGAGCCCCAGACAAAAGATAATGACAACATTGTATTTAGTGAGGTCGAGGATGAGAAGCCTAAGGATGTAGACTTGCTTCCTGCTTCGGAAAGGCAGAAACGAATCGCACACCTGCAGGCGAAACTAGCCCATGCAGCAGCAGAAGGAGCGGTGAGGGTTAAAACGAGACGGGGTCCTCGTAGGGGGGAGGACTTTACCTTAACCCAGGCTTTAATCAAGGCTGATTTTTGGCTTATATTTTTCTCTCTTCTGTTTGGCTCTGGATCTGGTTTAACCGTGATTGATAATCTGGGTCAAATGAGTGAGTCTTTAGGGTACGATAACGTGCAGGTTTTCGTTTCTATGATCAGCATTTGGAACTTCCTAGGCCGAGTTGGGGGCGGTTATTTTTCTGAAATAGTTGTCAGAGAGTATGGTTATCCAAGGCATGTAGCCATGGGTGTTGCCCAGGTTATAATGGCATTTGGGCATTTCTTCTTTGCAATGGGTTGGCCCGGGGCAATGTACATTGGCACTCTTTTGGTTGGTCTGGGCTATGGGGCTCACTGGGCAATTGTGCCAGCTGCAGCTTCTGAACTATTCGGGTTAAGAAATTTCGGGGCTTTATACAATTTCCTCACTCTGGCAAACCCGGGAGGTTCGTTAGTCCTCTCGGGCGTTATTGCTAGCAGTATATACGATATAGAGGCCGAGAAGCAAGCCCAAGAACGCCGTTATGCTCTCAGTTCTGGTGAGCCTATCAAGTGCGAAGGCGCTGTTTGCTTCTTTTTGACCTCTCTGATCATGTGTGCTCTTTGCATTATTGCATCTGGTCTGAGCGCGATTCTAGTGTACCGAACAAAACCTGTCTATGCTAACCTCTATGGAAAATCTCGTAGATAAAGAAACAATGCTTTTAGGATTCCTTCATGGTTAGGTTGTATATATATTGTTCTACATTTCCTTATTGTTGAGAACAATAGTGTCTGTGTTTCTTAGCTGCTGCCAATTACTATGTAATGTGATGACACTTCTGTTACCATTCTGAATGGGTGGTCAGAGACAATATAATATATATAATGCACTTCATTTCAAAGTTTATTGATGATAAGAGAACAGAATTTCGAAAGAAAACAATCATTTCTGGACTGACTATATATGAACATTTTGAGTGACAGAGATTGTACAAATTAAAACTACAAATCCATTATTGTTTATTGCAAAGTAGTGGTTTTGAAATTGTGGGTTTGGGTTTTATGAATTGAACTTGATGCAGTCCAGCCTGATTTCTCCTTGGCTACCAATTTTGACACCAACTCTTCCAAGCTTTCTCATTGCAGAAGCAAAAGCCCCATTGAAATCGAGAGGGTTATTGGCAAAATCCATGACCGTGGTGCGAGAGTTTGTGTCAGTGAAGAGGACCTGGTCTGAAGTGAACAGCCCCTTCCCTGCAACCAGATTCTGGTAATAAACGTTGTCGAAAGCCCGGGGGGTTGTGGGGTCCATGTTGATGGCTATGGTGGGGTCGACTTTCCGGGGGCAATCTTGCATCAGCTGCTGAGCATAGCTGGGATCCAGGGTAGGATCCACTGGGTTGGAGTAGATCCTCTCTGCAAAGCGGTCGCAGTGGGAGAACCCGACAGTATGGGCTCCTGAAAGGGCAACCATGTCAAGCTGGCTTAGGTTGTGTTTTGCAAACATGCTGTTGAGCTGATCAAGGTTGAATGTTGGTTCTGGCAGGTTTCCTTTGACTCGAGATGCCTTCGAGACAAGACCATCGCGGCGCCCCAATTCGACGTTGAATGCAGGGCCCCCAGCCTGGAATCATTGACAGTTTAGGTTGTTTGTTCTAGGTTGTTGAAAGTATATAGGAACCCAAAAAAAAAGAGGCAAAAGAATAAGGTTTTTGTTACCATGACTACAACATCTCTGGCAGCAATAGCCAGGATGTCTGCACATGATACCACTCCGGGACACTGAGCCTCTACTGCTTGCTTAGCCTTCACAACAGTGTCAAAGCCATCCCCAGCCAGAGACAGATTGTCTGAAGAATCTTTTTCTGCATCTCCGTTTGGTGAAGCAATGATCACAGAAGCATCACATCCCTGAACCAAGTTATAATCAGAAATAATAGAAATTCTGTTAGGATCAAACGCTTACTACTCAGCCAAAACCTCACATTTTCAAGACATTGTGTGGTGGACTTGGCCTCTAAGCCTTTTACCCGCCTCCACCCAACAATCCCCCAGGTGCTAGAAAAGCCCGCCCCCAGCTACCGGGATACTGGATTTGGCCTTTTAAGCCCTTTACCAGCCTTCGTCCAACTATCTTGGCCCCCAGCTACCGGGGTGTTGGATTTGACCTTTTAAGTCCTTTATTAGCTTCTGCCCAATAACCCCAGGCCAGTCACGGGGATAGACTTGACCTTTACTGACCTCTGCCCAACAAATTCGGTTTGGTAAATAAATTGTAAGTACATATATATAGTACCTCAACAAAGCAGTCATGGAAGAAGAGACGAAGAGTGGCGGGTACTGTGACAAAAGTCTGGCTGAACTTTGTGGCCACAACCTGCTGAACTATGAGTTCTACATTGGGACAAGTGGAAGCATAGAAATTCTCTGCTAGTTGCCCTTCTGCTCTCCATTCAATTAGCGTGATCATGATGATGATGATGAAGAAACGCAAGCCGCCTTTCCATCTCCCCTTCCCCATTTTCTTATTCTTACTCTTTTTTCAATGGCTTTTAGAGACTAAACTAATACTACATATAGTAGTAGAGGAAAACCCAGGGCAGAGGTATAGCTGAGTAGCTGACCATTCTACACCTAGTTACCAAGTCTTCTTTTCTTTTGTCCACACCGTTGATTACCCAATTGAACAAGTCCAGGTAGATGCCAACTCTAGTATATGCTATCTCAACTAAAATTCTAAGTTGATAGTTGGATGACAAAGTTTATATATTACTCTGTAATGTGCTCAAGCCGTTACTTTTGACGGATTTCAAGCCACACGTGAACTATAGTCTCTTTTTATCAAGTGACTAGAAGATTCAAACATTAACCATTGGTATAGGGTTGATTCTGATACCAGATTGAAACATGTGCTCTATCTCAACTAAAACACTAACGGGGTGTTTGGTAATTAAATAGTTGTTAGCTGATTGAGTTAGTGGGTTTGACTAGTTGATAGCATTAGCTGATTGTAGAAAAGTGTTTGGTAAATTAGATGTTAGCTAATTACATGCAAAATAACTTTCTCAAAAAGCTGATCGAATTTTAAATTTTAGCATTTTGGAGCAATAAGCTGTTAAAAAAAGCTAATTAATCAAACACTTATATTAATTGTTTTAACAAGTTAAACAGTTAATAGTGATCAAATAAGTTAAAATTGACTGATAAGCTAACTATGTTACCAAATAGTGCCTAAGTTGATACTTCGGACTTCCACAAGGTTGCAGCCGTGGATTTAAAGTGATGGTCAGATCTGACGGCTGATACGAGGGAATGTTCTTAGTGGGCAAGTTTAGCGCATTAAGCATGATTTTGTGTTGGTAAATGTCAACTTTAATTTGATGTTTTAAAATAATTATAGCGTCATGTAGAGAAGAAAACTAAACTATAATATAATTAATTGAAGGGCTGGTGTTGTTAACTGAGAATGACAGACCAACTAATCAAGTTTAGAGGTATTTGATTTCATGGTTCACAAATGGAAAAAGTATATATTCGATAAACCTAAACACGCCAAGAAATTGTCATAGGAAAGGTCAAACAAATGGCGCAGCACGCATCAATCTAATGCAAAAACTTATATGCATTTTAGGATGAAAGTAATGAGCAATAATAGTACGTGTAGTTGCAACCTCCTATCAATAAACTTGAAATAGTGTTCATGTGATCTGATCTGGTATTGGCTATTGATTGTTGAGTGTTATCAACCAGGTTGGTTAACAACTTGAAATTATATGTTGGAACCCTTTAAAACAAAAAGGCCCTTGATGGTACAATTCACAATAGAATTTAGATCCACCTTTAACTGCACCACAAACAACCAATTGTTATGCTATGGACTCGGTTCCACCTTGCAAGGTGGACCCAGGTCCAAAACGACGCGACTTTGCGCGTCTAGAATAACGATGATGTTAGTAGCACCGTTTCCTCAACCAATAATTTTTTTTTTTGTGAGTATATAGTTCAAAAATTGTGAATATAGAGTTCTGTAATTTTGTATTTTTGTATATTGAGATCTAAAATTGTGAATATTCAGTTTTAAAATTGTGGATATAGAGTTCAAAAATTGTGAACATAGAGGAACGAATTCGGAAGACAAATGACAATAAAGGAAATAATTTTATTTTTTTTAAAATTCAGACGACATCGTTTTGAAGCAAAATAACGCCGTTTTGGACTCGGGTCCACCTTGCAAGGTGGCAAGGTGGACCAGGTGGACCTGGATCCAAGCATAATTTGCCGCAAACAATTAATTCATAAATAAAAATTTGATCACAACTTAAATACCACTTTACAAACTATTATAGAGTCATTGTGGAACCAAGGACCTTGTGGTCCAATGGTATTCAGTTAAGAGGTGATAGGTTCGAGTCTTGGTGGGGGCGATTAAAAAAAAAAAAAATAGTCACTGTGGAATTGCATAAATGATACTTCAGCTTGTAGTTTATAATAAGATAAATGAGCTAAGGGGAAAGTGCAGACTTGAGAAGGGAGGTTAAATTATTTAGGTCAATGGAGTAAAATATATTGTGGATGGTGACCATAATTAGCTGGGACATACACATCCGTTTGCGCATGGATGAATTTCCTATAATTACCGACCAACATGGGTTGCAGCATTTTTTTTCCCTCTATTTTCTCCTTTGATTTATTCCTCATGTGGCATTATCAATTGGTAACTAAATTCTTATTTTAATCAAAGTTGCAAAAATTGATAGGCTTCCTCCGCTGGGGGGCTTTTTTATTAAAATTTTTTAAATTTTTTGTTAAGATTTGATAATTATAAACTATTTAATACTCAACATTAAATATTAACCTAAAATACAAATAGAATTGTAAATTGTATAAAGATTTAAAGAATCAAAACACAATTCCACAAATTCACAACTCACAAAGTATTAATATTAAAATTGATGATTTTGATTTATTTATTTTTACTTGTTTTGAGTTTGCGAATTGCGATCGATTTGAAAGATTTAAGATTTTTTTTTTTTTTTGCTCAAAATGACATGATTTTGAGCATGGTTGAAAAAATCGCTAGGCGCTCGAGGGGCGTCAAGCGCCTAGGGCGCCTAGGCGGGGATTAATCAGCGTTTAGGCACCCGTGTATTTTTTATTTTATTTTTTTATTTTTAAAATTTTTTAAGAATTGATAATTATAAAATATTTAATACTTTAATAGTTAATACTAAAATATTAAATATTAACCTAAAAAACATGAGTTTAAACAATTTATGGTTATTTTGTTCAAAACGATGTCGTTTTGAGTAAAATAATCAATTTAAAAAATAAAAAATAAACAATAGTGATACTGCTAATTCTACGTAAGCAATATAAAATAAACCCGAGACCAATTAAAGCAAGTAAAAGACTTTATTGATCACGGTAAAGGCCCTAAGTACAATCTACTTGGTTGCTCTGAGTGCCGACTGACTGCGGTCGGGATTCTCTAGTAACAACCTATCGATCGTCCAAAAGTCCTCTACACTGTAGCTACTGTGGGTATTTATAGCCGCTGTGCCGGGGACAAGAATCCGGTCGTTCGACATGTTCTCCACGTAGCCACCACGTGTCATCCTCCCGGGTGCCCTGTCTGTCGTCGTAAAGAGCTGCCACGTGTCCTTCGTTAGCTCTCTCGCCAAAGGGCTACCGCTCGGTGGTCGACACTACTGCTCGGGCAACTCCCGGTCAGATCCCGACCGGGTTCTTCGCATGAAGCCCGACCTGTTACCTGCAAAAATAAAAAGAGAAAAACAAAGGCAAGTCGGTCGTGATGAAGCTTATGTCGGTCGGGATATTCCCTACCAAAAGCCCCCCCAGCCCGGGCCTTTTTGACCGTCCGGGAAAAAACGGGACGGGATGAAGAAGCCCAAACGTCGGCCAACAAACCGACCGTCCAGCTGTCATTCCTTCCCTCGCCACGTGTCGGCCACTGCTGGCCTCGACGACTGCAACGGTCGCCTCGGAATCAGTGCGGGTCGTGTCATGCAAGTGGATTGGTTTCCCGCCTAAATGCTCTCCTATAAATAGGCCCTTGAGGCCTTCAAATGAACTTTCCTCAATCTTCTGATCCAATCGGCACCCTCTGAGAGTCCCGAGCGAGCTACTCAGCAGATCAACCGAGCAACTTCTCAACCAACTTCAGCTAAGCTTCTTCAATCGGTAAACTCTCTACTCTTTAGCTTTTACTTAGCTTTTAACTTGGCGTAGGAGTAGGATAGGACTAACTTCTCGAACCCTGTACTAACCCCGACTGACCTTTAGGTAGAACTAAATATGTCGGACTCGGATAGCCAGAACGCTTCAGTCGCAGACTACGACAACACGGTCGAGCAGAGCAGCGAGGAGGTGGACATCATGTCCTACTCTCCAGAGGTCGAGCAACGACCGCAGCACGTACCCGACCGAGCCCCCGGGCCAGAAGGATCATCGAGCTCGTCGGGGACATCCGTCGAGCTCCAGCGGGTCGAGGAGCGATGAGACGTCCACGAGCGGACGAAATTCTCCGGATGCGGGCGTTAGGGAAACGCCTACGAGGGTAATAGGGGATTACCCTCAAGCTGAGCCCGAGGTGGAACACCGGGCACACGAAGCGGAGGCAGTCGAGGAAGACTCGGCTGGGCCGGCGACGCCAAACGGGGATGGGTTTGAATTCCTCAACAGCGAAAGCGTCGAAGGCCAGATGAGCTTGCTAACGAAGGGGGAAACGAGCAGAATCGCGGCAACTCTTGCTGGTCGGGTCGAGTTCGACACCAGCAGGCAGCTCGGGAACATCATCGAGCGGCATCAGGGGAAGTGGATCGGGATGCATTACGATTCGCTAATGGCCCCGATCACGTTCCCCTTTTCCAGCCTCCTCACCGCATTCCTGGGCTACTACCAGGTTATGCCCGGGCAGATTTGCCCGAACGCGCATCGTATGATCGCCTGTTTCCCCCAGATATGCAGTCGGCACCAATTAGCCTGCACCATGGAGCTTTTCAACTACGTCTACCAGGTGAAGGTGCTGGCGGCCGCGTACGGGGGTGGATTCTTGATGACCCAGTCCCGAGCGGATAAATGCTGGATCGAGGGGCTGCCCGGGAACAACCGGGGGTGGAAGAACCAGATCTTTTCGGTGAAATACGATCCGTGGATCCTCCCGGTCGAGAGGGTCTGGAGTCAGCATTTTCGAAGGCAAGTCGTCCCAATCGAGACTCAGGCCCTCATAGATGCTGTGACCAAGATCTCGAGCGAGATCTACGAGTATCGCATCTTTAAGTCGCCCGAGTGCTATGAGGCGGCTCAACTCCCCGCTCCGGTCTACGACCTGACCGAAAAATACAAGCCCGAGCCGGCGGGAGTAACAATTGCAAGGATGCCCGCTCGGGGCAAAAGGAAGGGTAAAGGTTCGAGGCTAACTACTTTCCCCGACCCTTTATATCCCGACTGCTTCTTATCTGCTCGACCTAACTGTTTCTTTTTTATTTTGCAGAAATGGCCGAGTTTAGAGACGACGACACTTCCCTTCCCCCACCCGTCAAGATTTCCCTTGGCGGTAAAAAGAAGGCGAAGGGAAAGCCAACCGAGCAGAAGGAGATTCCGGTGGCCCGACCCCTGGGGACCTCGACCATCACGACGGCCGAGGGTTTCGTGGTGGAGCCCAGCGACGTGCTGGTCACCCGGGTGGAAGTCGCCCAGGGCAAAGAAAAAGCGCCCGAGCGGGGCGTTACCGAGGTAGGCGGTATGAAACGCCGCCGGGAGCAGCATAGCCCGAGCCCGTCAACCGGGCGGAACCAGGACGAGTCGTCCATACTGGCCCGGATCGGGAACGCCGGGCCAGTCAAAGAAGATTTGGGGAAGATGACCCCAACTCAGGTGGCCGAACGGATTGGCCACAACCTGGCCGAGGTAAGCACCCTTTTCTCCTAAACATTTTCCAAGTACTTCTGGTCGAGCTGACTAACATTTTCCATTGTAGATCTCCCGAGCGGCTCAACTTCTTCAAGGTCGGGCAATGCTAGCTGAAGAAGCCGACCGTCACAAGAAGATGGCTGCTCGACGTCTTCAGGAGGTTAAAGACGTCCAGGCCGAGCTGGAGAAAGTCCAGAAGGCCTTGAAGAAGAGCGAGGAGGACCGGGTCCTAGCGGAGAAGGTCGCCCAACGGGCGATCGGCGAAAACAAGGAGCTGAAAACCCGCTTGGAGAGTCCGGACGAACTGGCTCAATCAGCTTTCAAGGACGACAAGATAGGCTCGGCCTTCCTCACAGCCGCTCAACGGACCAAGGTCGGGGAGGACCTAATTTTATCTTTTGGTCGGTGGGCCTTCAAGGCCGGCCAAAGGAAGATGCTGGAGAAGGCCCAAAAACGATTGGGGCAAGCTCTCGAAGGAGACGACCTCCAGCTCGTATTGTCTGCACTCCCTCCCGACCTGGCTGATCCCGGTCCTTCCCCTTTCGCCTAGAAGGATATCACTGCCAACCCGACCACGTCAGCGGGAACCACCCCGAGCGAGGCGGGTACTTCCAAGAAGGACGGGGCAAAGGAGGCGAAGAAGTAGGATAGGTTGAATTCCGCTTCTTTGTACAAGTGATGTCAATCGGGAGCCCGGTCCCGAGTTGTACCAGGCACGTTCTATTTGATTAATAAAAAAAAAAATTTTGTCCAACTTGTGTCGTTCGTTTTTACTTTATATCTTCATTTTCAAATGCCCGACCTTACAGCCTTTTAGCCCGGTCGTGCACCATTCCACTCATTCGATATCCGACCTTGTGGCCTTATGGCCCGGTCGCACATCCAAAATTTCGACGTCTCATTGGCCTACCCGACCGAATTTATCCGATCCTAAGGCCTTGTCGAAATTTTGAGAATAGGTAAGCCTCCACGTTCGGGATATCTCCGAACGACGGACTTATGTCAACGTCATATTGGCCAACCCGATCAGGTTTACCTGATCTCCAGGCCTTGACGAAATTTTGAAAATGGGTAAGCCCCCACGGTCACGGTCGAGTTTTTCCCGAGCGAGTCAAGTTTTTCCCAAGCGATGGGCCTACAGACACTTCCTTATCCCAGCCCCCACACTATTGTGCTCTCGAGGCACGAGTGATTGCGATAGTGGAAAGAAGTTGAATAGCTCGGGGAATTATGCTGTATGCTCCTGGCTTCCCCGATCAAATGGCGTGACCCGAATGTCCGCCGAAGAGGAGCGTATTTGACCGGTCGATGTAACTTGATCTGCATACACCAAAAGGTACAGAAAATAACCGACCGGGCCGCTGTATACAAACGGTCAAGCAATCACCGATCGTATATACATTGGACATTCTCGCTCGCAGGCGGTTAAGAAATATTTACAATAATAAATTTAATTACAAATGACGACCGGGACCAACTCGCAGGTCGAGCCCCCACTTCGTCCAAAGATTACAAAAAATAGGCTAATGCCTAAACATAACGAGGTGCTCGGAATTCCAAGTCCCCTCGATTATCCGACCGGTTGTCGTCTCCAGTCGGTATGTACCCGGCCGTATGATAGCGCTGATGATGTACGGCCCTTCCCAGTTTTGAGCTAGTTTTCCGCCTTCCAAAGGTTGACTGGCCTCCCTTCGTCGTAGAACGTAATCTCCCACCTGGAAATAACGAGGGTTGACCCGAACATCCTTCGTACTCTTGACCCGTTTTTGGTACTCAGCCATACGCCGAGCGGCTAGCTCTCTTTTTTCCTCGACCCCGTCGAGATCCATGACCATCGCATGTTCGTTCTCCTCCGCATTGTAGGTTCTTTCTCGATCGGTCGGGATCCAAGCCTCGATCGGGAGTCGGGCCTCTGCTCCATAAACCAGGGCGAAAGGGGTCTCCAAAGTAGCTTCCCTCGGGGTCGTCCGATAAGTCCACAACACAAATGGTAACTCATCGGCCCAACTACGACCAGCCGAGTGTAGCTTCTTTTTCAGACCTTCCAAAATCGTCCGGTTAACGTTTTCCACTTGTCCGTTTCCCTGCGGGTAAGCCACCGACGATCGGACATGGGTCGTCCCGATCGTGGCCAAGAAATTTTGAAAATATTGGCTTACAAATTGGCGGCCGTTGTCACTGATGAGATGCACGGGCACACCAAACCGGGAAATCACATTGCGCCAAAGGAGCCGAGCACATTGCTGAGAAGTGATCGTGGCTAAGGGCTCGGCTTCTATCCACTTGGAAAAGTAATCAATGGCGACAATCACAAACTTTCTCCGACCGGAGAGCTGAGGGAAGGGGCCCAAGATGTCTACCCCCCACCTAGCGAAGGGAATTGCAGTCTTAACCGGCTGATAGAAAGTTGCCGGTCATCCAGGCATCCGGGCAAACAGTTGGCACGTCTCACATTCCCGAGCTAACTTCTCACAGTCTAGCTGGAGGGACGGCCAATAGTACCCGATCAGCATGATATGACGGGCTAACGATCGGCCTCCTTGATGTGAAGAACAAATTCTCGAATGCAATTCCTTCATGACTAGATCAGCCTCAAATGCGGTCAGGCAACGCATAAGAGGTCCTCCGTACGATCGCCTGTAGAGACGACCGTCCAAGACTTGGAACCTTGGGGCTCTAAGCTTGGCCTTTCGAGCACGCTGTGGGTCGTCTGGGAGTCGACCGTGCTCGAGGTACTCCTTTAGATCGGTGATCCAATTGTCTTCCACCGGTTGGATCGGATTGACCGGTAGACGATGGATGCTATGTCTCGGGATCACCAAAATTCGTGCTATCTTCGACATATGCTCCGGGGCGTCTTGAGCCAACTTTGACAAGATGTCAGCGTCGGCATTATCCAATCGGGGTATGTGTCGGACGGTATACCCCCGGAACTGAGCAAGCTTCTCCATGGCTAGGTCTCGGTATAACTGCAGACGCTCTCCATTAACTTCATAATCTCCGAGAACCTGCCCAACCACGAGTGCGGAATCTGTTTGAGCCCGAATGTATTCAGCTCCCAAGTCCCGAGCGCACTGTAAGCCATTAACAAAGGCCTCGTACTCGGCTTCATTATTGGTTGGATGGAACTGATACATGAGAGCAAAATAGACTTTAAATCCCTCCAGGCTCGTGACCACCACTCCTCCTCCTGCCCCTTTCCTGCTACTCGACCCGTCAGTAGCCAACGACCACCACTCAGCCTCGAGATCCGCAACCTCGGGGGGTCGGGTATCCCGGGCGGTGCACTCGACCAAGAAATCAGCCAAAACTTGACCTTTGATAGCTAGTCTCGGTCGGTATTCGATCGCGTACTGGGTCAGCATCAACGCCCACTTGACTAGGCGACCAGACGATGAAGCAGTTCGGAGGACTGGCCCGATCGGTTGATCGGTCAACACGCGAATTGCTCGACCCTGGAAATAGGGAGCCAACTTTTTCGCGGCAGTGTATAATGCGTAGACGACATTCTCCAATCGGGAGTACCGGAGCTCAGGACCATGTAGCGCGTGGCTTACATAGTACACCGGTCGCTGGACCCCTTCCGGATCGGTTCGGCACAAGACTGCGCTTACTGCACGATCGGAGACGGCGAGGTACACGTCTAGCTCTTCTCCGAGCTCAGGCTTTGAGAGCACGATTGGTGACATGAGATACTCCTTCAGCTCATCAAAAGCCGCTCGGCATTCTTCGTCCCAGACGAATCCGTTAACCTTTCGCAATACCTTGAAGAAAGATAAAGCGCGCTCGGCCAACTTGGAGAGGAATCGGCTAAGGGCCGCCAACCGACCGGTCAATTGCTGGACTTCCCGAACGGTAGAAGGTGGTTGCATGTCCAGAATCGCTTTTACTTTGGCCGGGTTGGGCTCAATTCCTCTCTTAGTCATCATATAGCCGAGGAACTTGCCGGTCTGAACCGCAAATGTACATTTGGTCGGGTTCAGCCACAGCTGGTACTTACTCATGATCTGGAAGCACTCCCGGAGATCCCGAGTGTGGTCGGATCGGTCCCGACTCTTGACCAGCATGTCATCAATGTAAGATTCCATCGTTCGGCCCAACAGATCGGCAAAGAGCATATTGACCATTCTCTGGTAGGTCGCTCCCGCGTTACGGAGACCGAACGACATCACTCGGTAACAATACAGCCCGTCCGGGGTCACGAAGGCTGTCTTGCTCTCATCTTCATGGTGCATCATGATTTGGTGATAACCCTTGAATGCATCCATAAAGCTCATTAATTCGGCCCCGGCCGTCTCGTCGACCATCTGGTGGATACTCGGTAGAGGATACGGGTCGAGCGGACAGGCCTTATTGAGGTCGGTAAAATCAATGCACATCCCCCAAGCTGGGGGCTTAGGAACAAGGACAATATTAGCCACCCACTCGGGATAGATCACTGGTCGGATGTGCTCGATCGCCGCCATCTTCTTGACTTCTTCTCTAACAAACTCGCGGCGATCGGAAGAAAGGTGCCGGGTTTTTTGCACGACCGGCTTTGCTGCGGGATCAACGGCTAGTTTGTGGCAAATTACCGATCGGTCGATCCCGGGCATGTCTTCGGGCCCCCAGGCGAAGATATCGGCATACTCCCGGAGTATGGCCAGAATTTCTGCTCGGAGCTCGGGGGTGAGGGCCCGGCCAATCTTAATCTTCCTATCCGGTCGGTCCTCGGATAGGGGAACTTCTTCTATTTCCTCGGAAGGCTCAGGCTGTTCCTTCCGATCTTTAGCCTCTTCTTTGGCTATGGTGTTCACCCGGGAAGACGAACCGGAATCGCGCCTGTTAACCGCTCGGGTGTAACACTTCCGGGCGGATTGGACATCGCCACGGAATACACCGACCCCATTGGGGGTGGGGAATTTCATGCACAGGTGGGGCATTGAAATTATCCCACCGATCTTCATAATGGCGGGTCGGCCTAAGATAATGTTGTGGACACAGTGGAGGTTGACCACAACGAATTCTAGCTCCGTTTTGATCGACTTCGGGGCTGTGCCGATCTCAACCGGGAGCTTTATCTTTCCCTCGGGGTAAATAAGAGCCCCGGTAAAGCCAGACAGTGGTACACCGACCGGAGTCAGCTCCTTCCTGTCTAGTCCAAGCTTTTCAAACACGTCCAAATAAAGGACGTTCACACTGCTGCCAGTGTCGACCATAACCCTTTGGACATCCGTCCCTTTCACATCAATTATGACCACGAGCGCCTCCATGCCGTGGTCGCCGCTGCTGGGTTGATCTTCCAGGGTGAAGGTTATGGGCTCCATCTTTTGCCTCTTCCCGGTCTCCCGGGAATCCACTATGGCGACCGGGCAATTACCCCGCGGTCGGGAAGCGTCTTCCAATCCACCGAAAATAACGTGGATGGTCGGCTTTCCTGCTGGTCGGCTGCTAGATGGAGGGTCAGGGTCCCGTCGGTCATCGCGACGATCATCTCTTCGATCGTTTCTTCGGTCCTGACTTGACCGATCGGAGCGGTGATGGGAGCGCCGCTGATCTCTCCGATCGGTATTCCTCTTGGGGTCTTCTCTCCTCCCCACACACTTGTCCAACTTCCCAAGATGGGGCAAATCCTCCAACAGTTGGCACAAGTGGGTACACTCTTCAGTGTCATGCCCAGCACATCGATGGTAAGCGCAATGCTTACTCTTGTCAGGACCATCTTGATCGGGATGGGGAAGCTTGATGAGATTGCAGGACTGGGCATACTGCATGGCCTCCGCTGCAGATCGGTTCAAGACCGTAAACTCGCCAGGCCTGGTGCGGGATTGAGGATGGTCATCACCCGATCGGTGTTCCGCCCGGCCGGCCGGTTTACGGGACGAAGACCCGACCTCCTGCGAGCGCTTTACGGCGTTCGCCTCGCCAGCATTGGCATAATCTGTGACCCTTCGAAGGGCCTCCTCATAAGTGGCCGGGGGATGTAAAATAAAATCTTGATATAAATACCCCGCCCGGAGAGAGATGTGTAGCATGTGGGTGGCGGTCGCATCATCCATGGGCTCGACCTCCCCGACCGCCGCCTTTCACTTGATGAGGAAGTCGGTCAAGCTTTCGCCTTCAAGTTGCTTGGCCTTCTCCAGATACATATAGGACTTCCTCACCACTTTGGAAGTAATAAACTTCCTCACGAACTTGATCGCCAGGGTGTCAAACCTGTCGATCGAACCCGGCTGCAAAGTTCGGAACCATTCCGCCGCCCGACCGGTAAGCGTGGAATAGAAAGCCCTGCACATTACGGCGTCTGACACACCCCTTCAGCGTCATATTGCTGTAGAAGTCGTTAACGTGAGCCTTAGGGTCCGTCCGGCCATCATAACTCTTCTCTCCAGAGACCTTTAAATCAAGCGGGTAAGGCTGAGCCATCACCGCCGCTGTGAAAGGCGTCTGGTGCAGGGTCGGTTGATCGACCGGGGGTGCTGCAGGGTGCGCGTTTCTGAATTGCGCAAACTTCGCCTAGAGGTTATAGAGTAATCCTCGGGACTCGTTGAGCTCGGCGGCTTGAGCAGCTTGGGCTGTGTCCCGAGCGCGTCGCCGTCGGTGAGATCTCGACCCGCTATACCCAGATGAAGCCTCCTGGCTGGCCTCCTGCATCTGTACGTCTTCTTGCTGGCAGTTCGGGTCTTGGGGTCCCAAACGCTGACGCATCTCCGGTCGAAGACGACCAAAAGCTGCCGCTCGGGCAGTTTCTTCGGGGTCCTCCGCTTGGACGGGAACCTCGGCCGCTTGCTGGGCCTGCCCTGGTGCCTCCATCGCATCAGCACCCCCCGACCCCAACCGCGAATGAGCCGAGCGTCGAGCCCGGGAAGCGGACTGACGCTGCGGCTCTACCTGTGCGGTCGGTTATACTGGAGGGGCGGCGGCTGGAGCCGTGTAAGCAGGCGTATATGGTGGATAACCAACCGGGGGAGTGTAGTACATCGGTTGGCCAGGCCAATACCCGTACGGCGGGGGTGGGACCGGGTATGGATATTGGCCGGGATACATAACCGGCTGCTGCTGGTATGGCTGACCGGGTGTTGGGTATCCCGGTTGAATGTAGTTCACTGGCTGTTGGGCAACCGGGTATGTGTTAGACGGATGCGGTGGTGAGAGATTAAGATTCAGTTCCACCGTCTGACCTTGCTGTTGGGTGGCATGGTGCTCAGATGAGCTCGCTGCATCCGCCTGGTCGTCGGCGAAGTTGTTGTAAGCCCACGGATACATGATTACGGAGAGACCGGGTGCTCGTCAAGACGTTGCTTTCTCGCTTCGATCCCCACGGACGGCGCCAAAATGATATTGCTAATTCTACGTAAGCAATATAAAATAAACCCGAGACCAATTAAAGCAAGTAAAAGACTTTATTGATCACGGTAAAGGCCCTAAGTACAATCTACTTGGTTGCTCTGAGTGCCGACTGACTGCGGTCGGGATTCTCTAGTAACAACCTATCGATCGTCCAAAAGTCCTCTACACTGTAGCTACTGTGGGTATTTATAACCGCTGTGCCGGGGACAAGAATCCGGTCGTTTGGCATGTTCTCCACATAGCCACCACGTGTCATCCTCCCGGGTGCCCTGTCTGTCGTCGTAAAGAGCTGCCACGTGTCCTTCGTTAGCTCTCTCGCCAAAGGGCTACCGCTCGGTGGTCGACACTACTGCTCGGGCAACTCCCGGTCAGATCCCGACCGGGTTCTTCGCATGAAGCCCGACCTGTTACCTGCAAAAATAAAAAGAGAAAAACAAAGGCAAGTCGGTCGTGATGCAGCTTATGTCGGTCGGGATATTCCCTACCAAATAGCTAATCCGTCGACTAGGGGACCTAGTCGGTTCCTAGGCAGCCTAGTCGGTGCCTAGGCGGTCAGCGTATAAGCGACGGCCTAGCCGGTCAGCCGCCTAGACCACCGATTATGGTAATACGCTAGGTGGCCGGCCAGTGCCTAGGCGCCGATTAATCGGTGCCTAGGTGGGATTTTTGCAACACTGGTTTTGAGAGAAATAACATATTTAAAAAAAAATAAAGAAAAAGAACAATAGCTAATCATCGGCCGCCTAGACAATTGCCTAGTCTGCCATGACCGAGTTGGCGCCTAGGGGCGCCTAGGCTACTGGCCGCATAAATCACCGATTTTGGTGATTCTCTAGGCGGTCGGTCGTCGAGACACGATTTTTGCAACAATGATTTTAATAGGTATTGAATCAATCAATTCATGACACCCAAAGAATGAAAGTCACATTAAGAGTAAAACTATATATAGGAGGGAAGGAATACATTTTTTAGCGACACTTTTAATCTTTTATGTATAAAATTTGATATACGTATTCATTATTTTTTTTGTGATATAAACTTACTCCCTTAAATCAACTTAACATGTTGGAAATTTTTAACCATAATGTAAGGGTATGATTTTGTTAAAAATTCTAGGAATTAAAGTTGACACTTTACTACAAATTTATAGATTAATTTTACATCACAAATATTTGAGTGACCAAAGGTACACTAGAAACACAATTAAAGCATAAATACTACATTTTAATCGATGTTAACAGAATCAGTAATACTCAAAAAAAATACCCACTTGAAAGAGTGATAAAATTAAAGCTGAGATAAATTATTATAATGATAAGAGTGATCCATTAATTTATTATGTGGATTTTGTTCTTTTAGGCTTCACTTGAAATTTCAAATTAAAAAATTGGGATAATACACAAAGTGCTTTCTCAACTATGTCATACTTTTTAATTTTTATGGAAAAATTGTATACTTTGTCCTTTAGTTATACCCGCGGTACAAACTTAATCCCTGAGTTATATCCATGGTCATCTTTGACCGGCGTTTAAGTTATGCATGAGATGACGATTTTAGTCGCTTAGGAACTATTTCTACCACTAATTTGTCACTTAATAAAGTGGTTGATGTGGTCCTTTAATGACTAAAATCGCTACTCCATATATAACTTAGGGGTTAAAGATGGTCACACATAATTCAAAGACTATGTCATAGTGAATAGACTATTTTAGGTATTAACTTTAAAAAATTTAAAGGATTGAATTTCGAGTGTTTGATTGGGTTTTAGTAGATACCAAACCATAGAAAAAGTTTGTAAGTTGTGGTTGAAACACTACACTATAACAAATGTCCCGAAAGCTCTCCTAAAGTAGCCCTTAATTGTTTAATGCAAATTGGAATTAATTGTGGATTTATGATGAATAGAAACTCATCATCAAGGGTAATGTCTCTTCATTTCGAAATGTTTTATTTTTAAACTTCTCCAAATTCATTTGGAAATGTTTTAACTTCTTGAAATTCACTTGGAAATGTTTTTATACCATTTCTTAATAAAACCCAAAAAAAATTAAAAAATGGAAACGTGTCTAATCTGACTTGTAAGTTGTAATTAATCAAAAAATTGAAAACTCGTTTCCAATTTTTAAAACGCGTTATGTGCTTCTTTTCTTTTTTTTTTTCTTTTTCTTTTTTTTTTTTCAAAAAAACAAACAAACAAATCTTAGATCAAAATTTTAAAAAGAGTTAATTACTGAAATGGTCCCCCGATTATAGTAAAATTATTAATTTGGTCCTTGACTATTTTTTTTGCTTAATTAAGTCGCTTAATTTTAAAAATCTTAACCAATTTGATCATTCGTTTGTTTAGCCGTCATACGTCCGTTTACTCTGGGCCAAGTTGGTAATTTCGCACTAGTCAAGGGGTCATTTCGATAATTAACTCTTCAACTTAATAAGTGATAAAATTGTGCATGTGATGACCGAAATGGTTCATTGACTATAACAAAATTACCAATTTGATCTTGAGTAAACGGATGTGTGATGACTAAACAAGCGGAGGATCAAATTGGTTAAAACTTTTAAAGTTGAGGGACTTAATTAGGCGAAAAAAATAGTCAATGACTAAATTAATAATTTCACTATAATCAATGGACCGGGTAATTAACTCTTTTAAAAATTCTTTTCCTAAGATCTATATATAACGCTAATAGAGTCTCCCTTCAGTCTTTCAGGCCTAAGATCTATATTGCTAAATCTTGTAATCACGATCTTGCTAGCAACATGTACTATGATAACTTTGGGCAACTTTTTTTGAAAGCAAAAATAGTCGATGTAGATTACTGTAAAAATGTGGAGATAAAGTCAAGTGGGACAGAATCTCAATACAACGAATTAACTTGAGAATAAGTCATACTAGCTAGAAAATGTGCTACTAAATTAAAAGATCTAGGAACTAAACTTTGAAATACGATATTCTTCAATATTATCTTTGTCTTCTTACTCTATTTATCCTTAAATCTTGTTATTGAATTAGTTCATTCAGCCCCAAAGTTAGACACTAGTTTTCCTTTTTAATCATTAATCTTATGTGGCAGAAAGTGACTGTTTATAAGTGGTAAAAACTGAAGATATATATCTTTTTTTTTTTTTGAAAGGAAAAAATATATATCTTTTAAATTGCCATTTTTAACTTTGCCTTTTCGTTTATGTTCTTACATAGCTACAGATTATTACACCCTTTTAATTAGTTGGAAGCCATCCAGGTATAGTAGTTGAGGTCGAATTGAAGGGTCACCAAAGTCAACTTTCAAGCTAAGGATAATGTAAACATCAAATTTTAAATTTTTAATCAAACACGGCAAGTAACAACTCGATCAGTGCAAGCATTATATTAATATATGAAAATTTGTTCAGATTTCTCAGGAAATTAGGGTGTATTTGGTTGACAGATTTAGCGCTAAAGAAAGTGTATCAAAGTGATTGGTATTGTTTGGTTGATAGATTTTTAAAACACTATTATGGATTTCAAATATCCCCTTAATTGAAAAATTCATACCAAAATAAAATAATGGTATCATCACCTTTCATTCCTTTATTCCTTATCATCTCCTTTGATTAGTGCTTTTAGATTTTTTTATTTTTATTTTTATTTTTATTTTTTTGTTCATATTGGTGTTTTGAATGTCTTTATATTAGAATCAATTATCTTGATTTTGTGTTCTTGTATTTTCAAGTTCTTTATTCCCATTATTGAATCATACATAACCAAACAACATTATTGATAACCATTTCCATTCCATCCTACTACCAAACATACAGAATACCATTACCAAGTATTTGATATCTATTCCGATTTCGATCCCCATGTACGAACCAAACACATCCTTATTAAATGTTATATGAAGTGAATATACACATAATGCTCAAACAAAGTGAGTTTAATTAGGTCGGTGGTAAGATCCCTATTTATAGGATATGTGACCCTACGTTTCTCTCTCTTTTTAGTTATACTATGACTAAACTCCTAATATGGACTATACTATGGACATATTCTACACCGTCCAAGCTTTTTCCTACTAAACGTATAACGAGTTACCTACATTGCTCTTACCGGCAATTTATATCGTGCACCACAGCGCACATAGCAGTGTGCGTTTAGATACAACAAGAACAAAATGACATCATTTCAAATGTTGTTGACAGGGATTGACGTAACGGATGCCACTTGGCCCGTTCAAATGAATCAAACCCCATTATGTGTGTTCAATTAAAAGTTTATGTGTATTGTGTTATGAGTTTATGTGTATTCAGTTAAGAGTTTGTGTATTATGTTAAAAGTTCATGTGTATTCTATTAAAAGTTTATGTGTATTCTGTTATGAATTTATTTGCATTCAAAACAATGATTTTTTTTTTTTGAACAATGCACCAAAACGATGTCATTTTGGAAAGCGCGGGGCGCACATTGCTATATGCACCGTGGTGCACGATCTAACGATTGCCTTCTCAGCTTACCAGGCCTCCACGCCTCAACTCATCTTCACAAGCCCATTTCACTCACTTGATTCAATCCAATTTTGTCACCTTCAAGTCCATTAAGCATCCTTAAATTAGCACATGCATTAAATTATGTCTTGAAATACAAAGCAAAAGCAACAAATATATTCAGATCATGTAGTACCGGGCTCGAACCCATGACCTCTCATTTAGGGAGTTACTTCATGCCACTAGACCAAAAAGTCATTGGCACGTAGCATCTATTGTTAAAAGAATAATACTTCTTCAAATATCTAGGCTTGCAAATAACCTCTCTTCAAGGAATCCTCAGATATTCAAAGTATGCTATTCATAAAGTTGACATTTTCCTGTTCCAGCACAAACTGAACACTCATCTGCATTCCCATCAATGTGACTTAAGCAATGATCAATTCTGTCATTTATAACGTCCTGTGTACCACCCAAAAGGAATTGTTAAAAAATTTCAAATAAAAATAAAACGAAGGCGAAGAAATGTACAAAAGAGATACCAATAGAGGAAGCTTGATTAAATTACACTAGGAAATGAGAAAGGAAGAACCAACTTTTTACACTTGTTACGAAAGTAAAGAGAAGATTTATGAATATACTGTCTTATAAAACCCTATAAATACATGCTAGAAGACTTCGGATAGGAAACAAGTTTCCATATGTACCTACCTAAATCCCTAAGACTGCCTCATTTATAGAGATTCAGTATATTAAATATAGGAATAAGGTTCAAATTGGCCACTGAATGTAACCTGAAAATGCAATTAGACCACTGAACGAAAAAAAAAATGCAATTAGATCACTGAACACTCCAAAAACGTACAATTTCACCTGATAGCAGGTTACCATCAATTTTAGCAGGTTACCTGCTTACGTGACAGCTGAGTTGGCATTTTTAATAATTTTTAAATAAATTTTAATAATAAATTTTTAAAAAAATTAAAAAAAAAATCGACGAGGTAGTAATTATATTTTTTAAATTAATATAATTAATTTTTTTGCTAGTACCAACACCATTTCTAACAATCTTTTTCCGCTCAATCTCCCAATCTGTGAAAATTTGCAGCCTTGGAAATCAATTCAGAGTTAAACAAAAAGAGAACGAGGGAGAGTAAGTGAGAAACTACGAGGGTACCTGCAATTTCGGAAATCTGGGCAACCCGTCGATTTTATTTTATTTTATTTTATTTAAATTTCAATTATTTTAAATTTATTATTAAAATTTATTTAAAAATTATTAAAAATGCCAACTCAGCTGCCACGTAAACAGATAACCTTTTAAAAGTGATGGTAACCTACTATTAGGTGAAATTGCATATTTTTTTAGTGTTCAATGGTCTAATTGCACTTTTTTTCGTTCAGTGGCCTAATTACATTTTCAGGTTACATTCAGTGGCCAATTTGAACCTTATTCCTTAAATATATATTCCATAACAACACTTAAGTTAACAGGATGCAATGTCTCAAAGACCTAATTAACAAGATTGTGTGATACTACGACTGCACTTAGGTTCCAATTGCATTTGATGCTTTGAGGAGATGGAAGAATAAAAGCATAGAAAGATGCAAACCCATACCACAAGCAATTCATGCACACCAAGAGGTGCAGTAATAATGAATGGTATCCCAGGATGCAGCTTGGCAGCTTCAGCAGTTAGTGAAGGAATATCCTGATAATAGAAGTATTATAACTATCTTAGGGCATGTTAATTGATGATATAAGTTTACTTCACTAAATGGTACTAACGGGATTAATCTACCTGTTGCCAGTGTCGTCCAGGAAAAAGGAAGAACGGGGAAACTATAATTCGACGTGCTCCCTGTTGAACACAAGCATTAAATGCATCTTTGATAGAAGGCTCTGCCAGTTCCTATTTATGTTGGAAGAGAAGTTTCTCAATAAGAATTCAGTTCTATGGAGATAAAACATAGAGGTAAGACTATAAACAAAAGGAGGAAAAGCCCATTAAAAAAAAACGTATGGCTTACTAGGAAGCACACATACTACACTTTAAAGCAACAAAATCAAAGATCAAACTTCACCATATGAGCAGGTTCCACAATGGGGTACTTGGTTTTCTCTTGAAACATTGCCACAAACTCATCTAACATAGGTAATGAACTCAGTTTACATTTCCTTAGAAAATAAAAATAAAAATAATAATAAAACTCAGTTGACATTTAGCTACCAAGAGTTCACCAAATCATGAACACTAGCCTTTCAATCACCAATTGCATATTAGAGAAGACAAATTTATTCAAAAAGTGAGCTTACTTAGCATAAGATTGGACTCTTTTCGACGCGATCCATGGTCAACAATTATCACACCATCACCAACTTTAATACAATTCCTTTCTCCTCTAAAGCCACCATTTGCGATGGCCAAGCACAATCTTGGCGCTAAATAGCCGGTTTTAGAGGGAAACTTACGTACTTTAACAAAATCAGGAATTGCTCCTCTATGGGCTCTTCCTATTTGAGAAATACTCAAGCTTCAATCGTTTATAATAAAAGAAACAGCAATTAATGACACATTTATGAAGACAAATGATTAATATGTACCCCGAAAAGGAGAATATACATGAGAACACAACTAGTGCTATGAAAACACAATAAAGCATACCTTCTTATACTGAACTGAGATGATAAAGACAATGACTCCATCAGTTCTATGCAACTTGTTGTCCAGATTCCAGAAGCTTACAAAATGGAGTATTGATCAGTACTGTCTACTCTGCGTAATCTTTACAAGGCATTCATAAGGTCATAATTAATACTAAGCAAGTAAGCATAATAAGCCCACACTCAGAGACAAGATCAGGGCCCAAATGCCCAATATACCCTATCCTCAATACAATAAAGCGCAATAAATTTAAACATCTTTTAGAATATAAGTATATGGAACATACTAGATCCAGGTAACACACTGATATTTTAGAAAATATACTCTTTGAACACAACGAAAAAAAAAATTCCATCAGTCAATAATCAAAAGCAAAAGTTCAATCCACAGAGCAATACATCTGCCACACAAAAGTACAAAACAAACAGGTAAAACAGAAAGAAATTTGATAAATAATAGCAAATTAGAGCTGACAATTTAGGCTATCTGCTATATTCAGTCTCTCCCTTCATCCTCCATTTGGTTTCCATGTACCCCCATTAAATTTTTTGAATGCTGCCAATGAAAAAAACGCATATGTTCTAATACACAAGTTTCTGAAATTCCTCCCTAACTAATCTACTACATAAAGCAATCTCTCTGATTATCAAATTTCACTTGTGCAGGGTGCCTAATATTGAAACCTAAATACCTAATATTGCAGAATCTTGAAACAAAAACACATAGATTTGGAAGGGAAACTCCTACTGGTCCACCGGAAGGGAAACAGTGAAACACACACAAAGTTATTGTCTATTCATACTTACAATTGTAAATCTCGTCCACTCGTCCACTGGGAAAGCGACGCCGAGGGCGAGAGAGTCAGAGTCGCAGAGGGACGGCGACGGCGAGTCGGCGACAGAGAGGCGTGGCGTGAGGGCTATTGAAGTTTTGAACAGAGATGAGAGATGGGGGGCTGGCCGGCTGCTTTTGAACTTTTGATTTTAAGTCTTTTATTATTTTCTCTAACTCCTTAGCCGGTCGACACACTTTATCCCATTCGGTCATTTCAGCTACTACTCATTATTTCATGCAAACAAACCTTCTACCAAAGGGGCTTTGTGATAATATTGACAGGAGAATCCAAAACTTTATATGGGGTGGCTCGGACACTAAACGTGGCTGTAATCTGATCAAGTGGGAAACAGTCATTAAACCAAAGGCCGCAGGCGACTTAGGCATTAAGAGCATGGCGGAGCCAGAATTTTACTGAGAAGGGCATCCTTGACCAATGTCAAACGGGCGCCTAGTCAGCTGTGTTGGAAAAATAGCATTAAAATGGCATAATATGACATGTTAAGTGGCTATTTTGTGGTACAATTATTAGTGGGGTCCACTTTCAATTTGGGTCGGGTCAAAGTGGATTCGGATTCTTCGTAATAAGACGAAGAGATTGATATATTGTACGCTCAAAACAAATAATGGGTGAATGAGATATTGATTCTCAAAGTAAACCCATTGAATTGGAAAAATGAAGGGAAAAGTGAGCTTTGTCCCACATTAGTTTGGAAAGAGAATTTGACCCCCCTTTTATACAAGAGCTCTTTTGGAGCTTGTAGAATTGTATAGCATAGAGGCTCTCTCGCGCGAGGGGGAGGGGGGGGTGGTGCAAATCAAATTCCAACTAGAAGCGATATCGAGCTCGGCCTTGCGGGCTAAGTTATGCCAATTTCTGTACAGGTTTTCCAACACTGAATGGCCACACCACGAGAGTTCGAACTCGAAGAATGGCCACACCACGAGAGTTCGAACTCGAACTCTCGTGTGCGCTACACGAGAGATCAAACTTGATCTCTCGTGCGCTGTCATGAGATCACACGAGAGTTCACTGCAGCTGCTACACGAGAGATCAAACTGGAATATTGTATTAACTCCAGTTTTGAATTTTTGAGTTAAATCTCCAATAATGGTGGCTGTTTCAGGTGTTACAAATCGTGGATTAAATGCCAAAATTGAATGCTATTGATTCTTCACCTCCTATATAAGAAGGAGTGTAGCAGGAGTGTTTTTACACAGATTTGAGAACAACACACACAACACTGAAATTCTGTTTTCACAGCTCCAAAATATCTGCTCCTACTCCATTCTTGTAGCTGTGTTTTGCCCGTGCTCTTGTTCGCCGGGTTCGCTCGTTTGGGTGCTCAAACGTCAAATCGTTGTACGTTTTATCTTGGGAAACCTAGGTCACAATGCTCCTAGCACTTTTGGGAGGTGGCAAATAAGGTTTTAAAGAAAGACAGACACTTTGCCTAACTTGTACTTTTCTTTCCTCCTCCTTCTTTCTTGTTTGAATTATGCTTTTAAGCAAAAATCCGTTCTCCATCTTTTGATATAATCGTTGGATTGGACTTATAATATGAGGATTATTAGTTCCAATTTTGGTTGATATATATTGGTATATCTTTTTCGTAGATATACATGTGTATATAATTTTTGGGTCCGTTTTATATATATTTGTGTATATATATATATATATATATTTCGGATAAATATCCAATAATATTTTATATACTTGGTGGGTATATATAAATATTATTTTTAAGATATTAAATCGATTTTGGTTCATTATCACTAACAAGCTGAACTAAATCATCTCTTGTTAATATTTGTTTGTTTCTTGTACTAATACGAAAACATGTACTATATACACATATATACATACAAGGGTTATATATGAGGTGGGGGGCAGTTGCCCCCACTGCCCCATGCTGCTTCCGCCCCTGGCTACTACAAATTTTCGGAAAGAAGGAATGCGTACTGCTATTGGCTTTGGTCAAGAGACTAACTTCTGGACTAGTAAGTGGCTCATTGAAGATACTCTTGCGAATATGGCCACTGGTGATAATCCTCCTGAAGACCTCAACTGTTTTGTTAGAGATTATTGGGACCCTGTGGAAGCTTGGAATTTCATAAATTGCATCATCTTCTCTCCCTTGAAATCATAGACAAAATCAGAAGAGCGTTCCTCCATAACTATCCATCCATTAGAGATACTATCTTGTGGAGTCACACGCGTACTGGAAATTTTTCGGTCAAAACAACTTATGACCAGGTGATTAATCAAACATACCAGCTTGATAACGCCAAATGGAATATGATATGGAGAACGAGACTCCCCTACAGAATTAACTTTTTCATGTGGCTCGTCATGCATGGTCGAATCATATGCAATGTTGAGCGAAGAAGAAGGCACTTAACCCAAGATGACTACTGTCATCTTTGTCATGGAATCAGCGAAGATATTGATCATGTGCTGAGAAATTGCCCTGCTGCAAAAAAGGTCTAGAATGCTCTCATGCCTCCCACAATGGTGAATACATGTTTTCGTACTGACTTGACCACCTAGGTGACGGATAATATGAAGTTCAAAGGTGCTAATCACGGCTTCCAGGACTAGAGTGCTGCTTTTAGCGTTACTTGTTGGCATTTGTGGAAATGGAGGAACAACTCTGTCTTCAATAATGAAACTATCCACTTAAACTGCAAAATTGAGAAAATTCGTACTTACAGTAGGGAGATTCATGCTACCATCAATCGCAAATCTGTTTTAAACGTTCGAACAAGGGATCAACATAGACATATTATGTGTTTGAAAATGCCAGATGAAGGCACGATCGCTGTGAATGTTGATGGAAGCAGCAAAACTGTGAGTCTTGAAGCAGAATGCGATGGAGTTTTGAGAAATCACAAAGGCGAATGATCGCGGGTTTTCAAAGCAGCCTCGAAAAATGTTCTGGTGATGTTGTCGAGGCCCGAGCGATTCTTACTGGTCTTAAAGTGGCCTGGGATATGAACTTTACTAAAGTAGCTATTCAAAGTGACTCGGCCAATGTTATCAACTGGATCAATGATCTGCTTTTTGTCGCCAATCGTGGAGGAACTCTCAACAACCTCATTTTTGAATGCAAGTCTTGGTTGAAGAAAGATTGGAGACAAAATCAAGTAGCGAATTGGCTGGCGAAGAACTCTCGTTTTCACCCCGATTTGGCCTTGTTTTATTTTTGCCCGAACGTCGAACTCGAAGCGTGCATTCACAGGGATTCTATTGGGGCTCCTTATGCCCGCGGTGATTGATTTTTGCCTTTTCCCCCGAAACTTCGCCCTTCCTTCTTTGTAAAAAAAAAAAAAAAAAATGAACCCACACCCATAATTTTTATGTTAATTATAATATATACATAATTTATTAACAAATATGAATATCATTTTAGATCAAAATTCAAAATGTAAGGTAAACCATAATACATGGTATAACAATGGCAGAACTATCGCAAATTATGTTGTGGACACGAGTCCAAAACGACGACATTTCAGTTAAAAAAAAATTGATTTTGTCTCGCCGTTAACGGCGTTATTCGTTTGTGGAATTATGAATGTACAGTTATGGAATTATGAACACAGAGCTCTGACATTATGAACTTACAATTATGAACATATAGTGATAAAATTATGTACATAGAACTCTAAAATTGTGAACATAGAGCTTCGAAAATTATGAATGTATAGTTATGGAATTATGAATGTACAATTATGAAATTATGAACACATAGCTCTGACATTATGAACTTACAATTATGAACATATAGTGATAAAAGAGAAAATTTCAATTTTGGTCATATGACTATAGGGGATTTGTTAATTTCAGCATCTGACTTTCAAAAGTGTCAATTTAGTACCTTGACTATGCAATTTTTATCAAATTTGGTCAGTCCGGTCAAATTTCGCCGGAAAATTTTAACAGTTAAAATAATGAAGGTGTTTTAGTCATTTCACATTTCTTCCGTCTTGTCCGGCGAATCCGTCGCAACAGCACACCTTCCAAAGCATACATAAACTCATTCGTCCAATCCGTCGTCGTCGATTTATTAGGGTTCAGATGCCCAAAATTCCGATTGAAAACATCTGGCTGTTTGTATAAGGGGAGCTTTGAGATATCGGTGGACCTAGAAATCTCCGAACTGCACTTCTCTTTGTGCTCGTCTAGCACACCTCTTGCCAAAATTCCGGTTGAAAACTTTTCCGGCCAAAAAAGGCTTGCTCAAAGAAGAAAGCGAAATGCTAAAACTGATGTTGATGCCTATTTATTCTAAAACTAACTTCTCTATATCAACATTATACTAAAATTGATGTTGAATAAATATTTCTCTTTTTGGATAATGTTGAATAAATTCTTCTCTTTTTGGATAATATTGAAAGCATCGCAGCGCACCTCATCCTCGGATTTGCCGGAAAAGATGAATTCGCCGAAGAAAAAGAAAAGTGATGTGAAATGACAAAAATACCCTCATTATTTTAATTGTAAAAATTTTCCGGCGAAATTTGGCCGGCAATTTGATCGGTGTGACCAAAATTGATAAAAATTGCATAGTTAAGGTACTAAATTGACACTTTTGAAAGTCAGGTGCTGAAATTAACAAAGCTCATATAGTCATATGACCAAAATTGAAATTTTCTCAGTGATAAAATTATGAACATAGAGCTCTAAAATTGTGAACATAGAGCTTCGAAAATTATAAATTTACAATTATTGAATTATAAATGTATAGTTACGGAATTATGAATGTACAGTTATGAAAGCATGAATGTACAGTTATGAAATTATGAACACAGAGCTCTGACATTATGAACATATAGTGATAAAGTTATGAACATATGCTCCTATAACGAAGTGGTCTGAAATTAAAAAATAAAAATAAAAAAAATAAAAATGATTAAAAGATAACAGTGTCACTAACGGTACCATTACCGTGTCCAGTGTATGCTAGACACGGGTCCATACCATAACAATTGGCAGAGCAACAATCATTATTGTGTGGACCATGGTCCACACAAGTTGTATGGACCATATTTTGTATACTATAAAATAATGTACATTCAGTACAAAAATAATGTACATTCAATATAAAAATAATGTACATTATATTCAGGGGATGTACATTATTTGTATACTGAGTGTACATTATATTATATAATGTACATTCAGTACAAAAATAATATACATTTAGTATATTAAGAATGTACTTTTTGTAATGGTCCATACAAAATTGTGTGCACCATGGTCCATACAATAATTGCTATAGATTGGGCTAGGCCGAGCATTATTTTTTAAGGTTCAAATTAGGCAACCCAATCCAAAAAATTATAGTAATTGCATGGACAACCACCCAAAAATAACATCATTTTGCTTAATTTTATTTTTTCGCATGCCCAGCTGTAATATACATTTTTATAACTCATAATATACATTATTCTAAAGCATAATGTAGTTTTAAAAAAAAAACAAAAAAAAAAAACAAAACATAATACACATTATGTTACCTTAGATGATTCTAATCACGTAATGTACATTATTCTAACATATAATCAACATTATTTTTACTCATAATATTCACAACGATGTTTTGGATCGTGGTTCACAAACTCTGTTGACCGTGTCTGCCGCTAAAAAATAAAAGAGCCATTGGTAATCTAGGCCGCACCGACCAAAGCCCTGTTTGTTTGGCACCTCTAAATGCAATAGATAGTAAATAAGTAAAAGCATCCATTTCGGCAACATTAACAATAAGTTCGATAAGCAGTTAAGATAATAACCGAAAGAAAATGATCATTCATTTAAGAAAAATTCACTACCAAGCCAGTAAGCCACTAAACATCCTTCAAGGAGCATGAAAGTTTATGAAACAAATTATGGCAAACACTATCAAAGCAACTTAAAAGAGTAAAATATAACTTCCCGTATTTCACTATAGCATCTGTAAACTCTTCATTGGATTAGAATCTTTCATTACCTGCAGTTCAACCAAAAACTGAGTTATATGATGATTAAATGAAAACTATAAATAATTTTCACGGGATCATAAATGACAGCATTAGTTAAAAATAACCATTAAAATCCACATCCCAATCATATTCATTTTTTAGTTAGACCACAAGGTGTCCTAAGAAAGCTCTAACTATAGGAGGAATCTTTAAGCCCGTACCATACTCAAACTAATCCCCGTTCGCACCGGACCAACCCAATTAAAGGGCAAAGTGCTAGCCATATTGGTTTTTCCATACAAGAGGTGATTTTGAACTTCTGACCTCTCTTAAGGGATGAGAGTGCACAACCATTCACAACAACCAAGCTGGTTACATCCCAATCATATCCATTGAGCATAGCATTTAGGTGAATTATTATCCCCATTGAGTACACACACCACTGTGGTTAAATAAGTAAACTTAACCTGCAATATATATATCCCACTCCTTCAATATTAGGGGAGAGCGGGGTTAGAAGTATAGAACTCTCATATAGAGTTCAGACTAATGTTACAGGACTACAAAGTCATTGGCACTCAAGAATCAAGGTTGCAAAATTCAACTCCTATCTGGTTTCAAAGGTTAGCCTCATCTAATTCAAGCTAACATATGATGAAGTTGGAACTAATAACTAGTGCGCTTTATGGGAAATAGCAGGAACAGACTTGTAAAAACAGGAAATGATTGTATATAGGTTCATAGAAAAATACAACACCAGTGCAACTTTACTATGACTGTTAGGTTAACTAGACAACAACATGGTAATTGAAAGAGTTTTTTCCACTTTTCGTCCCACGACTATTGCCCTATTGGATTATTTCTACATTTGGTCACCGACTATTAATTTTTCCATTTTTAGTCCCAGACTATTGGATCATTTCCACGGTCCCTGACTATTAATTTTTCACAACTTTTAAAACATTATCACATTTGGTCTTCTGGCCTAATTTGCGGTCACCGGTAACTAAATTTGTTTGTCTATGTTATTGAACATGAGTGCATAATAGTCAAGTGACTTATCATGAACGACAAAGTTGTCATTTTCTATGACATTTTTCAACTAAAAGTTCTGGTCACCGATGACCAGAAATTAGAAAGGATAACCAAATGTGGCAAGATTTTAAAAGTCGGGAAAAAAATATGAAAAAGTTAATAGTCGGGACCAAATGTGGAAATGATCCAATAGTGAAACCAAAAATGAAAAAATTAATAGTGTGATCCAATAGTCGTGGGAACAAAAGTGGAAAAAAAACTCTAATCGAAATGACATAATACACAAATTCCTGATTCAATACGTAATTATCAAACATGTATGAGCTCTATAAATTGAGCATTGATTAAATTGAGCATCAACAAGAAACACCGGAGAATAAATAAGCAACATTGGATCATGAGCCTCATCTTTTCAGGATATTCAGGTGCATAAGCAGCGCAAAAACATAGAAGGCGAAACATCTATAGAAGTAGAAAGAAAAATTACCGGAATCTAAGAATCAAGCAGATCCGACAATGATGTTGTTGATGGGGATGAAGATGAGCTTGACGAAGAACCCTACGAATCCCATCACCACGAACCCGATAGCAGTGCGGACAGCAACTTTCGAAAATTCTACACACACGAACAGATTCAATTTTAATTATCGATCCGGCAAAAAATGTGAAATCGGAAGCAAAGAGAAAGTACCTTTGCGGTCGGGCTTGTGGCACCTCTTGACGAGACGGACGCTATCCTTGGCGAAGTCCCTCAATGGATCAAAAACTGCGTCCAAAGCATCCATACTTTCCCAGCTCTCTCTGCAGCTTCAGCAATGGGAATTGGATTGAGTATCTGAATTTGACCCGGCACGAAATTATTATTCTGATGGACAGTGTTGCCAAATTATATGGTGCACAAGTGCGGATAATGTATTGTGAGTATCACCCAAAACAATGTCATTTTGTAGTTTTTAATTCTGACTCCAGTTTCTGTCGTTAACTTTTAAAAAAAAAAATTCTATATTCTATATGTATAGAATTGTATAGTAGAATACATATGAACTCCTATCATAATACACATAATCTAACATAATATATAATACACATAAATTCTTAATATAATACACATAAACACAAATATTAAAAAAAAAAAAAAAAAAAAACTGTAACGGGATTGGATAGACAGAATGGTGTCTGTCACGTCAACTCCCCACCAACTTATAAAAACGCCGTCGTTTTGGTCCAGGGCGCACAATGCATTGTAAGCCCCGGTGCACGATATAACAATCCTATAGTGTTACCCTTCCCCTACTAAGCCACGAAGGTTGATGGGTTGTACAGTTGGGCCGAATATTGCAATGCTTGTAAAAATTCTCTCTTTAATTTTTTTTGCTGCATTTAGTATCTTAACTATTAAAACATTACCTAAAATAGTCCTCAGTTACATTTTCTATTAACTCTTCGTTTAACACATTGGTATTTTCGTCATTTCATTATCTTCTCTCTCCGTTTCCTCATTTCATAAATTCATTTTCATTAATATATGCAAATTCCAATGAAGATATTTGTATTCCCCTCGCTTTCCACCACATTTGCTATCATATACTCTGCTCGCTTCCCCCTCACATCTACCTCTTTCCCCCTCAGCTTCCCCGCCACTGACTCCTTCGCCTCTCCCAGCAGCGTGCAGTAGTGCCTCTATCGCTTCTCCTCCAGTGTCCGCCATTGATCTCCCTATACACACAAAAACCAAAATCAATACACGTCGATAAAAATCTCTACAAAACACCACCATATTTTCCACACAAAAACATCAAAATTTCACCAGAGCTCAAAGAAATTGATCGATTTGATCACGTTGGTGTTTGATATGCGTGTTCAAATCCTCTAAAACAGAGAAGGTTGTGAAGATTGAGGAGACAACAAGCTTTATTGTTGAAATTGTTGAGTCGATTGTTCTTCAAATATATTGTATTCGCCTCCCCTTCCACCACATCTGCTAGCATATCTTCCACTCGCTTCCTCTTCATACATCCGCCTCTTTCCCCCTCAACTTCCCTGCCACCGATGAAGATTCAGGTCTAGGTTGGGATTCAGGTTCGAGTTTGGATTCGAGGTTTGGGATCAAGGCCGAGACAAGGGACAAGGGGTACAATAATCCCTTTCCCTAGCCCCAATGAGAAAACTCTTCACATCCCTGCTCCTGTCGAGGTGGGGACCATGTTTCCCTATCGGAGTCAAGTTCAATTAACATTTCTGAGCACGATCTCATGTTTCCCACTCAAAATAATTCCTTCACCCTTAATTATAGAAAAACAATTTGACTAACTCTTAAAGCTATGGTCAACAACATATGTCAATAAATACATAAGTACAAAAAACCAACAATCTCTCCTTTCGACATTATGTTCATCAAATTCAAATTAGCCCCTCTCATTCTCCCCTTGATAGGTATAACCCATCAACCATCAAAGACTTCAGCTAGCTCCCCCTCAATATGTATTGGTATATCTCACCCTTTTGATAAACAGAATGTAGTGACAAAAACTTAAACGGATTAAGATAGCAACCCGATTAAGCAAGTCTGACTCTCGTATGCAATAATTTACTGTTATGTGGAATAAAAGCAGACACATATATCCCAAGAATGCCACCAAAATTGATAATCATGATTATAAATTGAGATGTAATAGCAAGGGGATGTGTACTAAAACATATCAACATATTTGTAGAACATTGAAAGAATTTTTTTGAGATGTAATAGCAGGAGGATGTGCAAGGCTCCCGAACATTGTTAGAATTTGAAGACAAGTAAATGCATAAATAATTTAGGTGAAAAAGCACTATAGACATAAAATTCAGGGGAAACAATGTCATTTTCCCTTAATAATTGTCACCTAGAACATCATGGAGCAATGGTAGAAAGTAGAAACACACTGATAATAAAATATTGACCCATGAACTCCGTAAAGCAAATATCTAAAATGCAATTCTTTTTTGTGCAATACTAACACTTATAAACACTAGGAATAAAGGGGAACTCAATCTCTGTTCCAAAGCTCAAAGGCCGCAATATACAGCTCAATGATCTCGTTACAACTTACAACAGACAGCAGCACTTTCAGCTAAGCTATCTAGGCAGAACAGAGGTGCCACTTAGCTTGAAACAACAACCTGCATCTCTTCCACTGACAGTACTGAAGCCTCACTGTCAAAATTGGCCATCTCCATGTTCTGGCGAACCTGCAAAACATGCTAATTACATGCTGGCACAAGAGAACTCGGCAGGAACTTTCATGGTAGGACACATTCAAGATGATTATGCTTAATTAGAAGGGCAATCAAAAGCATAGCACACGGGAAAAAGGTGATTCAATATGTGCATGTTCCTGTTTTTGGTGGCTTTTGATTTAAAACCAAAAAAAAAAAAAAAAAAAAAGATCATAGACCTATTTGTAAACTCAAATGCAAGTTGTTCCAATCTTTTTGAAGCCACAAGGGGAAGGTACTCATAGTGTCATAGTGATGCTTCAATGGTTCTTTCTTCCCCCACCCCAACCCCCAAATCAAGAGTGAAAAAATAGGGGGTAACCCCAGCCAAGTTATAGCTAAGGATACAAACTTGTAACCACAAGGTCACGAGTTCGAATCCCAACCTTCTTGGTTTGAGCTGGTCAGCTATGCACAACCTAGGCTGATTTACTTCTTTATGGTCCTTTGCCGGCTAGAGTCACAAGGCAGGGTTTACCCAATGCACACCCCCTTGTCACAAAAAAATAGTAATAATAATAATAATTGAAAAATAAAAAAATAAAAAGTACACAATGATATGAAAAATAAACACACTAAAGTAATTTGCACACCTTGTCAATGATTGCAGATTGATCATCCAAGTGAAAGTTGCGCATATACTTCAGCATCTCTAATTGCTGTCATAAAAAATTGATTCAGTCTTATCACACTGTGAACCGTTCAAGTCTCAACTAAAAACAAATCCTTACCTGCTCTTGTAAACTGTGTTGCATGTGCATTCTTTCAGCAAATCCGTCTGGACCAAGCTCTGCTTCCTCACAAGCCAGCTCTTCTCTTTTTTGTCCCAAAAAGGAAATTACTATTACTATTTAGTTGCATGTGCTTCATACAACTTTAAATTTTCTCAATGATTATCTGTTTATCATTTTGAGTCACAACTACAGAGCAAAAGGTAGCTAAGGAGGATTAGTAGAAGAGCATAGTCAAAACAGAATGAGGGATATAGTGAAAAATATAGGGTTTTAGGAGAAGGTTGTTGACCAAATGAAAAGAAATAACAGCACATTATTCAAGCAATAAGGCATGGAACTTCTACTTTTCCTTTTACTTGAAAATTAACATAATTACATTTACAACACTAAAAGGATAGTGGTAGATGGATCTTACTTTGCAACAAAACCATAAAAGCGAATCATCAAATCCTGATCATTTTCATACACCATGTTTACTTTTCCCAAGCAAGCAAGACCAAATCTTGGATCTGCAACAAAGACATTAAGAATTCTCAACAAAAAAAAACATAGTAGGCAACAACTTGAGACTCCATAGGTAGGGGATTACTGCATCATCAGGGAGCAATAATATCAACTCTCAAGTTTTTTTTCCACAAAAGAAAGGGGGAAAATGAAAAGTTCATTTGAGAACTTACCAATTCCCATCTCCAAAAATATCTCCTCTTGGATTGCAGTTGTAACAGCAACAGCTTCCTATATAATCAGCAGCAAAACATTGAACCAGACACTCACCAATAAAAATTTACAATTCTGTTGCAAAATCCGCAAGAAGTACAGTGAAATGCACTTTCAACATAGTATGTAGCAGTTTTGTCAAATAAGCAACTCTATTTGCGAAGCATGCCTATCATTATTAAAAATGGATTCCATAGTGCCGCATCTAATCTCCAGATCTTCCAAATTCCAATGCATTACTAGTTTCCAATCACAATTTTAATGCACCATTTAACATAGCAATCTAGCAAACCTTTGATCCAATGTGCATAGAGAGCTCAAACCAGCTTTCAGAGGTACAAAATCAAACAGCATGCAATCATCCTTCACTTCACGCAAAAGTTGCAAACCGAATTAAAAACTAGTAGATTATTCCCTAAACGTCCATTTCCAGAGACAGTCACACTAATTCCACCATACACTATGACTAAACAAACACCATACAAGCTTTAAACAATACTTCCCAAACAGACTCGTATAAACTGAACAGGTTTGTAAATGCAGAAAGTAAAGTGAACCTGTTTGTCCTTCACAGCATCCGCAATCCTTTGCTTCACGTCTGCGCATCATCCCGGAGAAATACAGTACTCATTAATCGATAAATAAAAAAAAAAAAAAGATAAATGCAGAGAAAAAGAAAGCAAAGAACACTAACCAGACTGTGAGGTGAGGAAAGTGAATCGATCAAAAAGGCGGAGCAGTTGCTCCTTGGATAGCATTCCCGATTTGTGGTACTCCCAACCTATGGCGGACATCTTTCCAGCTTCTACGTATGGATCTCCGCTTCAACGTCGTTTCAAATTCAAATCAAGACAACGGTACCGTACCGATTGCCATTTACCAGAAACTCGGAAAGCCTCCTCCGTCATTATTCATCTTTCGTGTAAACGAAAAATGAAACGACAGCGTTTCACGCAAACCAATCTCCGGACACACCTCGTGGCCATCCGGGGGCCACTAATATAAAAGAGCACAATTGTTATATCGTGCATCAGTCTGGTCCGTTCTGACCCAAAATGACTTTGTTTTGTATCCTTTTAATTAAGAGTTGTACTACATAAACTCTTAAAATTCTACTCTTCATTTATACTCCGAGATGCACACACATTTCAACAAAATATATCATATTATTTTAAAATTTTTAATCTATTTATATATAGCCATTGGATTAGATAGCAATAATCTGAACCGCTCATTAATAGGCATGCCTTTTCCACCCACATTTCAACAAAAGATATCATATTTTTTTAATTCTTTAACCTATTGGCTTGTAGTCATTGAATTAGATCGCAACAATCTGAACCACTTATTGGTATACATATCTGTAGTAAACTTTGCAACTATGTTCTGGAAGAACTGGATGGGAGCAAACGAACGTGTACATGATGCTCAAGGCCAAGGCCCGATTACTAATGGTGCTCACTAGTTAGCACCGCCCACGAGTCGTTTAAAATTGAACACGGATGCTGCGTTTGATGATGGGAATAATTTAATGGGTATGGGGTGGATTCTACGAGATCATGATGGTCGGTTCTTAGCGGCTAAAGGTCTGTTCGTTCTGGGAAGATACACGGTGGAAGTAGCTGAGGCTGTGTGCATCCGTGAGGCGCTAAATTGGTTCAAGGGAACTGGCATGGGAGATGTGATTGTTGAAACAGACTCGCAGCTTGTTTATTTTGCTTTTACGTTCAGATGCTTTTAATTCTTCGTTTGGTTTTATTATTGATGATGTTAAAGAGGTGGCTTCCACTATAGATGGAGTTGACTTCTGTTTTGCTAAGCGATCTGCGAATCGTGCTGCCCACACTGTTGCTCGGGAAGCCGTTTCTATGTCAGGTTGCGGGAAGTGGTTTGATGACCCTCCTCCCTTTCTTATTCATTGTATTCATTCTGATTTAATGCATTAAGATTTCATTTTCAAAAAATAAAAAGAAAGATATAATATCATTTCAAAAATTTTGACCTATTTACTTATAGTCGTTAGATTAGATCACAATAATTTAACTTTTCAAGGATTAACCGATTAACATAGCATTAGATCAATCGTTATGCTATGGACCCGTGTCCAGCATACATTGTGGACACGGATATGTAGAGTTATAACATTATGAACATACAATTCAGACATTATGATTGTGGAACTCTGTAATTTGCAAATTGTGAATATAGAGTTATAAGATTATGAATGTAGAGTTATAACATTATGAACATACAGTGTGGAACTCTGGTGTGAAAATAGAGATATAAGATTATGAATGTAGAGTTATAACATTATGAATATACAGTTCAAACATTATGAATATACAGTTAGAGAATTATGAATGTACAGTTATGAAATTATGAACACAGAGCTCTACCTGCCAAACAAACGAATAACGCCGTTAACGGCAAAACAAAATCAATTTGTTTTTTAAATTAGAATGTCGCCGTTTTCCCTTAAAACGATGACGTTTTGGATTCGTGTCCTCAATGCATGGTGGACACGAGTCCACAGCATAATTTGCGGCGTTAGATAGAGATGGCCTTCCTCTCAGCACAATGCTTATAAAGCATCAATCAATCTTGTTTAAAAGACTTCTCAAATTCACACAGGAATCTGCTTCTGAACACCAAATTTAGAGTTTAATATCACTTCTGAGAGTGAGAATTTACTAGTCCAAACCACTCCTGAGACAATCGTTATGCCCTACACCACGGCGCACATAGCACTGTGCGCCGCGCGCCTCCCAAAACGACATCGTTTTGGGGTCGTTTTGGGAGGCGCGGTAGGAAGTTGCTGGGATTATGTGTATTTGTTCACACAATTATGTGTATTCGTTCATACAATTATGTGTATTCGTTCATACAGTTATGTACATTTTTTATACAATTATGTACATTCTTTTTATACAATTATGTACATCCGAATCAGAAAATTTGTGTGTATTATGTTAAGAGTTGATGTATATTATGTTAAAAGTTTATGTTTATTATGTATTATGTTAGATTATGTGTATTATCTTTTAAAAAAAGTATGTATATTTTGTTATATAATTATGTACATTCATGTATACAATTATGTGTATTCTAGTATAACATTATGTACATTTTTGAACAGCGGGTTTTTTTTAAAGAAAAAATTGCTGCCATTCACTGGGACGGGAAATTTAAAAAAAAAAAAAAATTAAAACGACGTCGTTTTGCATCTGGGCGCACAATGCAATGCGCGCATTGGTGTAGGATATAAATTGCCCTCCTGAGAGTTTAATAGCACGATTGTGCTGGACAGGCCCTTCAAATCAAATCCAATAATACAGCAAAACCAATTTAATAGCCCAAATCACTCCTGAGAGTTAATAGCATAATTGTGCTGGACGGGCCCTTCAAATCAAACCCAACAATAATGTGCTAGAACAGACCCTTCAAATCAAATCCAACTTGAAAATGTTAAAAACCTGAGTTTGATGGCTGTGGGATTTGAACCCACGCGCTTTCGGACCAGACCCTTCAAATCAAACCCAACAATAATGTGCTAGAACAGACCCTTCAAATCAAATCCAACTTGAAAATGTTAAAAACCTGAGTTTGACGGCTGTGGGATTTGAACCCACGGCCTTTCGGACCAGAGCCTAAATCTGGCGCCTTAGACCACTCGGCCAAACCGTCATATATTTAAAATTAGTTTGTTTAATTTATATGTTCATGAAACAGGAATTTAGAAGATGTACATTTGATGTTTACTTCTGTCTCAATGTGTTTATGAGCTACACACTGCACCTATATCAACCATACCCTATATATTAAAAGGAAAAAAGGCAGTAAATATTAAGCTATTGTACATAAATTCATGTTGGCCGGAAACTGGCCTGGTAGCCGCCCTTCTTTGCCTCCTTTTTCAGACCATTTTGACTTTAGAGTGGAAAAACAAACAAACAAACCTGTTGTTCACTGTCAGATTAAACTTATATAAAATGGAGGACTTACATCCATTTTGATTGTTGGAAGGACTGTTGTGGGCTTATCAACTCTTGCTTTAGTTGTTGGATTTGTGGGCATCTTCTCTTCTTATATGTAGTCACCCATGCAAGAAGCTAAGTATCAACAACCCATTTCTCATTACTAAAGATTTGCACCGGGTGCTAGCTCAATTGGTTCTACCGATCACCTTAAAGTCTTGCTCAATTGAAGTGTACTGTGGGGTTCAAGGGATTATTAGGAGACCTTGACCGATCAAATGTGAGCGTAATATGTTATGCAAAGGATCAGAATCGATCTGCATACTAACTGGGCGACTCACTATTTACCTCCTCCAGCGACTTTTGGACATGAATTTTGAGAAATTAGGATTAGTTCAATAAATTCTTCATTCTCAAACAAAAAAAAAAAAAACAATAAATTCTTCATTATCAATAGATGAAAGTGTGCCAATTAGTATGCTTAAGTGTGCCAATTAGTATGCTTTTTCAAGTAATAGTCACGGTTCAGTTCTGATTTTGATATAGTTGTTTATGGTTTATGAGTAATTGGAATAAAAATTGGATTTTTTTTTTTATTACAGAGGAAGGGGATACCCATACACCTACACCAAAGTTCAAACCTAAAACATCCCACATAAGGGACCAACCGAATACCAGTGGATCACAAGCCACTTGGTTAAAAATTGGAACTTTAATTTATAGAGAATGTCCAGTTTTAATTCCGTGAACGGAATAATGATTGTAAGTTTAGATTAAAGTTTGGTTCGCACCTTATTGTGTGGTTCGATTCAATGTGATCAATTCGAATAATTGAGCTGTAGTCATGCCTAGTTTTAAGGATACGATGAGGATATTTAATTTGTTGACAAATGGATTTTAATTTTTCCATGGATAATAATTTGTGGGTGACGTCCAATTTCCATGATGAACATTAGTTTGAATGAAAGAATAATTTTCTTTTGAAATCAAACATAGATACATTTGGTATTTGAGTAGAAAGAAAGAAAGACGTGTGTGCCTGAACTTATTAAGGTGGCATTGCGCCATTGAAGAAGCAGGCGAGGCCACATCAAAACAAGGAAATGTGATTAACAAGTTTAGTACTCAAATAACCACAGGTGTTTCTTACGTGCTTCTACTCCCTTCTCCCAAAAGGTTGAATCTCCAACCCTAACGGTCCCCACACTCCGACCCGACTAAGTATGTGAGAACAATTCTACTTCCTTATTTATACTCCTTGTGGTGGCAAATTAGGATTGATTATTTGTATCATGTGGGTCCACAGGGAAATGTCTACATCAAGAGCATGTGAGAGGGAGTACAAATTGAGATTTTTAAATGGGAGTACACCAAGTATATTTTCATTTAATTAATGATTTTTTTTAGAATTTTGTTTTCCGTTTTTGCCATTAACTTCTTAAAAAAAATTTGTATGTACAGAATTGTATAGGAGAATACACATAACCTCCTAACATAATACACATAATTTAAGCAGAATGGTCAAATAGGCCCATGCACTAATATTGGGCAAATTATGTTGTGGACTCTGTCCACAATGCATTATGAACACGAGTCCAAAACGACGTCGTTTTTAGGAAAAAACGCGACATTCCAGTTTTAAAAAAATTGATTTTGTCTCGCCGTTAACGGCGTTATTCGTTGTGGCATTATGAATGTACAGTTATGGAATTATGAATGTACAGTTATGGAATTATGAATGTAAGTTATGAAATTATGAACACAGAGCTTTGACATTATGAAATTACAATTATGAACATATAGTGATAAAATTATGAACACAGAGCACTAAAATTGTGAACATAGAGCTTCGAAAATTATGAATGTACAGTTATGGAATTATGAATGTACAGTTAGGGAATTATGAATGTACAATTATAGAATTATGAATGTACAATTATGGAATTATGAATGTACAGTTATGGAATTATGAATGTACAGTTATGGAATTATGAACACAAGCTCTGACATTATGAACTTACAATATGAACATATAGTGATAAAATTATGAACATAGAGCTCTAAAATTGTGAACATAGAGCTTTGAAAATTATGAATTTACAGTTATTGAATTATGAATTTACAGTTACGGAATTATGAATGTACAGTTATGGAAGTATGAATGTACAGTTATGGAGTTATGAACACAGAACTCTGACATTATGAACTTACAATTATAAACATATAGTGATAAAATTATGAACATATACTCCTATAACGAAGCGGTCTGAAATTAAAAAAAAAAAAAAAGTGGAAGATAATGGTGCCACTAACGGCATCGTTAGTGTGTCCACAATGCATATTGGACATGGGTCCATAGCATAACGATGGCTAATATTGATTGTTCATCTAACATCATGAATTAAAATATGGTCCATCTATGCTATTATACTCCTAATTATTTTTTATCTAGCATTTTTTGCAAATTTCTAACAAGTAACTCATTTAATTTGCTTACATGGAAAAATAAAATAAAAACACAATGCTGACATGTTATTTTTTTCATCTAACTTGCTATTTTTGTCACTTTTTTAGACAAAAATTTAATTTTTTTTTACGTATTTCCAGATTATGTTTATTTCTGATTGACTTGAAAGATTTCAACTCCTCCTCTATTGCTGATTCCCTGCAAAATTTATATTTTTGTCATGGAGGGGTACCCCATCGCCTTCAGAAACATGATCGCTTCTCTCGGGGACATAGGGCAGTCTCATTTTTTCGTTGTCTATCTCTTTCTCTTTTCAGTGCTGCACATTATACCTTATAACGCGAAATTCCTTAGTTTCTACTTCAGTCATATTGTGGCTGCAGCCAGTAAACGCAAACATGTCTTTTTCGTATCTACACTAAAAGAAAATCGGTTAATTAAGTTACACCTCAAACATTAAATCAAAAGTTGTGTTAGTTATCATACCTCAAATGAAGAGCAATATACAAATCATCGTTGTCCCTTAGTCTATTAACCAACTTTTTTCAAAGTCCCTCAATCTCATGTGTGTACCGAAGAGTCTCATAAACGCATCATCCAAAACCAAAATCAAAACCAACACCAAATTAATAAAGTGCACTTGATCTGGTCAATATTATGAGATTCTCAATTTCACATTCTTATTTAAAATTATCTCACAGTATTATGTCCTTGCAAATAAAAGTGTTAGCAAGTTGGTGGCCTCAAGTGGGATTGAACGACTTGATTTGAATAATAAGCAATATTGTCTTTTATTAAACAACTAGTTTTTTTTTTTTACGGGTATTGGCAATTGGGATAATGCCTAATATATATTTTTAAATACTTTAAAATATATCAAGGCAATATTATATTGGCGTGATTAGAATAATGCTTAATGTTTTTTTTTTTTTAAAATAAGTAATTTAAAGTGTATCAAAGCAAGATTATATTGAAATTATTCATGCATAGATAATTGAATGTTAAATTTGCGTATTTAAATAGGCAATTCTAAGTTTACAAATGCAAGATAATATAGTCAAGATTGATTATAATTGTATAGGTATGGTTGAAACCAAATACGGGACATAAGGGAGAGCAAATAAAAATTAAGGTATAAAATATTAAATATATACGAATATTGAAGAACTAACTGTTGATTGCCAAACAAGGACATTACGAGATAGTTTCACACTTTAATTTGTTGTGTGATTTGAATATTTTTTTGTCAATAAATTCCCCAAATAGTTAATATGATTGGCTTAATTATATTAAAAAAAAACTATTATTATTATTATTATTATTATTATTATTATTATTATTATTATTATTATTATTATTATTATTATTATTATTATTATTATTATTATTATTATTATTATACCCTTAGGTCATTTTACATGTTAATCTAAACAGTTAATTTTTTCAAATATCTTTTTATCAATCGTTGATATAATTCGCTAGTCAAATTCGTTAATATAATCCGTTAACGCTAACCGCTAACTGCGGATTGTCAAACAAGAACATTGCGAGGTAGTTCTCACTTCAATTTGTTGTGTGATTTGAATACTCTCTTTGTCAACAAATTCCTCAAGTAGTTAATATAATTGGCTTTATTAATTATATTTTTTTAATTTTTTCATGGTATTAATAAAATACTTGGTAAATAAATATATATCATTATTTTGTATTATAACTTTGATATTTAATTAAAAAATAGTGCACAAAAAAAAGATAATAGACAATGTAGTGAATATAATCAATTGATGAATTTGAATGTAAAGAATTTTTACATTGGAGAAATATAAAGACAATATAACTAATAAAATTATTTCTCTTAATTAATTTATTGATAATGAATAATTTTTTTTAAATAAAGACATTGTATGGACAATGTAGTGAATATAATCAATTGATTAATTTGAATGTAAAGAATTTTTATATTCGAGAAAAATAAATACAATATAAGTAATGAAATTATTTATCTTATTTAATTTATTGAAAATGAATACTTTTTTTTTTTTTTGGAATAAAGACATTGTAGACACATAATTCTAAATTAAAGAAATGCATATGTATTTGGGGTTTCGAACCTAAGACCATTCTTATTGAAATCAATGAGTAAGTTAGCGGTGAACTAACAGAAATTAACGGAAAAGATAATATTTAACGGAAAAGTTAACGGATAATCATATTCATTAAGGATAAATTAGAAAATCTTAAGAAAAAATTAAAATCTGATCAGAGATATTCATTTGATTAAAAAAATTTGACTGCCATTTTTTTTTTTTACCTATTATAGACCTAACTCTCTTACAGCACGTTTGGTTCACGGAATGAATTTGGAGGGAATAGGAATGTTATTCCACATGGAATGAAATAGGTAAGGAATAGAATATGAATTATATTCTGTTGTTTGGTTGGCTGAAGGAATAAACTTTAGTAATTGTATTCCAGTGTTTGGTTGGTTAAAGGAATAGAAATGGAATAGGTTTTAAAGACATAAATACCCTTATACATAATAATAATAATAATAATAATAATAATAATAATAATAATAATAATAATAATAATAATAATAATTAATATGATTATGATATATATATATATATATATATATATATATATATATATATATATATATATATTTATTTATATATTTATATTTATATTTGTATTTATATACATGTATATGCATGTGTGTGAGAGAGAGAGAGAGAGAGAATAACAATAACAGTAACAATAACAATAACAATAATAATAATAATAATAATAATAATTATTATTATTATTATTATTATTATACAAATACATATTTATTTTTATATTTATGTTCTCACTTATCCCACATCGGTTGGAGAAGTAAGGAATGGAGCCTTGAGGCTCCTCAAGGCTCCATAATATTTTCAATTGCAATGCTCATTTGCTAGGCAAGCTTGCAATGCCCATCCGCTAGGCATGCAGATGAGCAGACTACTTAATTTAGGAGCCAAAGGCTCCATAATTAAGGAGTCTTATACAGTTACTTTATATATATATATATATATATATATATATATATATATATATATATATATATATATATATATATATATATATATATATACACACACACACACATTTTGTAGCGTTTGCAATTGGCATTTCGAGAAAAGAAAAGTATCACCGGCCGTGACAGTTTATTATATATATATATATATATATATATATATATATATATATTTTGATAGATTGATAGATTGATGGATACAAATTATAATTAATTAAATATATACATTTATATAATACACTATATTTATTAAATAAATATAAATATTATATAATGTGCAAAAGGGTATTTTTGGTATTTGTAATATAAAAGCTATTCCCAAGGGCATGAGAATAGCTAATACCAAGGCCCCCCCTAGGAATGGCTATTCCCCTTGCGAAGGTAATAGCTCATTCCTAGGCATGCTATTCCCATGACAAAATGATCCAACCAAACGGTGGAATAGGTCTATTCCAAGGAATGTTATTCCATTCCTGACCTATTCCATGAACCAAACATATCATTACTCATTAGACTCTTATTAGTATAGTAGATAGATAGTAGATAATAAATAGATATAGATAGTATTTTTTTTTTTTTTATCGAAAACAGATATAGATAATATAAATGAAGAAAATGATCGATTCCCCATTTGAATAGTCAAGCTCCACAATAAGGTCAATTATTAAGCAATAAATAATTTAAATGAAGAAAATCAATTCCCTTTTGAATAGTCACAATCTAGATGATAAGATCAATTATTAAGTAATAATTAATTTAAATGAAGAAAATATTCCCGATTTGAATATTCAAGTTAAGACGATAAGGTCACTTATTAAGCAATATAATAAATAAATAATTTAAATGAAGAAAATGAATACCCATTTGAATAGTCAAGCTAGACGACACGATGGACCAAAATCAATGTAAGACAAAACAAATGAAAAGAATATCGCCAACTACATTACAATTATTAAAAAATATTTGAAAATGTATAAAATAGATACTACTTGTAAAAAATAATGAGTATTTTTAAAAAAATGAAAAACATATCCTTGTAACTTTTTCTATAAATGGGCTAAAACCATATATGCTGTCTTCCACCCAAAATCAATCTCTCATCATATATTAGCATTTCAATTCTCCCGTAATTATCTGCAGCAATCTCTTTTCATATTTTCATATAAACCACTCTGATCTCTTCTTCTACCAAATGCTCTCTCTTCTCTGATCTCCATTTCCTAGCTTCCTCAACTCTTTTTCTACTTTAATTAAGAAATCTGCAGATTTCTTAAAGATATATATTGGATAGTGGCTCTAAAATTCATTTCTCTGCCCATTCATTTACAGATCAGATCAGAGGTAAGTCATTTTTGAAATATAATATATGCTCTATTTGGTAAAATAGTTAGCCTATAAGTCAATTTTGGTTTATTTGACCACTATTAGCTGTTTGATTTGGTTAAACAATCAATATAAATGTTTGATTAATTAACCTTTTTTGTAATAACTTATTGTTCCAGAATACTAAAATTAAAAAAGCGGCTCAAAGTAACTTTTTCAATCAATTTTTTTAAAAGTTATTTTATATATAATCAACTAATAACTATCAACTAATTTAGCAAACGTTTTTCTACAATCAACTAATGCTATCAACTAGTTAAACCTACTAACCCAATCAATTAACTATCATTTATCAAATACCCCATTGTATTTTTAGTAAAGTCATTTATTTCCTCACTTGTTTGCTTAGTTTTTGCTGTTGTGTTGTTGGCTCTGTAATGTTCATTAAATTAGTTTATATTATGAATTGTTTGTGCGAATCTAAGGATTATTTCCTTTCATCTTTATTTAATTTCAGGCAAATTATAATCTTTAACAAGTTAGTTCTTTCAATTAACTCAAAGTACGTGTTCATCTCGAGAGATCGTCAAGGTTTTCCATATATATATATTAAGGTTAGTAAGCTCTTGCTAGTATGAAGTTTGTGGCCAATTTGGAACAGGCTAATTAGTTGATGATAAAAATTGACAAAGCTCACTATTTATGAAATTAACTCTTTTATCTATTATTTGACTATAGTAAGTCTTTTATTAGTAATCTAGTCTAAATTAACTTGTGTATTTTACATTTTCATTAATGATGAACCCACTAATGCATGAAGCTCATGAATTTAATTTGCCTATTTCTGTAACAAGTCAATTTTAATTTTACATTCAGACCTTTAAATTTAACACTTATTAAATAAATATTTATAGTCAAACATTATTTATAGTCAAATTGAAAGTCAATAATAAAAGTTGGTAAATGTCAATAGCTACAAAATCATTCCTAGAATTAAGTCTCTCATCTATCATTTGACTATAGTAAATTTTTATGTAGTATAACTTTTTTTCAAAAATTTGTTTACGAATTATTTTATTTCAATTTTTTTAAAAATAATTTGATAACATTTTAAACATTTTAATTAATCTTTTTAATAACTTAAATTAATTTATATATTGATATAATAGATTAATAGTAGAAAAAAATTTATTGATAAAAGAAAATAATATTTTTTTTATAGTTGATGTGAAAGTGAGATAATTTTTTAAAGAAAACAAGGTAATTAAATGGATGAAGAATGTATAGTAATTAATTATAAATTTCGTCATTTTAAAAGTGAGAGAAGATTCCGTGAGTTTAAATAGTCTTATCATCCAATCAGGCTGCACCAAATTTTTTTTTTTTTTCACTTGGACCCGCCAAATATTATATTTTTACCAAAAAATCTATTATCTACTAAATATCTACTATCTATCTACTAAATATAATAAGAGTAAATATTAGCAAGGGTATATAATGAGAATAAAAATTATGTTGTTGTAATAATATGAATTGATAACTTGTACATTTTTATTTATTCCTTATACATCTATTATATAGTAAGAGTTAATATTAGTAAGTTTATAACGAAAATAAAAATTATGTTGGTGTAGGAAATAAAATTATGCTGGTGTAATAATGTGAATTGATAATTTTTTTTATTTTTATTTATTCTTTGTACAATGATAAGACATTTTCAAAGTTACCTTCTTTTACTTTTTACTTTTCAATTTATGTACACACTTTAGAAAAATAATATTCTATTAACTATTTATTATTCTTAACTTACTCATTGTGAAATATTTTCTAACATTTTAATAATAATAATAATAATAATAATAATTAAATTAGTATACACAAAATGAAACTCATGTCAATTATTTTTTATTTTATTTTTCTATTCTTTTTTCAACTCTTTATTATCTGTAGTAATAATTAAAATATAATAATATTTAGTTTATTTACATAATTTGGTTTGTTTCTTTCAACTATATATATATATATATATATATATATATATATATATATATATATATATATATATATATTTAAAGTAAAAGTTATTATTTTTAGAATCTTCATCCTAAACGAATATGAATGTCATACTATAATTATTCTAAGAATAATTTGTCATTTCTTTAATTAAATAAATCATTATTTGTTGTAACACAAATTTTAATTTTATATTCCAAACCTATATTGCTTTAATTAAATTGTTCATTTTATTTCAAGTCTATTTTGTATGAGACAAAATTTTAAGTTTTTAGTGGCTCATCAATATCGCATTAAGAAGACTAAATTTATTTTAATATGAAAATGGTAGGACATTATTTTTATTATTGATTATAGCAATCTAGAGCAATACTCATCTTTACTAATACTTTTATTTCAAATTGAAAATATTCATTTTGATTATATTGAAAATAATTATCTTTATTTTATATTAAATGTTTTATGTTAATTATTTAATATTTAAAAATGTATTAATTATTTACTTATTTTAATTTTCGTGTTGGACATTAATTTAATCACGTAATGCACTCATTATAACTAGTAAATAAATATAATAAGAGCCAATGTTGGTAATGTTATAACGGGAATAAAAGTTATGTTGGGGTAATAATGTGAATGGATAACTTGTTCATTTTTATTTATTCATTGTAAAATAATAAGACATTTCCAAAGTTATTATCTTTTTTTTTTCTTTTCTATTTATGTACAAACATTAGTAACGAAATATATATTTTGTTAACTATTTATTATTCTTAATTTACTCATTGCGAAATATTTTCTAGCATAATAATAATAATAATAATAATAATAATAATAATAATAATAATAATAATAATAATAATAATAATAATAATAACAACAACAAAACAACAATTATAACAGACATTTTGTTTTTATATTATAATTATAACAAATAAATTAGTGTATATAAAATGAAACTTGTATCAATTATACCGGTGGCTTGTGGTCCACTGGTATTGGATTGCTCCCCTATGTGGGAGGTCTAGGTTTCGAGCCTTAGTGTAGGCATAGGTTGTATGGTCTTCCTTTGTAAATATTTACTTAAAAATTAAAATATAATAATATTTACTTAATTTGGTTTGTTTCTTTCAATTATATATTAAAAAAATGAAAGCGATTACTTTTTGAATCTTCATCGTAAAATAATATGAATGTCACAGTATAATTATTCTAACAATACATTGTTTTCTCTTTACTTATATCAAATCTTATTTGTTGTAACTCAAACTTCAATTTTCTATTCTAAATCTATATTACTTTAATTAAAATGCATATTTTATTATAAGCTAATTTACTATGTATGAGACAAAAAAATTCTATATTTTAAGAATTTAAATGCACAATTTTCATTATCTAATCAATCTTATAGGAAAAAATAATATTTCAAAATATTTAGTGAGAGTTTACAAGATGAATAGTTCATATATAACAACAATTGAAGTCTCAATCATTTACACAATGAAAACGTATAATAAATTTATATGTTAGAAATTAATTTGCATAACTCTTTAATTACTATTCGACAACATCAGTAAACTTATTATAATTATGTCGCTTTTAACAAAAAAAAAAAAGTTTTATTGACTCATTATTGTCACATTTAAGAACTGAATTGATTTTATTATAAAAATTGTTAGAACATAATGTGTATTCTCGATTATAACTATCTAAAATGTTGGTTAGGTTATACCATGAATAAAAATTGTGTTAGTGTAATAAAATATGAATCGGTAACTTGTATATTTTAATTTATTCTATGTACAATGATAAAATATTTTCAAAGTTACTATCTTTCACTTTTACTTTTCCATTTATTACAAATTTTGTTTTTTTTTTTTAAGAAGATTTATATGTACAAACTTTAATAATGAAATATTCTACTAACTATTTAGTATTTTTAACTTTCTCATTGCAAAATATTTTATAACATTTTAATAACAACAACAACAACAATAATAATAACAATGATGATGATGGCATTTATTATTATTATTATTATTATTATTATTATTATTATTATTATTATTATTATTATTATTATTATTAAATACGTGTCAATTTTTTTCAACTATTTTTTCTTTGTGGTAAGAATTAAAATATAATAATATTTACTTAATTTGATTTGTTTCATCAACATTATATAAAAAAAAATGTAAAAACAATTATTTGTTTGATTTTTTTATCCTAAAAGATATATATGAATGTCATGCTAAAATTATTCTAAAATAGTATTTCTTTTTCAACTATTTAGTTCTTTTTGCTTAATATATTATAGCACAGATTTTAATTTTCTATTCCAAATCTATATTTTTTAAATTAAAAAGTACATTTTATTACAACTTGATATACTATGTATGTGATAAAATTTCTCTCTATTTTAAATAATATAATATTTCAAAATGTTAATGAGAGTTTACAAGATGAATAATTATATATAACAACAATTGACATTCTAATCATACACACACACACACAAAAAAAAAAAAAAAACTTATAAATTCATATGCTATAACTTAATTGCATAATTTTTTAATTATTATTCAACAACATCAGTAAACTTATTATAATCATGTTACTTTAAATAAAAAAAAAAAAATTAAATTTTACTGACTCATCATCAATATTGCATTAGGAATGCTTAATTTATTTTAATATGAAAATTGTTAAGAAATTATTTTTATTCTCGATTATAACTATCTACAACAATATTCATATTTACTATTACTTTTATTACAAGTTGAAAATATTAATTTTGATTATATTGAATATAATTATTTTTATTTTATATTAATTATGTATTATTTGAAAAGTGTATTACATATTTACTTATTTTTTGAAGGTCAACCTGGTGGTTGTATTTATAGAAGAGCTGAAATAGAGTCTGGTGGGACATTGTCCCAGTACATAGTAGTAGCAAAACTAAATGCTGTAGTAACTAAAGTATGAGCTAAAGTAGCGAAAATATTTACTTATTTAATTTTTATATGAGACATTAATTTAATAGCGCAAATATGCACATTATATATATATATATATATATATATATATATATATATATATATATATATATATATATATATATTATCACAGGAATAACTATGGGCACTACAAGGGTAATTCTCACTTCCCATAAAACACTACTTGTAATTTGTAAAGTTGCAATTAACTATTACTGTAAGTATAAAGTTTCCCAATTTATTCTCACAAAAAAACAAAAAAAAAAAAAAAAAAAAAAAAAAAAAACAAAACAAAAAAAACAAAACAAAAAATCCCAATTTATGGCAGCTCATTTTCTAAAAGATACATTTATATTTCCTAAAATGTAAAGACTTTAATATTAAATTATATCCTCTTTGTGCCAACACTATTCTCTTTTCATCACATCACTTATCAAGTGCTTTGCCTCTCATAATTTTTTCACTTTCTTACTTTAATTTGTTCTTTTATTCTGATTGATGAAAATATTGAATATATATATTTCAACCAAACCTTGTAATTGTAGACATAATACAAGCTTTTCGAGATCAAAATGATGCCAAACATCTCTAATCCAGATAATGATATAGTTGTGGGTTTCAAGAAGGAAGAAGAAACTATCATAGAATATCTTTTTCATGGGTCAGACGAGAGAGAAGTTATTTTAATTACTGGCATGGGTGGATTGGGGAAGACAACTTTGGCCAAGAGAGTGTATGAGAAGAAAAATGTAGCCAACTTTTTTGACGAGTGTGCATGGTGTACTGTTTCTCAAGAATATGATTGCAAGGGATTGTTGAACAAAATATATGGTCAAGTATGTGGTAGTGAGATAAAGATGGGCAGTAGTGTATCGGAAGAGCTTCGCAAAAGTTTGATGGGAAAGAGATACCTCATAGTGTTGGATGATATTTGGAGTCCAGAAGCATGGGAAGAGTTGAATAGAGTTTTTCCCTCATGTGACAATGGAAGTAGAATTGTCTTAACAAGCAGAGAAGAAAATGTGGTTTCTGATGCCAAACATATTCATCTTCCATTCTTCAGTACTGATGAGAGCTGGGAATTATTGCAAGTGAAGTTATTTAAAGGGAAGGGATGTCCTAAAGAGCTTGAAAATGTTGGAAGAGAAATATCTAAAAAATGTGGGGGATTACCTTTGACAGTTGGTTTGATAGCGGGTCTTCTTGAAAAAGATAAAAATAGTGAGAAAAAGTGGCGTAAATTTCTTCTTACTTTAAACTCACATGTTACATTTGGAGACGGAATACAAAGCAATGATGCGATAGAGCTTAGTTACAGGTATTTATCAGATCATTTGAAACCATGCTTACTTTACTTTGCTGCATTCCTAGAGGATGAAAAAATTAAAGTTTCGAAACTAATAGAACTATGGATATCTGAAGGATTTATCATAGGAATGACAGAGAAAGAGAGAGTAGAAGATGAGGCAGAGGATTACTTAAACCATCTGGTTAGTAGTAACCTAATTATGGTGTCTGGAGAGAATTATGATGGTCGCATCATATCATGCACAGTTCATGATTTGGTACGTGACTTTTGCTTAACAAAAGCTAGAGAGGAAATTTCCATGGAGATAATTAATATGGAAAAGAAGTGGGATCCAACTCTGAATTTTATCCCACATCGAATGTGTTTTCATATGCATTCGACATCCGATAATGCTTCTAAATTGGTACCACGGAATTCTTCTATTCACACAGTTTTGGTTTTCCATCATCATTATTCACCCTTTTATAATGCCTCATGGATTGCTAAAAAATTTGAACATCTCACAATCTTGGATTTAGAGGCCATCCGTGTGTACCAATCATTTTTGTCTGAAGTTAGCTCACTAACTCATCTAAGGTATCTAGCTCTCGAAGTAGATGTACATCAAAATGATGATGCAAATGATGTCTCACCATTATTACTACAGAATCTTAAGTGTCTCATAACATTAAAGTTGCGATCAAATAAGGTGCATTTCCCAATTTTTTTGGGGAATATGAGTACATTGAGACATATGGTTATTACTGGTGGTGTCAGTTGCAATAAGTCTTGTATGGAGAAATCAAGATCAGTTATGATTGAAGCAATTCCTGCTTGTTCAAAAGAATTGCAAACTTGGGAATCGCGATGTCCTCTCACTCCAATGCATGAAGATTTATTGAGAAAGCTTCCATGTCTCAAAGTATTGAGGTGTGGTGTCTCAAGTTCTGATGGCTTTCCTGAAATTGACTTTCTCCATCATCTTGAAACTCTTGAGTTATCAAGTAATTATGAAAGTTTTCCACTCAGCAAGTTTCCATCAAGTATTAAGAAAATACATTTGCATTTTATTACTCTTTCGGTGTCTGCAATTTCAACAATTGCACAACTTCCAAATCTTGGGAGTCTAATACTACTTGGTTGCAAGTTTGAGGAGAGCTTAATATGGATTCTGGAGGAGGAAACCAAATTCCCCAAACTCAAAATCCTCCAATTAGTTTTACTTGATATTGGAATTTGGAATATTAGCAATGTTGCTGAGTCCTTTCCTTGCCTTGAGCAATTAGATTTGGGATATTGTCGGAACTTACTACTGATGCCTTCTAGTTTTGATGATGTTATAACATTGAAAAAGATCTTCGTGACCAATTGCAATCACAATGTTGATAGTTGGGCGAAGAACATTGAGGAATCTGCACGGGATATAGGAAACGAGCAACTCAATGTCGAGATAATCAGTAAGTGAAATTAACTAGCTTAATTCTTCACTTTAATTTTCTCATTATCATTTTTGACTTAGGGGTGGTTTGGTAAATAGTTGTTAGCTGTTAGTTGATTGAGTTGGTAGGTTTGATTAGTTGATAGCATTAGTCTAGCCTCTGTGTGTTGGGTCGGGGTGAAGCAAATGTCTCTTTGTGAGTTACCATCGGGTTAGGGTTCAACTTTTTGGATAGAATGAATAAAGACATGGCTTTCATATTGTTTCTCTCATGATAGTATATGTACGTACAAATCACTTTTTTTTTTTTTGGGTGGTACATAATAGAGTTAGGATTATATTATAAAGAAAAATGTTATATTCTATTACTAAGTTGGCATTGAACACATTCTAGACAAAACATGCAAAATGCTTTTGGTGTGTCAAGGGTCCTACTAAATCTCTTTTCTTGCTTATTGAAATGATTGACAGAGGCATCTAGTATCAATTCTGAGCATGAGGCAATATATGATAGTCCTGATTCCAACTCTGAGCATGAGTCAATATATGATAGTTCTGATTCCAACTCTGAGCATGAGTCCAACTTTGTGAATGAGGCTTGGAATAAATTCAAATTAGTTGTACATGCCGGGATGAGGAAATTTGATGACATGTGCGCTAAAATAAAAAGAGGAGAAAGAAGGAGAAAGAGAGCAGGAGTATGACCGAAGTGATGCATAGAGTAATCAAAACTTGATATTACTTTTATATTTTGAATTTGAATAATATTATTAATATTTTTCTACTGTAACTATTTTCTTTATATTTACTCTGTACACGCATTCTATTCGAATATAATACTTAGAATCCTTGAAATATTTGAGTGTATAAAGCAAAATTTTAAATGTATTGGATTAATTAATACTATATATATATATATATATGTATGTATATATATATATATATATATATATATATATATATATATATATATATATATATATATATATATATTGAATAAGGCTCATATGCGGCAGGGTCCTTAGGTGCGGCGATGCAGTCATATCAGCATCGTCCATTTTGCTTAATTTGACGGCAGCGGCTAATTTCTGAAGATTTGAAGATTTAAGTGTGTCTTGGTAAGTGGAGGGTATTATGGTAATTATAGTGGTCATTTATATCGGTCGTTTAACATAATACACCAACAGTGTTAACAAAATACACCAACAATGTTAACAAAAGACACTAATAGTGTTAGGAAAAACACAACAATGAAATGCACAAATACATCAAAATAACACACAACACACCCAAAAAATACACCATATAACTCACCACCCCAATGGTGTATTTCCGAACACTGTGTGGTGCTTATATTCATACCTAATGGTGTGTCCTGGTGATGCATACCGAATTTGTGCATGTTTTTTTGGTGTGCATTTTCTAACATGGATGATGTATATTTGTATAACTATTAGTGCGGTCGCACTAACCGCACGGGAAGACACCAACACAAATCCACAAATACACCCGAGTAAGGTTAATAATGCACCAATAACGAACATAAAACACACAACACTATGATTTGCCCTCTTCTGGTGCCTAGTGACGACTTTAGCCTTGCAGTTCGCGTAGAGTGAGAACGTGCGCGAAAATATCGGAGAAGCCCTAACGAATGTGATTCATTCGATTTATCTAATCTAATGACCTACAATTGACCGCACCACCGCACTTGAACCTTCCTCCCTCCCTCTCTCTCTCTCTCTCTCTCTATATATATATATATATATATATATATATATATATATATATATATATATATATATATATATATATATATATATATATATATATATATATATATATATATATATATATATATATATATATGCTTAGGTGAGAACGGGAGCTCAGGAGAGAACTAATAACCAAATGCAGTCGTCCACGTTTCCAGATTCAACGAATCATATGTAATTTTAAAAGACGCGGTAACAATTTTTTAAATAACTCAAACTTTGGTGTATGTAAAATGTGTTAAAAGTGCAGGTAACTGGTGCAAGTTTGCCACTAAAAAGTGCAAGTAAAATCACTTATAAGTGCAACTATTTTCATTAAATAGTGCAAGTAGGTTACCTTATTAACATTTGTGCACCTAATGATAAAGTCTTTCACATAGGTGCACTTAATGATAACATTTTGTGCAACTAATGATAACGCTATGTGCACTTAATATTGATGTTCAGTGTGCATTATTTGTTGCACTTGTAATACATTTTACTTGCACATGTAATACATTTTACTTGCACTTAGATACACTATATGAATCTGTTAATTGCACTTTTAACACAATTTGCTTGCACTTCGATGCTCAATTATTTATAAAAATACCACCACATTTTTTTAAATCAGTGTTTTTGATCCATTAGATCTGGACACGTGGACGGCTATGAATGGTTCTTAGTTCTCTCTTGGGCAACATATTCTCTCCTGAACAGCTTCCTCTGTATATATATGTATGTATGTATGTATGTATGTGTGTATGTATGTATTGGATCATATGAGAACAAGTTTATAAGAGAAAAAAATGCGGTGACAGTTTCGTAATTATCACCAACTTTACTATGTAAACATGAATACTAAACTATGCTATTTTTAGACTTTTCTAGGTTTGCACATTTAGTATTAACGTTTTGCACATTTATGGAATGTTTGGTTCATGAAATAGGTCAGGAATGAAATAACATTCCTTGGAATAGGCATATTCCATTGTTTAATTTGGTTTGATCAATTTGTCATAGTAATAACATTCCTAGGAATGAACTATTACCTTTGCAAAGGGAATAGTCATTCCTAGTGGGACCTTGGTATTAACTATTTACATGCTCTTGGGAGTAGCTTTTATATCACAAATACCAAAAATACTCTTTGCACATTATTTAATATTTATATTTAATAGATATAATATATTATATAAATGTATATATTTAAATAAATTACATATATATATATACACCCCCCCCCACACACACACACAACACACACACACACACACACACACACACACACACGCACGCACGCACGCACGCACACACACACATTTTGCAACATTTGTAATTGACATTTCGGGAAACCAAACAATAGAATACAATTCATATGTTATTCCTTACTTATTCCATTACTTGTGGAATAACATTCATATTCCATACAAATTCATTCTGTGAACCAAATGTGCCATCAGTGTTTATATTTTGCCTCACATGAATGAAGCTTCAGCACGACATGATAAATTTATTTGACGCATTCATAGTAAACATGACATGTAACATGAAATCGATACTATTAATAAAAACAGAATTCTCTATTTTAACTTCCCGCTCAAAACAGTCCTATACTATTAAGGTTTGCGTAATATTGTAAAATATTGTAATACAATTTCTAATAATAGAATATATTGTTTCTTACTTTCCTATTCGTACTACAATTCTACATTAAAAATTCTTATTTGTAATACAATGCAACAATATTAAAATTCCTATTCGTATTCAACAATATGATTTCGTCACTACTCCAATTTGTATAAGATAGAATGAGTTTAGTATTAAATAGATTGCGCAATATAATATTAAAACAACTAATATAATAAAATTAATGAGCTTAATTAAGAAATTAATTGCACAGATAATTATTATGTTAATTAAGATAATAATTATATGAATATTAGTAAAAGTGATATGGTGAAAAGGAATATACTTAAGGTATAAAAGTATAATTGATTAATAATTATTATGGTAATTAAGTTAAATATAGATCGTTAAATTTATTTTTATAATAATTATAATTAAAGTATTTATCTTTTTTTCTCCTATTTATTTTAGTAATAATATAATTACATAAATCATATTACATATCAATTTTTTAAAATAATTACAGACAAACGAGTAATATATTATTCAATTAATTGAGTGATACTTTTGCACTAATCTTATAATCAAATAAATGTACATTTTCAAATATTAGAATTGTTTATAATTCCATCTTTAATTTTAGTATCTAAATATATAACAAAAAATTTTATCCCTACATCGCATAGGTACATGGGCAATTATTTGCTTGAATTCAAGCAAGGATAACATTTAAAAAAAAAAAAAGAGTTAATTCAACCGGAGGTCCTTTGTCTTTGGTGGCAATTTTAAATTTAGTTCCAGACTATTGTTTTTGTCATTTAACATCCCAGACTATCATATTTTGGACACCTAAAGTCCTTCCGATAATTTTTCAGGTGAAAGCTTTATTTTAAGAAAGTGTATTTTGGTCTCTTCTATTATTATTATTTTTTTAATTTTCATATTAATAGCTCCAATTTTTGTTTTGTTTTGCCGGTTCACCTCTTCTCCTTCAGTCGTGATAATAAACCATCTCCTTCACTCGTGGCTCTCCTCCTCTGATGATGATAGTAGCTTATACATTATAATCCATCATCATCTTCATCTTTAATCAACCAAAAACAAACCTACCTAATGTAGCGCCGATTGAAGGAGAAAGATGAAGCAGCAGCGGCCTGTAGCAAGCTAAGGAAGAGACATGGGTGACACGCCAGCACCAGGGGGTGTAGCCCATGTCCCCGCCGGAGACCCAAGGACATTTTCAAGGCAAATTATATTATGCACCGCGGTGCATATGCACCGCGCGTCTTTTTTTTTTTTAAATGAAAATAAACAGTGTTTGTTTATGCCGTTTCGCACCCTTTTGCAAAAAGTAACTCTGTTATTCAGTGTCATTTTGTATACACTGCAGTTTCAGTTCAACACAACTACAGTTTCATTTCAATATAACTATAGTTTCATTCGATATTTATAGACTCAAATATGTGAAAATGTTATTTAATTTTATTTTATATACACTATAGTTTCATTAAAACACAACTACATGATCATTTTGATATAATTACAACTTCATTCTACAATATACACTCAAATATGTGAAATGTTATTCAGTTTCATTTTATATACACTGCAGTTTCATTTCACTATAACTACAGTATCATTTTGATATAACTGCAGTGTCGGTTTAGATATACTATAGTGTCAGTTGGTGTTTAATACACCAAACAAGCGGACTCCGTTAAATCTAACGGCGGGCCGTTTCTTTACTTAAAGAAACGACGCCGTTTTTTACCGCGGTGCACATGCACCGCGGTCTATAATATAACGACTGCATTTTCGATCTTTTTATACAAAGTATGTTGACCCGCTATATTTTTATTTTTATGTTTTTAAAAAAATTCATAATTGAAGGCCTAAATACCCTTGTATTTTACGAAATTTAAATGATTTTGTTGATTGAGGACCAAAAATGATCATACCACAATAATACTAAAACAAAATAAAGATGTTTTAAATAAAATAACTAAAAGTGAACTGTCACCTATAAATCTAGGACCAAAAATAGAATTAACTCAAAAAATAATTACATCATCTTCTAACCTTTTAACGTTTGATTATATATATTTCCTTTATCCAATTTTGCGTGTCATGTATACAAATTGGTCAAACCAATTCTTTCTTCATTACTTGTTTTCTTTATTAATTTTTAATTATTTTTAAATTTAATTTTTTGTGTTTAATATTACTTTTAATGTAGTTTCTAAATATATAAATTTTATATAGAGTTAATTCTCAAAACGGTCCTCCGACTATGGCATTTTCTCAAATTGGTCCCTTGACTTTTAATTTCCCCAAAGTGGTCCTCTGACTTTTGAATTTTAAGTCAAAATGGTTCTCCGTTAGCTTTGGCATTAAAATAAAAGGTAAAACTATAAATTTAGGTTTTGCACTCCAGTTTAAATCAATATGTGATTCTTTTTAGCAATCTGCGCACATATTTCTTCAAATTAGGTTTTTGTTCTCCTAAATCTGTAATCAAAATGTGAAATAATCAACTAGAAGCCCAGAAATCTTTGCCTTGGGAAGTTTATGGATGAAGTTGAAGATGAACTTTTTTGGCCTTCAAATTGATTATCCCACATTTTGATTGCAGATTTAGGAGAGCAAAAACTAATTTGAAAAAATATGTGCGCAGACTGCTAAAAAGGAATCACAGATTGCTTTAAGTTAGAGTGCAAAACCTAAATTTTCAGTTTTACCCTTCATTTTAACACCAATTTAACGCCAAAGCTAACGGATGACCATTTAAAATTCAAAAGTCGGAGGACCACTTTAAAAAATTAAAAGTCAAGGGACCAATTTGAGAAAAAAACCATAGTTAGAGGACCATTTTTGAGAATTAACTCTTTCATATACTAATACTAAACTTCATATCATGAAATTTTGAATTAAAAATAACTCCAGTCAGACCTCGTTAACCGGACCAAACAAACAAAATGGGACAGAGAGAGTATGTGTGTATGGTTGGGGTACATGCTCCATTTAAAAAGTGATAACTAATCTAATCCATCTGTTTTGGTTGATCAACGGTTGAAAGTTGTTGAAAAATAAAAGAAAAATGAGTGAGTTAATTTTATAAAATTGCAAACTTGAAACTTTACATTAATTATAAAATGTACCCTATATTTTTAAAACTTAAAGCTCTCAACCCTGATGGCAACTGTGATCAGTCCTCACTTTTTATAGGGGGACTTGTTCAATTTCATATATATATATATATATATATATATATATATATATATATAATCACAACCATCCATCAAAGCTCGTGCACACATTAACGTACTTACATGCACACAACGCGTAGGAGGAAAAAATCAGGACCGTCCAATACCACCATCCAACGACGTCAAATTGTCCATAGGTTTGTATTTTAAGATGTGTTTTTACCTGAATGTATATATATATATATATATATATATATATATATATATATATATATATATATATATATATATATATATATATATATATATATATATATATATATATATATATAAGAGCTCATATGTGGTCATGTCATTAGGTGTGGCGGTGTGGTCGTTGAGTCAGTTTAATCTAACAGCAGTGGCTAATTATGAGGATTTGAGGATTTTAGCGCATTTTGGTAAGTGGGGGTGTTGTGGTAATTACAATGGCCATTTATAGCGGCCGGGTTCCAGAAATACACCAACAGTGTTGACAACATGCACCAATAGTGTAATAAAACACACCACAGTGAAACACACCAATAGTGTATTCCCAAACACTGTATGGTGTATTTATTCATATCTAATGTCGCGTTTTTGGTGATGGGTACCTAATTTGTGTATGTTTTTTGCTGTGCATTTCATAACATGGATGGTGTATATTTGTATAACAATTGGTGCAGCTGCACTGACCACACGGGAAGGCGTTGCCGCACCTGACTTGGCACCCATGAGAATCTACAAATACACCAGAGTAAGGCTAATAATGCACCAATTACACAAATAAAACACACAACAATGTGATTTTTCCTATTCCGGTGCCCTATGACGAGTTTACCCTTGCAGTTCGTTGGGTAGGAGAATATGCGCGAAAATACTAGAAGAATCTTGATTAATGTGATTCATTGGATCTATCTAATCTAATGGCCTGTAATTGACCATATGACCACCCCTAACAACATGACTGCACTTGATCTCCCATATATATATATATATATATATATATATATATATATATATATATATATATATATATATATATATATATATATATATATATATATATATATATATATAAGGGATCAGGTGCATTTGTGGCTTCCCGTGCGGTTGATTAATGTGCGTGAGTTTTATACTTAATGTACGTGAGTCTTGTGCTTAATGTGCCTGAGATTTGTACTTAATGTGCGTGAGTGTGTAATGTTAATGTGCGTGGGTTTTGTACTTAATGTGCATGATTATTGTGTGTTTAATGTGCGAGAGGTTTGTGCTTAATGTGCGTGACTTTTAACACAATCGCACAAGAAGCTATAAACAAAATACATTCAGACCACAAACTCACACACATTAAACGCAAAAGTCAGACGAAGACGTATATGATGAAGAACAGAGAGAGGGGAAGAGGGGATTAAGGGAATAGGAAGAGAAGACGAAGACGTATATGATGAAGAACAGAGAGAGGGGAAGAGAGGATTAAGGGAATAGGAAGAGAAGACGAAGACGTAGACGAAGACGTATATGAAGAAGAACAGAGAGAGAGGAAGAGAGGATTAAGGGAAAAGAGAGGAAGAGAAGACGAAGACGTATATGTACAGGAGCAACAGGAGCACATTAACATTACACACTCACGCACATTAAGTACAAATCTCAGGCACATTAAACACAAGACTCAGGCACATTAAGTACAAAACTCACGCATATTAACATTACACACTCACGCACATTAAGTACAAAGCTCAGATACATTAAGCACAAGACTCACGCATATTAAGTACAAAGGTCACGCACATTAATCAACCACACGGGCAGCACTCAACCGCACTGGAACCTTTCACTATATAATTAAGGATCCTGTGTAAGAACAATACTATAGAAGAGAAATAAGAATCAATCTCAACCTAACTATCTGTAAAAATTCGACAGACCTAAGAGGCCAAAAAGTTACTGCCTCCTCCCACCCTGAAGGAGGTGACAACTATCACCTTTTGCAGAAGAAGTTCACAAGGGAGACGTCATCGATGATCATTGATTCATAAACTTTTTCAATCCTCATAGGAGGAGAAATTGCTCCGCACTTTCCGCAATCTATGATCGTGATCTGATCGTGTTCGCCGATCAATCTTGTCGGACGTGGCCCTCTCTCTGATCGTGTTCAGAGAGTGTTTCTCCCTAGGTTTCTAGGGCTTTATATCCTGCTTGTTTTCCGATGGCATCTCAATCGTTATCTTGCATAGGCATAATTTTGTCATTAATCTTGAATCTGATCGCTGAATTCGATATGGACGCACGATCGCTTGAGCAGCAGTGCGCAGCTTTGTCGCTCACGGAGGAGGAGACGGGGGGATTTGCAGCACCAGAATTGCTTCCGGCACCAGACGACGCAATCCGGTATAACCTTGTGGGCCGATTTCTCACTGATCGCCTAATCAAGGCCGATCACATGCAACAGGTAATGGCTGCTGTGTGGAGACCGGTAATGGGGATGGTTGTGGTGGCCCTCGCCGACGACTTGTTTCTGTTCCAATTTCCGCATCCGAGGGATATGCAACGTATAATCGATGATGGCCCATGGTCTTTCGATAATCAATTGCTTGTCTGCGAACAAGTGCCGCCGGGTACCTCGCTGGAGGACGTGACGCTCGATTCGATCCCGTTCTGGGTTCAGGTTCATGGGCTGCCCGCAATCCATGCGACACAGGAATTTGTGACGAAAATTGGGGACTACATCGGGACGTTTATTGCCGCAGATCCTTTCAATTTCGGAGGTTTGTGGAAGAGCTACTACAGAGTTAGGGTGCGTATGCCAATTGCGACACCGCTAAAGAGGCGGATGAAGCTCCTGCGCCGGGATGGGTCGTCTCAGTGGATTCTATTCCGATATGAGCGCCTGGGTACCTTCTGCTATTGCTGTGGGATCCTAGGGCATTCGGAGAAGTTTTGCAGAGTGGTGTATAATCAGGGGATTCTGCCCGAAGCTTTTCCGTTTGGAGCGTGGTTGAGGGCGGGTCCGAGACGACAGCCGAGACAGATCGGGGCTCGATGGTTATTGCCGTCGCTGACTCAATCGGCGGTGGTGTCCGATTCCCAGGAAGGTGGACCGCCCCCGGCTGCTTTAGTGGCCATGGTGGTTTACAGGGTGAACTCAAACGGCGACGTGAGGACACTACTCAGACGGAGAATACACAGGAGGACGATGTACACATGACAGAACCGACAAAAAACTCGGAGATGGCGAGTCTGGCAGACCAGGCTCGCCCAGCACAATGAGTCTCATTAGTTGGAACTGCCGGGGTTTGGGTGGCACCCGAACAGTTCGAGAATTGTTGGGCATTGTGTCCCAACAGCGACCCTTATTCGTCTTCTTGATGGAGACGAAAGCGTATAGTAGTCGGGTTGAGGAAGTGCGAGTACAGCTGGGATTTGAAGGGGCGTTCTGTGTGGATCGAGTTGGCTTCGGTGGCGGGCTGGCGCTGTTCTGGCGGGACTCGAATGTTGCATCCCTGTTAAGTTATTCCATTAACCACATAGATATGGAAATAACGATTCCAGGGAAACCAACATGGAGACTTACTTGTTTTTATGGTGAGCCGGATAGAACACAACGTCAGGTTACGTGGGATCTCCTACGTCATTTAAAGGATCAATCTACGCTCCCTTGGCTCGTAGTAGGTGATTTCAACGATATAGCGTGTTTATCGAGAAAAAGAGGGGTTCATTCACATCCTGCAGCTCTTATTGAAGGCTTTAATGACGCTCTCGGAGATTGTCAACTCCATGATCTGGGAATGCTGGGGGGAGATTTTACTTAAGTCAAAGGCCGAGGTACGGACGCATGGGTGGAGGAACGGCTTGATAGGGCTGTGGCAACTGTGGATTGGATGGATATATACGACAGCGCTCAGGTCCATAATGTTTATATGCGATCCTCGGATCACTGCGCGATTGCTGTTGACGTGGAAACACGCCCTGTGCGTACGGCTATGCGTAAGTTTAAGTTCGAATCAGCTTGGCTTCTGGAGGATGGATGTGCACGAGTCGTTGATGAAGCATGGCGGTTATCTACTGGGCAGAATTTCCAGGAGCGTTTGGCGGTTTGTGGGGACAAATTATGGAAGTGGGGAGGGGAGCATTATCGGCAATTCGGAAACCGGATTAGGAGCTTGCGTCGCACTTTGTCCAGATTAAAGGAGGACCGAACTCAAGCTGGTTTGGAAGAATTCAAAGCAGCCGAGAGTGAATTAGAAGGGCTTAGTCGGGCAGAAGAAATATTCTGGAAACAGAGGTCAAAACAACTGTGGCTAAAGTAGGGTGACGCGAATACGAAGTACTTCCATAAGGCAGCTACAATTCGGCACAAACGTAATACCCTCACTCGGATTAAGAATCAGTCGGGTGATTGGGTGGAGGGCTCGGCAATGCATTCGAAAGTTATAAGGTATTATGATAATATTTTTTGTTCGGAGCATAGTTCTTCAGCTCTTTTCGCCAATGTCTGTCAAACTGTGACGGCTGAGATGAATGCTTGCCTTTTACAACCGTTTAATATAACGGACGTTAAAGCCGCTCTGTTTGATATGGCTCCTGACAAAGCACCTGGCCCAGACGGGCTATCACCGGCCTTTTTCCAACATTTTTGGCCGATTCTAGGCTATGATCTTGCTGTCTTTATAATTAATTGTGTCGAAACTAACAGCTTCCCACCGGGTCTAAACGACTCCAATATTGTCCTAATCCCTAAGAAGAAGATCCCAGAAAGGGTTGCTGATTTACGGCCAATCGCACTTTGTAACGTGGTTTACAAAGTGCTGGCTAAAATGTTAGCCAACAGGCTAAAGAGTTGTTTGGGCCAGATAGTGTCACAATCGCAAAGTGCGTTTGTCCCTGAGAGACTTCTCACTGATAACATTATAGTGGCCAGTGAAATTGGACATTACCTGCGAAGGAAAACTGGGGGTATTATGGGATGGGCGGCGCTAAAGCTAGACATGGCTAAAGCGTACGACTGTATGGAGTGGTCGTTTTTGGAAGGGATGTTGGGGGCTTTGGGGTTTGGCAGTCGTTGGGCGGATTTAATCATGTTGTGCGTGCAATCTGTGAATTATGTTGTGTTGGTCAATGGGGAAGGGGTGGGCCAGGTGTGTCCTTCTCGAGGGATTCGCCAGGGAGACCCGTTGTCGCCCTACCTGTTTATTTTGTGTGCAGAGGGTCTTCTATTCTTCTTCAACAAGCAGAGGCCCGTGGGGAGATTCATGGTGTGAGAGTGGCCCGGGGAGCCCCGGCCATTTCGCATCTTTTTTTCGCTGACGAAAGCTTGCTGTTTTTCAGGGCAACCCAACAGGAAGCCTTGCGAATTAAAGGCTGTCTGGACCTATACTGCTTGGCTTCGGGACAACTCATTAATTATGAGAAGTCCAGTGCAGTTTACAGCTTGAACACGACAACCCAGGCCAGAGAGATGGTTAGTGAATGTTTGGGGGTCCAAGCTGCACGCGACTTGGGTCGTTATCTGGGGCTCCCATCAGTTTTGGGACGGAGCAAAACAGCAACATTCAAATACATCGAGGAAAACATACGAACCCGAATGGGATTATGGACACATAAACTTTTGTCTCGTGCAGGTAAAGAGGTCCTCCTCAAGAGTATTGCACAAGCCCTTCCTATCTTTACAATGTCATCTTTCTTACTCCCGTTACGTGTGTGTGACACGTTAGAAAAAATGTTCAACCGGTTCTGGTGGGGAGGCGGCGATACGGGGAGCCGTGGCATTCATTGGCTGAGTTGGGCGCGGATGTGTGCACCGAAATCTGAGGGCGGTCTTGGCTTTAAGAAGCTTCACGAATTCAATTTGGCGCTGCTGGCCAAGCAAGGCTGGCGATTGCTCATTCAACCGGACTCATTGGTTAGCCGACTTTTAAAAGCTAAGTACTATCCCACACCGGATTTCATGGGGGCACAATTGGGCGGCAGCCCCAGCTTTATTTGGAGAAGCATAATGGCTGGACAACAGGTGTTACGTTTGGGCATTACAAGACGTATTGGTGACGGAATGGACACAAAAATATGGGGTTGGAACTGGTTGGCAGACCGGAACAATTCACCTCTACACACCCCGAGCGTCGAATATTTGCAAGAAGCAAGAGTTGGGGGTTTACTTGATCATCAGGGGCAGTGGGATCGTGATATTGTCCGAGATTTATTTGTGGGCGAGGATGTACATCGCATTCTTGCTACTCCAATTAATAAGCTATACAAGGATACTTGGAGGTGGGTCGGTGACATCAGAGGCAGGTACACGGTTCGGCATGGCTATCAACTCCTAACAGGTAATATGTGGCAGCATGTTGATCAAGGAGAATTTCGGGCTTGGAAGCATTTGTAGACGCTGCCTATTCCTCCATCCGTGAAAAATTTCTTATGGCGCTGTGCTAGGGATGTCTTACCAGTTCGGGATAATCTACGTCGCAAGCAGGTCTGGGTCGGCGGTGGATGTCCTATGTGTGGCCACGCCACGGAAACAGCTCAACACTTGTTCGGTGAATGTGTTTTCGCGAGTAATGTGTGGGAAGCGGACGATGTCTTGCAAGGGAAACAATTGTTGGCGTTCATGGAGTTCACGATAGGTAATTCTCCCACGTTTGCAGCTGTTAAACTGGCAGCCGTGTTCTGGACTATATGGAGACTTCGGAATGAGGTGATATGGAATAACAAGTCAGTCACGGTAAGGGAAGCCCATGCACGGGTGCAATCTCTTCAAGAAACCTGGGCAGTAGCTTATACTAAAGCACCGCGTGTGACTACAACTACAGCTTATGCTGGAATCTGGAGTCCGCCAAGTGAAGGCACTCTTAAGTGTAACATTGACGCAGCTCTGTTCGCGGAAGGGGCGAGCTTTGCCGCCGTCATACGGGACCACACTGGGAGTTTTATTGCAGCGAAGAGTGGCTGGTTCGAGGGGGTAAATGACCCATTCATGGCCGAGGTTCTTGCAGCCAAAGAAGCCTTAACCTGGATTAAGGATCGAAATCGAATAAATTACGTCATTGAGTCTGATTGTTTAAATTTTTGTAATGCTTTTAATTCCCGCAATGTTGACTTTTCATATGTAGGCTTAATTGTAAAGCAATGTCTGTCGATTGCTAATGATATAGGGACTATTAGAGTGGCCCATATCAAGAGAACAGTGAACCGCGTGGCTCATGAGCTTGCTCGGGCAACCGTTTCTGAATCTGTCTCGGGGGAGTGAGACTTTATCCCGCCGGTCTGTATCGTTCGTTTACTTGATCATTAATGAAGTTTGGTTGTTTGTTTCAAAAAAAAAAAAATAATTGATTCATAAAAAGTAGAATAAAAGAGCATTTAATTTGTTAAATAAATGATTTATAAAAGTAAACTAAAAAATATTTAATATATCTTGGGAAGGATGGGAAGTGATAAAATAAACAAAAGATAAGAAAAAATGTTGTTAATGAGATTTGAGCTTATGACCATAGGTACAATTCATAATATCAACTAAGCTATTCAAATTCAAATTATTAATACTTTAAACATAAATATAGATTTTATATAATATTTAATGATATATATGTATATATATATACATACATATATATAAATGGGTGGGTGAGGGGAGTGAGGGCAGCTGCCTCCACACTAACTCCGTCCCTGGTAGGAGTGGGACAGTTGGCCGGCCTCTCTTCTATTGGATAAGAGTGGGATAATTGGCTTGGAGATTTAAGGTTGCTCTATATTCAAATTCAAGAATTGAGCCCTTAACGTTCGATTAAGAATGGATGAGTATCTTTCATTCAACCACAACCTCCGGGTTGGAGCTTTTTATAAATTGAGGGGCTAAAAGTTTTACTACATGTACTCTTAAATTCTACTCTCAGCCGACAATGATAGGCTATTGTTATCATGTGGATCCCAAGAGAAATATTTACATCAAAATTTAATAGTGAGAGTAAAATTTGGGAGTACATATAGTGATTTCTGAGGGGCTAATTGCCCAATTGAGTATATTTTAAGGGTTTATTTGACCCTTTGGCAAAATTCATTAAGCAAGGCTTATCTATTTCGTATTTACATAGCTCCACCCAGGTGTTTTCTTTAGACTCCCTTGTTTCATTTCCTTCCTTAGTTGCAACACATCCTCCCATCTTCCTAACTCCGCATACACATTGGACAAACCAACATAAACTCCATGATTGTTGGGATCCAAAACAAGGATCTCTTTCACCACTCGTTCCGCTACATCTATATTCCCTTGGCTCTGACACGATCTTAACAGGGATCCCCAAATAGCCACGTCCGCCTTCCAAACCATTCCTCGTATCAGCTGCTCCGCTTCTAACAGCTCCCCGCATCGCCCTAGAAGGTCCACCATGCAGCCATAATGCTCTATCTTGGGCTCTATGCCATACAAGTTTTTCATGGAGTTGAAAACTTGGCGGCCATAGTCTAGGAATCCGGCATGGCAGCAGGCAGATAAAACCCCTAACAATGTAACATCATTTGGCTTCACATTTCCTTCTGATTCCACTAGATTGTTGAATAAGTGGATTGCTTCTTTTGCGTGCCCGTGAGCTGCCAAGCCACCGATTATCGCGTTCCAAGTTGCAATGTTCTTCTCCTTCATGCTACTGAAGAACTTTGTGGCTTCCGTTATTGCTCCGTTCTTGGCATACATGTTTACTAATGCTGTTCCTAGGATCACTCCCATTCCTATATCTTTCCCCTCCATGTATACATGAATCTGTTGCCCTAATTCTAAGCAGCTGGCTTGTGCACAAGCTGATAGCACGGAGGCTAGAGTGGCGGCATTTGGCTCCACCCCATCTGCAATCATTCGTTTGAACAATTTAATTGCTTCATCCGGACTGGCATTCTGAGCATACCCACACACCATTGTCGTCCATATCGTTAAGTTTCTCTCAGGAAATTCGTCGAACAGTTTACGGGCACTGTTCAAGGCAGCGGAAACAGAGAACGCCCTGATCAGTCCATTGACCACATGTAAATCTAAATCCAACCCGAACTTGAAAACATGGGTGTGGACTTGTTGAATAACGTCAAATCGCTTTAAGCTGGAGCAAGCTTTGAGTAAAAAAGGGAACGTGTGTTTACCAGGAACAACGCAGAGCCTGCGCATCTTCACGTAGAGAAACAAGGCTTCTTGTGGTTTTGAGCTACTCGCTTGGGCTCTAATTAGGGTGTTCCACATGAATGTGTTGGGCTGCCGGATGCTACCGAAAAGTTCCAACGCGTAAGTAAGGTCGCCGGCGAGAGAAAGAGCGGCGAAGGAGAATATGCGGCTGGCGGCGTAGTTGTCGTGGATACGGCCGGTGATGATCATTTGGGCGTGGATTTGCTTCAGTTGGTCCATTGAGGTGCAATGGTCCGCAAGGAGAGAGAGGCGAGGAGGCTTCGCCGGCGGAGGAGGAGACGAGACCTCGGTACGGAAGCTAACGAGACGTCGGAAATTCCGCGGGAGACTTGATTTTGGCGGGAGCATTTAGCAATGCAATTATGCAATGGCTGCTCCGGTCTGAACTAAAAATATTCCGGCAGCTCTAACTGATTGTGTTGCTCAAAATTGTCCTTAGTTCGGTAATTTGCAGTGAGCAGATTGTATTAACAGTTAGTGAATAGTGAATTGTATTAGGCGAAGTGATTTTAATCAACAAATTGTATTAATAATTTGTAGAAAAGATATTTAACAATTTTTTTTTTTTTTTAAATAAAGAAGTTCATTTATCTTATCTGAAGCGATTACAAATAGGATTGATGGAACTATATACCATTCCTTATCTAATCTAACTCTATAATAAAACAACAATTTGCTGCCTAAAAATTTATCCCGCCCAAATGAATACGACGTCGTTTTACCCCTATGTTGTTGTCTATTGCATTTTACCGCTCACTGTATACGATGTAGTTTGCTGCGCTGTCTCACAAAAATTCGGCTATTTAATGTGGGCTTTATTCATGTACAGATTCCAAACAATATATTAAATACTACTTTTTACCTTACCAATGCAGAAAATATCTGAGGATTCGAATGGTTTTTACTTTTAATAGTAGACCACTACTGAAATGTCTATATATATTTACAATCCATGCTGGTGATATATAATAAAGACGAAAATTATTTACATAACTAAAACTTATATAATTTAAACTTAAACCAACACCAGCATTTAATGCATTGTTGGTGTTCCAAGGCTTGATCATCATGAAAACTCTTCGAGAGGTGTAATTCAAAATCTGATTGTTGCCTATAAAAGGCTACCTCCAGATTTTGATGTCCATTTGATTCATCCCTAAACCCTGCACATCACTGTTCTTCTTCGAAATAGTAGTACAATGCCTTCCCTGTTCATTCCAATCAAAGATATCCATCCTGTCCACAAGCAAAGGGGAATTAGAGTACGTTGTGTACAGATCTATGATGTGCCTGAGAGGAGGGTAGGTAGTAACATCAAGAGTATGGAGTGTCTTCTCCATGATGATCAGGTACACTTCTATAGCAACTGCCATCCTATATGATACCTATACATGCATAGCTTCTATAATTTGTTAGTAACTACATTTGCAAAGCAGAAGCATTTTCCCATATATATAGCATTCCTATTTGTAAAAGTCAGGGATTATTTTAAATTTTGTCAACCAACTGGCATCCTATAGCATTCCTATACATGTATAGGTTCTATATTTTTTTATTGACTAAATTTGCAAACAGAAGCATGCTTCTATATATATACCATTCCTGTACATGTATAGCTTCTATATTTTTTTACTAAATACATTTGCAAAAAGAAGCATGTTTACATGTTCACTGTAAACCAGCAATAGTTTTGTAAAACAGATGCATGATTCAATCTAAATTTCTATATCAATTACAAGGTCATATTTTAAGCACACTGTATTAAAATTTCTGTACAGGGAGATTATATACATGCTACTATTCAGAATAAAGATGTTGTCAAATACAAAGATGTGCTAAAAGAAGGCCAACTGTATGAGATAAAGAACTTCTATGCTGTTACAAACTATTACCTTTACAAGGTCACCCAGAATAACTATATGCTCAAGTTTAATTACAAAACAGAAGTCAAACAGATCAACTCTATAGGCTTTCCACTTTTTATGTTTCGGCTTACAAGTTTTGAGTCTTTGAAAGATCCCAAGGCAGTTAATGACAAGGAGCTCATTGGTAAAATCCTAATTGTACTATTACTAATACAACTGCTTAGGCATATAATGACCGCTTATATTCTTTAAATATATTTCAGATGTTATAGGTCGTGTGGTGGAGATATATAACCCTGTAGACAAGATTGTGGGTGGTAAAGCCACAAAACTGATTGACTTTCAAATCTGTGATAATGCGTAAGTTTTATATTTTTTGTTTATTTGTTCCATTACAAGATTGCATATTTCCTTTCAGATTTTCTTATGAATCTAAATTGACTTTCATATTGCTTATTTCCTTTAGTTTTACTGTTTCTTTATTGATTCCACTTCATAATTTCCTTTTCTGTTTATTATATTTAATTATTTTCCTTTTCTACCTACCAAAAACAGTGATAACTACTTGATGTGTACCTTGTGGGATTCTCATGTTGAGTCTCTACTGCCCTACTACAATTCAAGTTCAAATGAACCACTGATTGTAGCTATTCAATGTTGTAGGGCCAAGGTTGTTAGTGGTGAGTCTTTGAAACTTATACTGTCCTCCTCTATTTTATGCAATAGACACCAATGCTATGTTTTTTCTATGTGTGTTGTTTTTAGGTGAGGTCAGAATAACATCATCGTATGATGCAACTAAGATTTGGGTGAATGGTGATTTTGATGAGTTCAAGGACTTCAAATCTCAGTAAGTCTATTTAATGCATAAACTTCCTGCCATGAATGAGGTCTAAATGAGTCTCATTTACTAATTCAAATTCTGATTGGTTTTTGCAGGTTAAAAGTTCAAGAGACTCCAATTAAAAGTCTGAGCACTGTGACTCTGAAATCCTAGTCCACAGGGATTGAGAGTTTCCAAAAGGGTGAAAGGATTGTGTCTACAATCTTTGATCTATCTAAGCTGCAGGTTGTTAATTACATATTAACAAGCTTTCTTACAAATCTAAGTTGTGGTGTTAAACATACTTTTTGTAACTATTTTTTCAGGATGGTGATTACTATATTCCTGGTGAAATTATGGCAATAGAGTCTTCTACAGACGATTGGTACTACATGGCATGCCTGACACCTGGCTGTAACAGGAAGCTTAAACCAATCGAAGGGGTCTTAAACTGTGACAAGTGTGTAAAACAATTTGAGGAAGGTACTGCTAGGTATAAGCTTTTGGTGAGAGTCTTAGACAAAACCACAGATGCAACTTTCCTGCTCTGGGATAGGGAAGTTGCAGAATTAGTTGGCATTCCTGCTACTCTGTTGTATGAGAAGTACAAAAAGGTACTTCTTTTGCTTCTACCAATTGTATAAGCCTTCTAAAATTTCTATTACTTTTTTTTTTGTACTAATCGTATTACTTGTCAGGCTGATGTTGACATCCCCACTGAGATTGAGGTGGTGATTGGTTTAAAAATGATTTTTAAAGTGGGGATTAAAAGAGCTATGATGAAAGGCAATAATCCAGCTTACAATGTGATGAGGGTTCTAAGGGACGAGCAGTTGTTAGATGCTTATTGTTCCAGATTATTTGAAGATGAAGAAAAAGACCTAATGTCACAGCAAATAGAAGAGGATGAGAACACTTCTCAACATTCTGAGGTGATTTGTGTTTAACTAAATCCTATCTTTTACTTAAATTCGTTAAGTAATTTCTAATTTTTTGTTAAACAATTTGTTTTGCAGGAAGCCTCTAAAGAAGAAGAGGTCAATAGTCCTGCTAACACAAGGCCATCAGAATCCCAAGTTAATGCTCAAGCTGATTCTCCTACTACTAAGAGGTCATTGCTGGATCAGTTTTCATCCTCAAAAGGGAGCAAAAGGTCAAAGGGTGGTAGCATTAAGAAGGAGAAGATGAACTGAATTGTTTCAAAAACACATCTGGACAATACTTTAAGCCTCTGAGCTGTTTTGATTTCTTTTTTATTTCTGCATTGCACTAAACATTTTCTTGACTCTGTTTGGTTAAACTGATAATTATTCTGGGCTATTTTGGTGCTTATTATTGTTTTTTGGTATGTTTTAATTTCTACTAATTATATAACATAATTACTTAAGGATACTATTGATGCTTACTATTGGTATGTTTTTTGGTATGTTTTAATGTGTTGCTATTAGTAGATCTTTTTGTTTTTCCTATTTAACAATTTTAACAGGTTGTTGACTACAATGGTGGCTATGGCAAGATTGCTGATTTACAATGAGATCAGCATCTAGACTTGCTTGAAGACAAACAACTTAGATGTTAGTAATTAGAATGATAAAGACTATGTATAGATTATAGTACTTAGAATGATTCTTGCTATGTGATACATGTCTATTTTTGTGAGAATTAAATACTATAGCATATAATCTAAGTTGGGTTTTAATCACATTGTGTTCTCTATAGTATGTTTTTCCTGTATTAGGCCTATATAATAAACAAACAGTACACATATAGCAACACCTCACCAATCACAATCCCAAAAATTGACTGCACATAGGACAAAAGCATTGGAACTTGACTTTTGTGCTTGCAAACAGATAAGCTAACACTATAATTGACACAATTTTCAGGCTAACTAACATATAACATATAACTTGCAAACATTAACAATCCACAAAATAGACTGAATTTATGACAAAATCATTGTAAATGGACTGTGAATTTGCAAAACAGATCAGGTAAAAAACTATTCAAACTGGGCATCAAATATCAGTTTACCGATTAAAATTTTAAGACTTTAAAGTAAAAAAATGGGGCTGGATTGTAAATAATAAAAGCATCAAAGTAGTTATTCTTCTTTTATGTCCATTTGGTTTTAAAAACAATCCCCAAAATTGTCTGAATTTATGACAAAATCATTTTAAATGGACTGTGTATTTGCAAAACAGATCAGGTAAAACTATTCAAACTTGACATCAAATTTCAGTTTACCGATTAAAATTATAAGACTTTAAAGAAAAAAAAAATGGGGCTGGATTGTAACTAAAAGCATCAAAGTAGTTATTCTTATTTTATGTCCATTTGGTTTTAAAAAATATTATTACATGGAAGTGAGTTGATAGATATTTAGTTGAGTTTTGAGAACAATAGCCAGGTGGTAATGTTACGGCTTAATTTAAAATGAATTATTACAGTTTATAAAACTTGGGATTGTAGTGTGGTAATTTTAAGGCTGTATTATAATAAATGAACACTTATACAACCTTGAAAAAAATGTGGGAACTAAACACCTTTAAAGATGACTACACTTAGATAATATAGTACAAAGAGCTTTCAGAAATCTTATTTACAATGACTGAACTCTACTATTACACCAGTAATGATTTCCAAGTTACAATAGATCTAAGAATGTAAAATTAACAATTTCACAAATTTGAGCTGAACAATTCAGAAGACATCATTGGTGCAGTTTCTCTATACAAAAATGATGGTAAAAACATGAGAAATAATCAATAAAGGCTTTACATCATTACTCATGGGTGACCAGTATCATAAAACTGGCCAAAAAAAAAAAAAAGATCAAATCACTTAAATCTTTAGACAGCAGTTCGATTTCAAAAACAAAAAATAAACACTACATTACTGGTGTTCACTTTTAAAATTACAATATGTAATATAATTTGCAGCCAACTTTTTTAACATAATTTAGCTAAATGTCTGACATAAGAAATGACTTTTTGACATTTCCTATTGATTGCAATAGAATTTGAAATAATGGCATCAGAAAAAAATCTTCATCATTTGCCAAAGGCTTAAAAATACTGTTAGTGACCACTATACAAATATTTAAAAACAAAAACTAACTTGGAACATGTGTATTAAATTACACAAAAAGTACATTTTGTTGTTGTTTTCCCAAAAAAAAAAAAGAAGAAATGAACAGTCAGGCTTCATTATTTTCAATCATTATGATTTCTGTATAACACATTAATTATAAACATCCAATAAATACTTCAAGTGATAGCAGTGAAACATACCACTGATGCAATCACAACACACAATTGGAAATGAGGAAAATACTTGCTTCTACAATCATAGGGAGCAAAAGGAAACATAGAATCGACAACAAAGGTAACATAGATGCATACAGCATTTTAAGTTTAAGTTTACCTCAATTCTTCTACTTTACTGCCCAAATTTATACCTGTTTACCTTCCCTGATGAATGCTTTACTTCCATTTGTATATCTAAACATCAGTGTTGAGAACTGAAACCCTGAAATTCAAAGCGTAGTAACTTAATGTAAAATTGTCATTTTTACATGATAACTGCTAAACAATTTATAAATATTTCACAATTTCTACAGAAAATGTTTTGGAAGTTTACCTTAACTATTTTGTAAATAGTTATCCAAATTCTAGGTAGACTGGTGAACAATGAGTACCTGTAATTCGAAAATTAAATTATATGTATGGACAGATAGAAGCAAATTGCCAAAAAATCTTGAAGAACTGACATACTAATGTACACAGGCAGTTAGGGTTCTTGACTTATTATTATACAATAACAGAATCGCAATAACATACACACAAATGTCTAAAATTCTGCCCCAATTCATTGAACTACAATATAGTAAGCTAAGTCAAACACAAAACATAAATTATAAAAACATTCATAACCAAAATTCTTAACAACTCAACATAAACGGCATAATCGTACAAAAATTATACAAAATTGGAGAGTTACTTAGCTTTTAGGGTTTTGGGCGAGGACCTCCAAATCCAACGAATTCCGAACAGCTGAGATGACGAAACATTGTAGGTTTTCGCTACAAGAACAACATAGCTCTAAAATTGGGTGAAGATTCGTAGATTCGTTGCTTAAACACATAAACCGAATAATACAGTTTAAAATCGAGACCGTGTGATGAACAAGCTTCGCACAAGTGTCTAGAACATACTGTGTTAGAACAATCGAAGCTATGAAAATGCTTCGTGCCAAGATTGCGGACAGAGTGCTAGACACACGGAGCTGGGTGAGAGAGAGGGGGAGGAATGCGAAGCGTCGGGTAGGGCTAAACTGATTAGGTTTGGCGGGGGTTTTATATGGGGGCTAACGGGTCGGGTTAGTGGACCGGTTTAGTGTATTGGGCTGGGCTTCAAGTTAATGGGTCAGACTATATCTCCATGCTAGAAATAAATGTTATTTTAACTTATATATATCACTTACCTATTTATTTAGTACTATTGTCTACTCATTGTTATATGCTATGTGGACTGATCAATTTTTTTTTTTGGAAATTTTATTTCTCTAATAATTCAAGATGATTAAAGTTATACTATTCGTTCACTAATGGCATAGTGTATAAAATAATTGAACATTATGTTATTATAAATGTACTTTAAATCATTTTTATTTATATACTTATCAAGTATATACACATTACTGTGTACAATGTGTAGATTAGTTGTTATGGTGCGCACAGTAATGTGGACCACAATCACTTAATTAATGGTCATTCTGATGATATTTTGTCTATGACATTATGGGTTGTATAATTGTTCGCTAATTACTTATCTTGACTTACATATAATTCAGAGAATTTGGAGAATTCATCATCAACAAGTACTGATGGTCGTAGGACTAACTTACCTACTTCAAGTATCCAGTCAAGATATGCCAATGGAGTGTGTTTTACTCCAGAAATTACACCATTGAGTAACATAACTTACGGTAAAAATAGTTATACTATTGCAATCTTATTTTTGTTCTTGGCAACTATCCTTATATAATTATTTTGGTAGTTGTTTTTCTTTTGTCTTTGTCCATTCATTGTTTTTTTTTAATGTATATTATTATTTATGTGTAATAAAGGTACTTGCAATATACACTTCAGTGGACAGAACATAAAAAAAATTGGGCTCAAACAATTCAAATGTTTTTATTTTGGGGGACTTACAAGGATCAAGATCATCCGTACCAACAACTATATTAACTGGTAATTCCCTATGCAACTGAACCAAGTATACCTCTCCATTTGTTGATGTCTCACTGTAGTTAATTTGCTTCAAACATTTATTGTAGGTGGTAGCGCACAAGAGAAAGAAGCAATCCGACAACCGTTAGGAAACATATCGAATCAGTGTAGTAAACATGAGCAACTAATCAACCGTATTAATCCTGGTAAGGCTCAACAACCAGATTACGTAAACAGAGACTTGCTATCTGCATTTGAAGAAGAAGCAAGGCTAGAACCTGTTCTTACAACACAAAATGCTGCAACAGGTAATTACTTTATTTGTTGGTATTGTTTTAGCTGTCGAATTAACGATTTTCAAAACTTAGTTATTAGACTTTAGCTAAAGTAATTCAGTATTTCGAGATTAAGTGCCCTATTTTTTAAAGGCAATTACCGAGTATAATCAGTACATATTTGTTATAATTTTATTGTGGTAAGAACTACGTCGTTCAACTACTTTATAAATTACCACAAAATAAATTTAGAGGAATGGAGTTAATAATTTTTCCTAACGTGACCATTATGCTTTTGTTCAAGTCGTTTATGATAGGTATAAATCAATGATATTTAAAATTTTTTACTATCAGTTTGCCTCACGTCGATAAACGAAACTACTGTAACTACAAATTTGGTGGGGAATGTTGTGGACGAACTACTTCATAAAGACATTGCTACAACATCTACGGTTTGTCATGGTACGTAGTAAAATTAAATATTTTTGTTTGCAGTGCATACTTTTCATCGCCTAATAACTAAATCATGTAATGTAGTCGAGTACTCTGATCTGGGTGATGCCACAAGTAGTTGCGAATATTGTGGTGCCTTATTTTGGTTTGAGGAGAGACAAAATAAAACAGTTATCAAGGGATCACCTAAGTTCTCCATGTGCTGCAACAATGGTAAGATTACGTTACCTGCACTGCCACCGCCACCAAAAGGTATCAGCGATCTTTTTTTCGGCAACTGTGAATTCTCTAGAAAGTTCCTACAGCAAGTCAGGACGTACAACAACATGTTTTGCTTCACATCAATGGGTGGAAGAATTGACAGGAGTGTCAATAGGGGTGGCGGACCTCCTGTATTCAGATTAAATGGACAAAATTATCATATTTAATGGGGAGTCTACTTCCAGAAGAAGGCAAGGCACCCCACTTTGCCCAGCTCTACATATACGACACCAGCAATGAACAAATCAATCGGATCAATGCTGTCCGGTAAACCAACTACCGTGTTACATATAACTGTGTTTTCTTTTGTTGGTTAATCCCATGGTATTATTTTTTTATTGTATTCTTTTAACGTAGGGATGGTTGTGAGCAAGATGACATCCACATACAAATAGTGAATATCATACAGGGTGAGTTGGATACAAATAATGTTTTGGTAAAGTCATTTCGAATGGCTAAGGAGGAAATGGATAGAAATCCATGCGCTGAAGTCAAGATAAAATTGCTAGGCAAGCGCAAGAAAGATGCAAGGACCTATAATTTACCTGAAGTGTCTGAAGTTGCTGCTTTGATCGTTGGAGATCTTGACACCAATATTGGTGAGCGTGATATTGTCGTCCAAACCAAGAGTGGCCAACTACAAAGAATAAGTGAATTAAATCCTTCCTACTTGCCACTTCAATATCCATTGTTGTTTCCGTATGGTGAAGATGGATATAGGGAAGATATTGCATTCTCAAACATCAAAGGCAATAGCGGTGGTGGCGGTAGACAAAGGATTAGCCCGAGAGAATATTTTTGCTATCGCATACAGTCAAGAAAGTCGGTGGTAAATACAATTCTACATGCCAGGCGTTTGTTCCAACAATTCGTTGTGGACGGATACACAATGGTTGAGTCCGGTAGACTCATTTATATAAGGACACACCAAAAAAGTTTAAGGTGTGATTCATATAGTGGATTGACAGATGCTTTAACCAGGGGAGAAATTAACCCGGCAACGCAAGGACGTAGGATAATACTACCGTCGAGCTTTACAGGTGGAGCTAGGTACATGATACAAAATTACCACGATGCTATGGCTATATGTAGATGGATTGGATATCCAGATTTGTTTATCACTTTTACATGCAACCCCAAGTGGCCTGAGGTGCAACGTTTCTTGCGTGACCGAATGTTGAAACCAGAGGATCGTCCGGACATAATTTGCAGGTTGTTCAAGATGAAGCTGGACTCGCTGATAGCTGATTGTAGAAAAAAGAAACTTTTTGGTTCAGTTGCTGGAGGTAATCACTTGCACCAATTATCCATGACTGTGCTTTTAATAACCTAATCAATGTGTTATAGCTAAATATGATATCTTTTATTGCTACAGTTATATATACGATTGAGTTCCAAAAGAGAGGTCTTCCGCATGGCCATATATTATTGTTTTTGGAAAAAAAAAATGGAGTTAGCGAAGTTGGAACCCTTGACACAATCATTTCAGCTGAGATACCTAATGAAAATACAGATGTAGAATATTACAAAGCTGTTGAGGAATTTATGATGCATGGTCCATGTGGAAAAGCAAGGTTGAATTCTCCGTGTATGGTAAAAGGGAGATGTTCAAAGCATTATCCCAAGAGGTTTGTTGAATGTTCTACTTTTGATGATGATGGATATCCATTATATAGACGTCGGGAAAATGGGAGGACAATTACAAAGAATGGCATTTCTTTAGACAACAGGTATGTTGTACCGCACAATAGACATTTATTGCTTAAATACAAGGCTCATATAAATGTTGAATGGTGCAACCAATCCCGCTCAATAAAGTACCTCTTCAAATATGTAAATAAGGGACACGATAGGGTAACAACCGAGTTCTACAAAACTAACAATGCTGAAGATGCTGGGAAAACCGTAGACGAGATCAATATGTACTATGATTGTAGGTATATATCTCCCTGTGAAGCAGTGTGGCGGTTGTTTGGTTTTGATATACAACTTAGGGCTCCGTCAGTGGAAAGGCTAAGCTTTCACCTTCCCAATCAACAAAGTGTGATTTTTGCAGATGATGATCCAGTTGAAAACATTCTCAATAGACCTACTATAGCACAGAGTATGTTCTTAGAATGGTTCGAGGCTAATAAAACATTCCCAGAGGCAAGAAAGATGACTTATGCTGAGATGCCAACGAAATTCGTGTGGAAAAAAGACCTTAGGAAATGGCAGCCAAGGAAAAAAGGTTTCTCAATCGGAAGGATTTTTTATGTTCCACCGGCCACAGGCGAAATCTTTTACCTAAGATGTTTGTTGAATAAAGTGCATGGTCCTACATCTTATGCAGATATCAAAAATGTGAATGGGGTTCAGTATGATACCTTTCGAGATGTGTGTTATGCTAGAGGTTTAGTTGATGATGACAAAGAATATATAGACGCAATAGAGGAAGCAAGTCATTGGGCGTCTGGAGATAAGTTGAAGAGATTGTTTGTTACACTGTTAATGACCAACTGTATAGGGAAACCGGAATCGGTGTGGAACTCTGTGTGGAAGCATTTGTCTGAAGATGCACAATACCAACTACGTAAACAATTGCAAAATAGAGGTACATAATTCTTACGTTAGTTTCTTTGTATTTGTTCTACTAGACATTAAATTTAATATTGAATTAAGTCCTTTAACTCAACTAATAACAGCTAAGTTGTACCTTAATACTATAAATGAATGCAGATTTAGTGCTCAGTGATTCACAGAAGATGAACTACGCTTTAGTAGAGATTGAAAAGATGTTATCAATGATGGGAAGGAGTTTGATGGACTTTCCAGAGATGCCAATTGCTAATTTTGAGACTTATAATGTAATATCAAATAGGTTGATACAAGAGGAACTGGCATACGATTGTGTTGCTCAGGAGAAAGAAAACAAGGTATTGGTAAGTCAACTAACAGATGAGCAAAAGGTAATATATGATGAGGTGTTAACAGATATTGAAAGCAAGGCTGGGGGGTTATTCTTCGTTTATGGTTATGGAGGTACTGGTAAGACATTTTTGTGGAGAGCATTGTCATCTGCTCTAAGGTGTAAGGGCGAAATTGTTCTAAATGTTGCGTCTAGCGGCATTGCTTCTCTTCTGTTACCAGGTGGCAGGACATCACATTCTAGGTTCGGAATACCTATATCTGTGAATGAAGATTCCACTTGCAACATAAGACAAGGCACACCATTGGCTGAGCTGATTTTGCAAAGCAAGTTGATAATATGGGATGAAGCTCCAATGATGCACAAATACTGTTTTGAAGCCCTAGACCGAACTATGAGGGATTTGATGCGATCCCTGAATCCAAGTAGTTCCGAAATGACATTTGGTGGTAAAACAGTCGTTTTTGGTGGCGATTTTAGGCAGATTCTACCGGTTATTCCAAAGGGCACACGCCAAGATATTGTTGGTGCAAGCATTAATTCCTCATACCTTTGGAGATCATGCAGAGTATTTAGGTTAACTAAAAACCTACGCCTAAGAAGTTTACAATCGCAGACTGAGGCTGCCGAGGTGGAAGAATTTGCAAACTGGATAGCTGATATAGGAGACGGATTGGTTGGTGATTCAGTTGATGGTGAAGCAGTGATTACAATTCCCGAACAGTTATTGCTAAAATGGAAAGATGATCCTATTGCTACTATTGTGGATAACACATTCCCTCTGTTTAGGCGTGCAAATGATGATTTATCATACCTTAAGGATAGTGCTATACTGGCTCCAACATTGGATGTGGTTGATACCATTAACCAATACATGAATGATCATAATCCATGTGATGGTAGGACTTATTTGAGTTGTGATTCGGTTTGCAAGTCAGATTCTAACGTGGATATGTTAGCGGATTTGCACACTCCAGAATTCTTGAATGGTCTGCGATGTTCTGGAGTACCTAATCATTCTTTGACTTTGAAAGTTGGCTCACCTGTTATGCTATTGAGAAATATTGATCATACTCTTGGATTATGCAACGGTACAAGGTTGATTGTAACAAGGTTAGCTGATCACATGTTGGAGGCCAAGATCATGGCCGGTACAAATGCAGGTACTACAGTTTTGATTCCAAGAATGTCACTTACACCGTCAGATCCTAGATTGCCTTTCAAATTCCAACGAAAGCAATTTCCTTTGATGCTATCCTATGCCATGACAATAAACAAAAGCCAAGGACAAACACTGGCAAAAGTAGGATTGTTTTTAAAAAGACCTGTCTTTAACCATGGCCAGATGTACGTAGCTGTTTCTAGAGTTAGTAATCCGAGGGGTTTAAAAATTTTGATTTGTGATGAAGATGTAACATGTCGAAGTAAGACAACAAATGTCGTCTACAAAGAAGTCTTCAACAATGTGTAATGAAATTTATATTTTTTCATCTCTAATTTATTACATTTTTAATAACTATATTTTATACTATATATTCCATATAATATATATATATATTGCCGTGCATCGCACGGGTGCAACTACTAGTAGTCAGATATAGAAACAACTTTTTTAGGGATGCTACAAAGAATTTGATTCACAGATTGTTTCACAAATTTGAAACTAAATTCGTTAGATGAATTTACCGCTTCTTTAATATCATTGAAGAATTGATCAATCGTAGTCAAGACTGACTTTGGTTAAAAAATTTTGCACACCATCTGAGTATACGTTTTCCATTTGTCGTTCATTGACAATATATCCATCGAGCTGAGCTGCAGATGCTCTTTTACATTGTCATCTTTGTCACCCAGGATGAAGTTCACATACACCATGACCAACCTATATGTTTCACACTTATGATGAAAAGAACTCACCAAAAGAAATCAGAAGAAAACAAACTCGTTACACAAACAAGAGAAAAACACAGTAAAAAGCAGAACACAAAAGAAAAGAGAACCAGTAGTACACCTCTTGAACTTTATTTTACGGATCCACTAGAATCAAACCACCACTTTATCCAGATTTAGCGGAATCCTTAAACTTTAGATCATTGAAACTACCGCAACTTCTTTGAAGGATTGGTGGCTGAATCGGCAATGGACTATATTATGAAACTAAAAAAACAAAAAACAAAAGAAAATAGGAGACAGCCGACCAAGAAGCGAAGCTCCGTCAAAGGCTCAAAGCTTCGACTAGAGGCCGGCGGCCACCAAATGAAGAAACTCCCAAAAAAGAAGTAAGATTTCGTGAGACAAGTAGAGAGGTTTCGAGATAACTAGGATTTAGTAGTGTCACCTTAACACTAAAATGTTTAAAATTACTGAAAATGCAATATGAATCATAAAAACTAAACCAAATGCTACATAGAAAATTTAGAAAAGAAAAATATGTTGGAAAAATTAGCTTAAAATGGCATATTAAGTGGCTATTTTGTGGTAAAATTATCAGTGGGGTCCACTTCCGATTTAGGTCGGGTCAAAGTGGATTCGGATTCTTCGTAGTAAGACGAAGAGATTGATATATTGTACGCTCAAAACGGATAATGGGTGAATGAGATATTGATTCTCAAAGTAGACCTATTTAAGTTGGGAAATGAAGGAAAAATGTAGGACTTTGTCCCACATTGGTTTGGAAACAAGATTTGCCCCCCTTATATACATGAGCTCTTTTCAAGCTTGTAGAATTGTATAGCATAGAGGCTCTCTTACGCGGGGGGCGGGGGTGCAAATCAAAATCCAACTAGAGGACATCAAAAAGGCTTGAAATCAAGCCCGAGCTCGCGTGCGCCGGCACCTGCGGGCACGAATGTCGTCCGGAAATGGGCTGGCCCCAACGGTCTGAAACCCGAAAGTTCAGCCTGTTGTACAGATTAAACTCATCTGTTACGGAATTAATACTGTTTTAATTCCAATTTAAAATCTGAGTTTAATCCTACTTAGTGGGTGACCGTTACAGGTGTTATACAATTGGTTTAATACCAATTAAAAGCCATGTTGAATGCTATCTCTCTAACATCCCTATATAAAGAGAGGTAGAAGCAGTAGCTTTTTACACAGTGAGACAAAAGGAATTCCAGTAGCTTTTCATCTCAAAACTCTGCTTCTACTCTCTTCTTTTATCCAACCTGTGCTCTAAGCTTTGCTTTGTTTGCCGGGTTCCTTGTTTAGGTGCTTAAACAAGGAATCGTAACACGTTTTATTCTGGCAAACCTAGGCTACAACGCTCCTAGCACTTGTGGGAGGTAGCAAATAAGGTTTTAAGGAAAAGAACCTTGTGTTCGAACTCGTGCTAAACCTATACCCAAACACTCAACCTTTTCCTTCCCAATTTTTCTGTTTTCCCATATAATATTAATCTTTCCGTAGGATTATTATTATTTTTGGGATTTTTCAACCATATTACCCAACAATCTTAAAACCTTATATTTCGTTTCCCGTTGGTTGTTAATCTCTAATTTCCTAGAAGAAATGGAGAATCCAGTTTTGCCAGCTCTCGGGGAGGAGAATGTTGTTGAGAACAACAGTGGTGGGAATGGCAATAATGTTGCTAATTCCCAGGCTACACCAGTGAACGTTGGTTCACAAGATGGTGGGAGCACCGAGGGATATATTCCCATGACTCGGGTACCTACGGTACCGAGTGGTTCGGCCGAAAGACCGGAGAAATTCACCGGTATTGGATCGAATTTCAAAAGGTGGAAACAAAAGATGTTGTTCTACCTAGCAACTCTCGGCTTGGCGAGATTTTTGACCGAGAAGGTTCCCGAATTAAGGGAACAGGATGCCCAATCCGTGATGGCAGTTGGCTATTGGAAGGATTCGGACTTCCTATGCCGAAACTACATCCTAAATGGATTGTGTGATGCGTTATACGATGTATATCGCAAGATTGGCACAGCGAAAGCGCTGTGGGAAGCTTTGGATCATAAATACCGAAGTGAGGATGCCGGCGCAAAGAAATTTGTGGTTGGCCGATTCCTTGACTTCAAAATGGTTGATTCCAAAACCGTGCTAAGTCATGTTGAAGATTTACAACTAATCTTTGATGAAATCCGTGACGAAGGCATGAAGTCGAGTGAAGCCTTCCTAGTGGGATCTGTTATCCACTTGTTGCCTCCAGGGTGGAAGGACTTCAAGAATTACCTTAAGCATAAGCGAAAGGAAATGAACCTGGAGGACCTGATCCAGCGACTCCGAATTGAGGAGGGGAACAGGACGAATGATGGGAGAAATCCTGTCACTATTGGCGCTAAGGCCAATGTTGTGGAGCATGCTAAAAGCTCCAAGAAGAACAAGCAAAAGCTAGGTCCGAAAGGAGGCATTACCAAGAAGAAATTTCATGGAAAATGCTTCAATTGTGGCAAGACTGGCCACAAGTCCTCTGAGTGCAAAGTTCCAAAGAAGAAGAACAAGAGTTCTGAAGCCAACATGGTTGAGGAAAGCAATCAGAAGGAGGTCGAGATTAGCCTTTCGGCTATGGTGACCGAGGTGAACCTCGTGGACTCTAATCCACGAGAGTGGTTCATCGACACTGGTGCAACAAGGCACTTGTGTTGCAACCGAGAAATGTTCAACACCTTTGAGACCGTTGAGGGCGAGAAGGTTTGGATGGGAAACTCTGCTCAGTCTGCTGTGGAAGGCGTGGGCAAGGTGGTTCTGAAGCTGACTTCCGAGAAGGAACTGACGTTGAACAACGTGCTGTATGTTCTAGAGCTGAGGAAGAATCTGGTGTCTGGCTCACTGTTGAACAAGCATGGCTTTCGCATGGTGTTCGAGTCAGACAAGGTTGTTTTGTCTAAGTTAGGAATGTTTGTAGGCAAAGGTTATGTAACTGATGGGCTTTTTAAGCTCAATGTAATGCATGTTATCATGAATAAGAGCAAAGTTAATTCCGTTTACTTGCTTGAGTCTTCCAATTTGTGGCATGGTAGACTAGGTCACGTTAATTATAATTCTATACGTAGATTAATTAACATGGACCATATTCCTAATTTTCAAATTAACACAAATAACAAATGTGAAATTTGTGTTGAGGCAAAATTAACGAAAGTACCTTTCAAATCGGTTGAAAGGGAAACTGAACCACTAGAATTAATCCATAGTGATTTGTGCGATTTTAGATCGATACAAACGAGAGGTGGTAATAAATATTTTATCACGTTTATCGACGATAGCACACGTTATTGCTATGTGTATTTGCTTAAAAGCAAAGACGAAGCCTTGGAAAAATTCATTCTTTATAAGAATGAAGTTGAAAACCAACTTAATCGTAAGATTAAGAAAGTTAGAAGCGATCGAGGTGGTGAGTACGAAGCACCTATTGGTGACTTCTGTGCGAGTGTAGGTATAATACACGAGCGTACTGCACCTTACTCACCTCAATCGAACGGTGTTGCCGAGCGAAAGAATCGTACATTGAAAGATATGATGAATGCGATGATTATAAGTTCGGGCCTACCTCAAGACGCGTGGGGTGAAGCTATTTTGACAAGTAATTACCTTTTGAATAAGGTACCCCACAAGAAGCTTGATAAGACTCCTTATGAGCTGTGGAACGGTAGGAAACCTTCCTATCAGTACTTGAAAGTGTGGGGGGTGTCTTGCCAAAGTTTTGGTGCCAACACCTAAGAAAGTAAAGATAGGTCCTAAGACGGTGGATTGTATCTTTATTGGTTATGCACATAATAGTAGTGCTTATCGGTTCTTAGTACACGAGTCCCATAATCCGGACGTACACGAGAACACGATAATAGAATCAAGGAATGCATCTTTCTTTGAAAATGTATTTCCTTGTAGGTCCAATGAGGGACCGAGTTCGTCAAAACGAACGTTTGACGAAGCTATGGATAATGATAGTGGGGAATCCGAGAGAGAACCCGAGCTCGAGCCAAGACGCAGTAAGCGGGCGAGAGTTGGAAAATCATTTGGTCCTGATTTTCTAACTTACTTGTTGGAGTACGATTCGAGTACTCTAACTTGTTTATTAGAAAATGAACCCGATTTTCTATCTTGTTTGATAGAAAACGAGCCTCGAACGTACGGAGAAGCCGTGACTTCTACAGAAGGACCAATGTGGAAAGAGGCTATTAAAAGTGAAGTGGATTCTATTTTACAGAATCACACTTGGGAACTTGTTGATCTTCCTCCGGATAGTAAACCCTTAGGATCCAAGTGGGTCTTTAAAAGGAAGATGAAACCCGATGGTTCCATCGAGAAGTATAAGGCTAGGCTTGTAATCAAGGGTTACAGGCAACGGGAGGGCCTTGATTACTTCGACACGTATTCTCTCGTGATGAGAATAAACTCCATTAGAATGATACTTGCTATAGCCGCGCTGCGGAATTTGGAAGTTCATCAAATGGACGTTAAAACCGCTTTCCTAAATGGCGAACTAGATGAGGAAATCTATATGGAACAACCCGAAGGGTTCGTGGTTCCGAGCCAAGAAAGGAAAGTGTGTAAGTTGGTTAAATCGCTATATGGTTTAAAACAAGCGCCTAAGCAATGGCACGAGAAGTTTGATCATGCGATGTTGACTAATGGGTTTAAAATAAACGAAAGTGACAAATGTGTCTACGTTAAAGAAACGATAGACGGTTATGTCATTCTTTGTTTATACGTAGATGACATGCTCATCGTTGGTAGTAACGATCGGATGATCAAGTCTACCAAAAACATGTTAAATGCGAGATTTGACATGAAGGATATGGGTTTGGCTGATTTAATCCTCGGGATTAGAATCATTAGAAGACCTGATGGTCTGGTGTTAAGCCAATCACATTATATTGATAAAATCCTTGAAAAATTTAACAAGGATAATCATCAAGGGACTAGGACGCCATTAGATCGAAGCGTTCATCTAACCAAGAACCACGGAGAGTGTATTTCTCAAGTAGAATATGCTCGGATTATTGGTAGTTTGATGTATCTAATGAGCTGCACTAGGCCGGATATTGCCTTTGCGGTTAGTAAACTCAGTAGATATACGAGTAACCCCGGTGCCATGCACTGGACGGCAATAGTGAAGGTTCTGAAATACTTAAGGTATACTCGAGACCTTGGACTGCACTATGGGAGATATCCTGCTGTACTTGAAGGGTATAGCGACGCTAGCTGGATATCCGATATTAAGGACTCCAAATCCACGAGTGGCTACGTGTTTACACTAGCCGGTGCAGCCGTTGCATGGAAATCCTCTAAACAGACCGTGATAGCTAGATCCACGATGGAATCTGAGCTGATAGCCTTGGACAAATGTTGTGAAGAGACTGAATGGCTACGCCATTTTTTAGAGGATATTCCTAATTGGGAAAGACATGTACCTCCAATATGTGTGCATTGCGATAGTCAAGCTGCAATTGGACGAGTACAGAATCATATGTATAATGGTAAGTCTAGACATGTGCGTCGTAGACATAATACCATTAGACAACTTCTCACAACTGGTGTTGTCTCGATTGACTACGTAAAGTCAGAAGACAATATAGCGGATTCGCTAACCAAAGGGTTATGTAGAGTAGCTGTGGAGAAGTTGAGGCGAGGAATGGGTCTAAAGCCCTTGGTATAAAGTTCTATAGTGGACACCCAACCTAGCTGGCACCTAGGTTCAATGGGACAACTAAATTATGGAACGGAGCGTGTCACTGTGGGGGTCTCGGATTCCCTACCACTCCTCGTTAGAAACAGTGGCTCCCGCACAAGGTTAGCATGTTAAATGCTTTAGTGATTCGAATGTCGGTTGACATATGTGAGTATGCGGGATACTCGGGAAAGAATCACCTATGTGAGAGAGAAGTGAGGGTCGCTTCAAAGGAGAATTAACGTGCATAATTCTTCACAAACTCTTGCAGAACCAGGAATGGTGGCCCACGACCAAAATGGGCACAATCATGAGAACAAAGCATGGTTGGGAGGTTCCTGTGTGAGATATGTCATCGTCTACACAAACGGCAGTCGGTTCAAAGACATCGCGTTATACCGTACAGCTAGTAGAGTAAATGTATCTTCACGAGGGAAGGTTCAAAGGGTGTGAACCTACCTATCCTATGCAGGGATCGACCGTTGAACACAGTTGTTTCCGTTTTAAAACTACCCCGAAAATCAATTTTCATTCATGTGGGGGATTGTTGGAAAAATTAGCTTAAAATGGCATATTAAGTGGCTATTTTGTGGTACAATTATCAGTGGGGTCCACTTCCGATTTGGGTCGGGTCAAAGTGGATTCGGATTCTTCGTAGTAAGACGAAGAGATTGATATATTTTACGCTCAAAACGGATAATGGGTGAATGAGATATTGATTCTCAAAGTAGACCCATTTAAGTTGGGAAATGAAGGAAAAATGTAGGACTTTGTCCCACATTGGTTTGGAAACAAGATTTGCCCCCCTTATATACATGAGCTCTTTTCAAGCTTGTAGAATTGTATAGCATAGAGGCTCTCTTGCGCGGGGGGGGGGGGGGGGGGGGGGGTTGCAAATCAAAATCCAACTAGAGGACATCGAAAAGGCTTGAAATCAAGCCCGAGCTCGCGTGCGCCGGCACCTGCGGGCACGAATGTCGTCCGGAAATGGGCTGGCCTTGCAGGCTAAGTTATGCCTAACTTCGGTATCATTTTCCAACTGATATAGTCACTTGGTTCGGCCGGAACCGAACCGAGAGCACCTACTCTCGTGCTACAGAGGAGCAAGAGAGGTTGTGGTGCACCGAGAGCACAACTCTCGTGCATCTGTGACCTACTCTCGTGCTACAGAGGAGCAAGAGAGGCTGTGGTGCACCGAGAGCACAACTCTCGTGCATTCTGTGACCACGAGAGTGGTGCACTCTCGGGTTGCACCACAGTGCACACGAGAGATGTACTCTCGTGTTGCTGGTCCGTGTGCTCTCGTGTGAACCTGCACCCCAACGGTCTGAAACCCGAAAGTTCAGCCTGTTGTACAGATTAAACTCATCTGTTACGGAATTAATACTGTTTTAATTCCAATTTTAAATCTGAGTTTAATCCTACTTAGTGGGTGACCGTTACAGGTGTTATACAATTGGTTTAATACCAATTAAAAGCCATGTTGAATGCTATCTCTCTAACATCCCTATATAAAGAGAGGTAGAAGCAGTAGCTTTTTACACAGTGAGACAAAAGGAATTCCAGTAGCTTTTCATCTCAAAACTCTGCTTCTACTCTCTTCTTTTATCCAACCTGTGTTCTAAGCTTTGCTTTGTTTGCCGGGTTCCTTGTTTAGGTGCTTAAACAAGGAATCGTAGCACGTTTTATCCTGGGAAACCTAGGCTACAACGCTCCTAGCACTTGTGGGAGGTAGCAAATAAGGTTTTAAGGAAAAGAACCTTGTGTTCGAACTCGTGCTAAACATATACCCAAACACTCAACCTTTTCCTTCCCAATTTTTCTGTTTTCCCATATAATATTAATCTTTCCGTAGGATTATTATTATTTTTGGGATTTTTCAACCATATTACCCAACAAAATAATTATAATTGAGAATAACGAGATTGCAAGTAACTTAGTAAACTAACTGGGAAAATAAATCGATCTCTAAGAATATGAATCAATTACCACTACTAGTTTTATAAATTAGTTTAATTCTTCAACCAAATTAATGATTCATTCTTCCTTTAATATGACAATTTCGTATGACGTCCAAAATAAATCACATTAAGCATGAAAGAACTACAGAATCCCCAATTTAAGAACTAAATAAATATTCTTATAAGACAATTAAATTATCTATTCATTTATTATTCATAGTATGTGATTAACAGTATGGTGTTACTCTAAAAATTCCCTCAATTCAGCTAATCAAATTGTGTTAAAGTTAGTTGCCCAATAACACGTTAAGGGTTTTTGGGAAATGGTTTATTAATTAAAGTCTAAATTGCTTGACCAACTTTAACTATTTGACTAGTCAAACAACTATAAGACCATCCCCAACCCAAAACACCAAATTCTCTACCAAATTCTACACCAAAATGAATATTCTCACACTGATTTTTTTTTTTAATTTTTTTTTATCTCCAACCTATTTACACCAAATTTTATTCCTACACTAAAATAATTTATATTCTCATAAATTAAAAATTTATTTTTATACTTTTATTATTTTAATATAACATATAGTTATAATTGAATAAATTAAACTTTAATTATGTTTTATGTAATTTTATTTTTAATTAAATTATATTCAATATTAGTCTTGATGAGATCTTTCAAATGATATTTTTTTTTTAATAATATACAATTTATGTTTGAATATTTTAACAATATATATATATATATATATATATATATATATATATATATATATATATATATATATATATATATATATATATAAACAGAAAGGATACAAAAGGATTATAAAAGAAGATAGAACAAAACAGAGGCAAAAATGAGAAATAAATTTCTGCACCAAAAATGGCGTGGATGAATAGTGCAGTGCCAAATATGGCATTGCACTATTCATGTTGCGGCAAAAATATAGTTGAATGGCGAGTTGATTGGAGATGACGAATGACATTTCTTCCTCCAAAATGGTGAGATAGCGTGTTGATTGGAGATGGCCTAACTGTTTGGTAAAATAACTTTTTTGGCTTAACTTATTAATGTAAAAAGCTGGAAATGAAAAAGCTACTTTGAGTAGCTTATTGGTATCAACTTATTGCATTTCGTTTTAAAAGTTTAATTTATCATTTTATCCTTAATACTTGTTGGTTATTGTAGTGTTCATATTTATTCAATTTTTATTTAAATTTAAATTTATATTTTAATATTATCAGAACCGCCTAGAGCTCGATATTTGAATTGAATATTGCATAAGACACACACACATACATATAATTGTACTAACCATTATATTAAATTATTATTAACAACTTATGTTTATTCAATTTTTATTTCAAATTATATTTTTAATATTCAATAATTATTAACTACAGAGTATTTATTTACAATTATAACGTTATTAATAATAACTAGTAATTCACCCGCGCGATGCACGGAAAAAAATTATGTTATTATAAATATAAATAAAAAATAGAAAAACTAAAATATTTTAAATTATTTAATATAATAATATTTTTGAGCTTCCATTGGTCAAGTATTTATTATTTTTATAGAATACAAAATTACAATTAAAATTAAAATTAAAATTAAAATTAAAATTAAAATTAAAATTTTGTATGGTTAATATAATCTCTAATTATGTGCATATTCAAATAAACTTATAGAGATAATTTACATAATTACATTGATTTATTCTTAATTGTAATTCATCTATATTATAATTTTCACAATACAAATAATAACTAAGATAATTACATTTGGAAAGCAAATTTCAAATTTTGTATGTGTAAATTTAAACTCTAATTGAACACATTTTTTATATGATTATATAATATATATATATATATAGCTATTTTATTTTTCAAAAGTATATTTTTTATATGATTATATAATATATAGTTATTTTATTTTTTAAATGTTGTGTTTTTTTTTTTTTTTTATAATAAAGGATGTTGTGACATTAATTGTAACATTAATTATTTCCCAAACCATATAGCTTTATTATATAAATGATAAAGGATATAATATATAGCTATTTTATTTTTCAAAAGTATATTTTTTATATGATTATATAACATATAGATATTTTATTTTGTATGGTTAATATAATCTCTAATTATGTGCATATTCAAATAAACTTATAGAGATAATTTACATAATTACATTGATTTATTCTTAATTTTATTTTATCTATATTATAATTTTCAAAATACAAATAATAAGTAAGATAATTACATTTGGAAAGCAAATTTTAAATTTTGTATGTGTAAATTTAAACTCTAATTGAACACATTTTTTATATGATTATATAATATATAGCTATTTTATTTTTCAAAAGTATATTTTTTATATGATTATATAATATATAGCTATTTTATTTTTTAAATGTTGTTTTTTTTAATATAATAAAGGATGTTGTGGCATTAATTGTAACATTAATTATTTCCCAAACCATATAGCTTTATTATATAATAAAGGATTAATAAAATAAAAATAATAGTTAAAAATAATAATTAATAATAACACAACGATAACAACAAACTGTAAAAGTACTTTAATTGGTCTTTTGATTCACGGAAGGTTAGATTACCTTAAGGAATGTTAGACTGCTCATTGATGAGAATGTTAGATTCTTTATTTGGTTAAAATTGAAGTATGTAATATAAACCTGTTTAGGTTAGGGTTATATATATATATATATATATATATATATATATATATATATATATATATATATATATATATATATAGTATGATTGACGTGCTAAGAGTCTTCCAAGTGAAACATAGGGTAAGATCAACAGCTCAAATAAATGAAAATTTAGAAAATAAAAAACGCGTTTCCTAGAAATTGGATGCATTCTCCCCATATCATGTTGATCTGATGTACCTTAATGCACCTTAAAGTGTTGAATTGGTGCACCTTAAGTGTTAAAATGACGGACATTAAGTGTTAAAATGACGCACCTTAAGTGTTAAAATGGTCCATCTTAAGTGTTAAAATGATGCACCTTCAATGTTAAAAATGACGCACTTTAAGTGTTAAAATGGTGCACTTTAAGTGTTAAAATGACGAACATTAAATGTTAAAATAGCGCACAAGTGTTAAAATGGCACCACCTTAATACGTGTTAAAATGACGCACTTTCAGTGTTAAAAATGACGTACATTAAGTGTTAAAAGGACGTACCTTAAGTATTAAAATGACACACCTTAAGTGTTAAAATGGCGCACCTTAAGTATAGAACTGATGCACTTTAAGTGTTAAAATGATGCACCGTAAACTTTGAAAATACGCATTTTAAGCTTTACAATTACGCACCTTAAGTTTTCAAGTATAAAACTGACGCACCTTAACTGTTAAATGACGCACCTTAAGCTTTCAACAATACGCAGGGCACTAAAATTACAGTGAAGCACACCAGGGGACTAGATTAAATCAATAATTCATTTATGGCGGAAATGACAACAAGAGAAAGCATGAGTCACGTCAATTAATATGATTTTGTGTTGCAAAAATTATACTTAAGATATTTTTCTCTAAAACTGCTATCCAGTTGATAATCTTGCTATGTTACAATAGTACAATACAGTAAAGTCACTTCGTGCGACTAGACCACAAGGCCATTAGTTTGTGTGTGTGTATATATATATATATATATATATATATATATATATATATATATATATATATATATCACAAAAAGGTAACTACTAGTGACCAGGTTGTCAATTGTCAAATAAGTCCAACCCATTTGTTTTTTAAGATAAATGCTCCATTGTAATCTTCACATAACTACACAAGAAAAATATATAAGAAATAACGAGGCACACAGACTCAGCAAAACAGGCAAAGATAAAGTTAGAAGACGACGAAGAAAGAAATGTTTAGAATCAGAGGACACTCAAGTTAATTGCTAATTTTTGAAAACATGATAAAAATAAGATCAATCACAATGATTAAGATTTTTAAAATTTTTTGTAGGTGGTAACATTTCACCTCATCACTATATAAAAAATAGAGTAAATACCAATGGACATCCTTTGATTTTGGTGGCACTGCCACTTTTAGTCCTCACCTTTTAAATCAACCACTTCCAGTCCTCATACTTTTTGTTTCTAACCATCTATGGTCCTTCCGTTACACTTGACCATCTAATGCCGTTTTTTCAAGGACAATTCGGTCCTTTCATAATTAATGTATTAAGTATTTTTTTTGAAAGAAATTACGCGCCTTGAGAAAATGCCTAATTTTCAGCTAATTTTAATTTCAAGAATGGACCGAATTTCCCTTGAGAAAACGGCATTAGATGGCCAGGTGTAACGGAAGGACCATAAATGGTTAGAACAAAAAGTATGAGGACTAGAAGTGGTTGATTTAAAAGGTGAGGACTAAAAGTGGCAGTGCCACCAAAGTCAGAGGATGTTCACTGGTATTTAATCTAAAAAATAACATATTATACAATAGATCATGATCCACATTACAGTGTATACAATAAGAAATGCTCATGTTTTGTGTATTAAAAATTCATTATTTGATAATAATAAAATAATGAACTTTCATTACACAAAAATGAACATTCAATATATTAAAAATAAATTTTCAATACATTAAAAATGAACTTTATGTTAGTAGTTCACCTTACAAGATATACAATGATCAATGGTATAATGATTGATCAAAAATAAACTTTATGTCCGTAGTTCAAAAAATCAAGTATATGTGTTCACTTGAGTTACCATGATTTACATAATCTCCATATGCTTTGTCGGTCCAGTGCGTTAGGGACCCTTGAGATTGAGGATTCAACATTTTGAAAATAATGATTGATAAAAAGTCTATAAATCCTTCATTTTTAATGGTTCATGTTTTTCTTTTTTTTTCTTCAATTTTTTATGGGTCGACACCATTCTAGTTAATTATTATAATTTATAATTGTAATTATAATTTATTATTTTTTAGCACAAAAGGCGAATAATGCCCCCAATGAAGCTCAAATTCACAACTTCTGATATGAGAGTCTAATTCGAGTGCCATTAGACTACAATGTCTTGGCTATAATTATTACTCCTTATAATTTATAATTTCATTAAGCATATCAAATTAAATATATAAAAAAATATTAAAATTTTAGTTATAGCTTTTTAATTTAATTAATAATTATAAAAATTGGAAAAGATGATATAAAAAATGATGCCAAGAATAGCAGTAATCGCTGCTCTTGGCAAATTAGTGGAAGTCATTTCTTTACACTGAAACGTTCATGTTCGAACAAAGTACAAACCAATTCCTGGCCATTATAAATCCTCACACAAGAATACGAACAAAGCAGACAAGAAGAATCACAGAGTAAGGATCAGAGAAGCCGGCAAAGACAGACAGAGATGCCCGGAATCAGAGGACCATCCGATTACTCGCAGGAACCCCCTCGCCACCCTTGCCTCAAAATTAACTCCAAGGTCTCTTTCTTTCTCCTTCCCAACCCTTGCGTTTCATAATCTGCTTGTATACGTGATTTCGTGGATTGATGATTTGGGAGATTGCATTTGATATCATATCATTATCTCTGTACTTGTTATTCCAATTTTGGATTATAAAGCACGAATTTTTTACTGATTTTTTGAAGTAATTATTGAAGTAACTGTGCCGGTAGTTAATTGAAGACTGTAATTTTGTATTGGAGTAGGAACCCTTCAATGCCGAGCCGCCTCGTTCTGCTTTGGTTTCGTCTTATGTGACTCCTGTCGATCTCTTTTACAAGAGAAACCATGGACCTATTCCTGTTGTGGAAGACATCGAGAGGTTTTGCTGCTTCTCTACCCCTTGTTCAAATTTTGTTTTTTAATTTCTCTAATGTCATTTTGGCCAATAATGACTGCTTGGCTGAGCAGATATTCAGTTACTCTATCTGGTCTAATTGGACATCCCAAGGAGCTCTTCATGAGAGATATATGGTGAGAATCAATAACTTATAATTTTCTTATTTTCTATTTGGTAAGTGGAACTCATACCGTTCCCTGATTTCTAGGAAACTTCCCAAACATACTGTCACTGCCACTTTACAGGTAAGAGCTCAACATCTTCTTTTGGTGAAGCCTGTACAGTTAACCCCGTATGGGGTCCTCCTAGTATAGTGGATTTGTCACGTTTAGTCCTGAACTTTCAATTGACCACCTGTGGTCCTTCGACTTTCAAATTGTTACCATCCGTGGTCTAAGTTAATGGTCCTAACTTTCAACCAGCTGTGGTCTTTTTGTAAAGACCATGGGTGGTTAAAATTTGATAGTTGAAGGATCATGGGTGGCTAACTTGGACCACAAACGGTAACAATTTGAAAGTGGAAGGACCATGTGTGGTTAATTTGAAATTTTGGACTAAATGTGGCAAAACCAGTATACTTGGAGGACCCCAAATGGTATTAACTCAAGCCTGTACTAATGATTGACTTCAATTTCTCTTAAGTTTTTGTGATTTAGAGATTATTAAGGGGTATATGATATGGCTTTCCCTTTCCAGTGTGCTGGTAATAGGAGGACTGCAATGAGCAATACCCGAAAAGTTAGAGGAGTTGGCTGGGATATTTCTGCTTTAGGAAATGGTTAGTTGATTGAGCCTTCACACTCCTTTATCTACAAAAAGAAAGTGGTTTCTTTTTCATTGATGTTGGAAAGGATTATAAATTTATTCTTATCTTAGTCCCTGCTTGAGCAGCTTACTCCACAATTATTCATTGATTATTATTCTGGAAAAATCATATTAAGGGGTTGTGCTTGTCCTTTCAGCTATTTGGGGTGGAGCAAGGTTGGCAGATGTACTAGAACTGATTGGAATACCTAAGCTGACAAGTATGACACCATCAGGAGGAAAGCATGTTGAGTTTGTGAGCATTGATAAGTGTAAGGTGATTATTTTGCTTATCTGACAGTGCTTCATGATTTTTCCTTGTATATTGCTTGATATCAATAGAAGTGATTGGAATACATATGTGATTATAGGAGGAAAAGGGAGGCCCTTATAAAGCATCAATTCCACTAAGTCAAGCTACAAATCCTGTAGCTGATGTCTTACTTGCTTATGAGATGAATGGAGAGGTATTATTTCTCATTATTTGGTAGATATGCATTACATTTTAGTTTTCTGATGCTTATGGTTATAGTTCTGTACAATCACGTTCTTCCTTCCCTTTCCTCTTCAGGAATAGGATTCTTGTAAACTAATGGCCCGTTTGGTACACCGTAATTTCGTTGTTAAGGAATTGAAATTGAATGAACATTACATTGTTTGGTTTGAGGGAATTGCAATTCCCTCCTTTTGTTGAATTGCAATTCAATGGATGTGAGGAAGAAAAAATAGATGAAATGACACTACTACCCTTGGTTATTATTACTATTATTATTACACAAGGGTATTTTGGTCTTTATACCACTTCTTTCCTTCTCAATTCCAATAATTCTATTTCTCCTTACCAAACAACGTAGTTTGAATTCCTTATTTATTCCCACCTTATTCTTTTCCCACCGAATTACAGTTCCTTCCTTCCAACCAAACGCCCTGTTACAGATAAACAATGGTTGTATAAGAGGTTTAACAAATTTATCAATTTTTGAATCTTTACAAGTGCTTAGTATAATGAAATGCTGTGTGTTTTTTCATCTTTTATGTATGTTCCATTTTGTTGTTTCTAGATTACTTTCATTATTGCCCATGTATGAGAGAGGGCAGATAAATATTATTGTAGATGTTTTCCTACTCTGATATGATGTTGCTGGTTCACAAATGAAGACACTGAATAGGGACCACGGCTATCCATTGCGTGTGATTGTCCCAGGAGTAATAGGTGCCCGATCAGTTAAGTGGCTTGATTCAATCAATATCATAGCTGAAGAATGCCAGGTGTGCACTTGTGTAAACATTCAGTATGATGATACTATCTGCCTTCCAATGCACTTACTTTGTAGTACTGCTCTGCAGGGATTTTTTATGCAAAAGGACTATAAGATGTTTCCACCTTCTGTTGATTGGGATAATATCAATTGGTCTACTAGGAGACCACAAATGGATTTCCCAGTGCAGGTAACTAGTTGATGTTTGTGTATCAGCTGTGATGATATTTCTTGTTCTCTTACACCTTAGAAGACCAAATGCTAACTTTGAGGGTCTATTGTTTTTTTCTCTAATTAATTTGGCATCGGGACTTGGGATCCTATGCTTTCTTAGTTGCTTAAAGTCATTGTCTAACAATTTTTCCACTAATATGGCGGTCAAGATCCTTGGTCTTATTGGTTGTTTGAAGTCATTGGTTTATTGCTTGGATACAAATCACCTTCTACTATTTTCATAATGTACCCCCAAAATAATAAAAGATAAATAAAATAAACCAACAAAAGCCCCTGTCCAACAAAAGTTAGAAGTTAAGAACAGAAGGTAAAAATGTAAAATCATTATGCGAATCTTATGTACATTGTTTGTTGCTTTACAGAGTGCAATATGCTCTTTGGAGGATGTTAGTGTCGTAAAGCATGGAAAGGTTAGCATCATTATGGATGACTCTTATTATCTCTTTGCATGCTATTAGCCATGTAAATTTATATTCTTTTCTTGAGATTAACAAATTACAAATTGATATTGGCATCTTGTATGTATGGTGTACCTGGTAAAAACGTATTTGTCATATAGGGCATGTTTAGTTCAGGAATTACACATTAGAGCGTGTTTTACCTATGACTCTGTTTGCAGGGCTATTTTTAGAGCTTATATTTTATTTTAAACTGTAAATAAGGCAATAAGCTATCTCCTCTGGTGGTAAATAGAGTATAATATAAGCTCTTATTTTGAAACACCATCACCCATAATGTTTCCAAATATATACTCCGAACTTTTATTTTTTATTTTTCTAGATTTTACAAAAATGACACCCTTTATCCTCTCCCATTAGAACCTAATCTTTCTTTATGGCTCCACATAAAAAAATTATCTCAGTTAATAATATCATTTTTTTAAAAAAAATCAAAAGAAATAACACTATCTTTTAAAGAGTAGTATCTTGTATTTTGGTAACTGTAACTGCATGGAATTATTTATTCTGGTTAACTGCAAACTGCAATAGTATCTTATGGTGATGAGATTATTTGATATTCGTTTCACTCCAGAGACATTAAATGTAACCTTCAAAGCATATTGGATCTTCTAGTTTGTGCTATACCTTCATACCAGGAATGACATGTCAAAAAAATTATTGTATTCACAATTCTTGACTAAAAAGAGTTTTCTTTTCATTATTCAGATTCTATGATGCATTTTTCTTGTATTTTCAGATAACTATTAAGGGGTATGCAGTTTCAGGAGGTGGGCGAGGCATTGAAAGGGTAGATATATCTATTGATGGTGGTAAAACATGGATTGAAGCCTCCAAATACCAAAAAACTGGCATTCCATATATTTCTGATGATGAATTCAGTACTGACAAATGGGCATGGGTTCTTTTTGAGGCCGAGGTTAATGTTTCACACAGTGCTGAGATAGTTGCCAAAGCGGTACGTTTCTAATTTGGTACATCAAAATCTATCATATTGAGCAAACCCTTATTACAATTTATGCAAGACTTATAAGTATTTGGATTTTCGATTATTAAGCCTACTATAGTTCACTATTTTTTTTTTTTTTTTTTTTTACTTCATTAATCATTCCATTTGTTTGATACTTGACAGGTGGATTCATCTGCAAATGTCCAACCTGAAAATGTTGGAGATGTTTGGAACTTGAGGGGAATACTGAACACTTCATGGCATAGGGTTCAAGTGCGTGTGGGCCAATCAAATCTGTAGGCCTAATAGAAATATAGTGTGAGTATTGTTTCACAATCTGAGCAGTAACCTGTTTTCGGTTTAATTTTCTTTTAAGTTTTAAGGCCATCTGCTAAGACAAGTGACCTTTGGTGGAGTATTGCTTCAAACTGATTGCTTTTTTGGAGCAATGATAAACATTTTATTTGCATTTGACCCCAATGCTATTGACATTTTGTTTGCACAAGAATAAGAATGTATCTATTCTTACTCAAATTGGGGTGACTATCGGTCGGTTTTCGATTAATAATCGAAAAAATAATCACTTTTGTATAACCGAGGTACTTCTCATAACCGAACCGACCGAAAAACAAAATTTTTGATCGGTTAAGTTCGGTTATTTTTAACCGAAGCAGTACTAAATTTGCACTACTACAAATACTTGAGAACTTTGAGCATAATAAATTGATTAAGAATTAATTTTGACAGATGCACGTTGATGTTGCTTGTTACAGTATAAATCTTTGAATCTTGTTATATTGTATTATTACAATAAAGTAATATGGGGTTGTTTTAGGTTATGTTTCCAGAATCCAGATGGCTTAGTTTCTTTGTGTAGACTTGCTATTTTCAACATAAAAATAATGGACTAATGTTTAGTTTTAACATTTTTCATGTTGTTAACTGGTTCATATATTAAAATCTTAATCCATATGATTTCTTTGTTCAAATGAGCCTTGTATTAAACTAGTAATTGGACTTTGTTATTTTAGAAATATTGTTCATTTAAAAATATGCATATGTTTTCTTGTATTAAATCCCAAAGGTAGGAAAAAACACTTTCAAACAATAATATTAAGTTAAAATATATTATAAAATTACTAATTTTATTTCTTTCACTTATTTAAGCATTGTTTTTTCGGTCGGTTATCGATTTTTTTTAAGAAAACCGGCCGAAAAATCGAAATAACCGAAAATTTTTGAACTAGAAAACCGATAACCGAACTTTTCAGGCAATTCAGTTATCGGTCAACGGTTTTTCGGTCGGTTTGTTTTTTTGCTCACCCCTAACTCAAATGATGCCCTTCTGTTGATGCTTAAGTTTTCCTCCCAATGCAATCATAAAACAGAAAAATCTGGAGTAGATAGTTGATATCTTTTCTTTTTAAAACATTTGAAGGAATAGATAGAGAATGGATTAGTATTCCATGAAATATGTATATTCCGCGGTTTAGTTTATTGTTTATACCATAAAATAAAATTTTATGGAATTGGTTATTCACTTTGCAATGGTATAATTATTTCCAAGACCCATTGAATTTGTTATTCTTGCCTCATAGGCTCATAGCTAAAGTTTCATGATAAAAAAAAAAAAAAAAAAAAAAAAACCCTTATATGAGTACACACACGTAAACATACACGTGTATGCACAAGAATATACACATATTACAAATTTATTTGTTTATTTATTATTGAGTATTCATGTGAATATATATATATATATATATATATATATATATATATATATATATATATATATATATATATATATATTAATTGTTTGAAAATTTAAAATTAAATGTGACAAAATCACTATACTGAAAGGATCTGAGATTAACTCTGTGAAACAATTAAGTCTGGAATACTACTGTATAGATTGAAATTCAATGTAAAAGGATTTGGTAAAGAAAGATGATTCAGGTCAGGGTGACACTGCAAAAAGAAATCCTGCTTGCATAACCAAAAAAGAAGAAAAAACATTCAATGTTGTAAACCAGACTTTGAACCAGCAATGTCCAATGCTAGCTTTTATTATGAGAATGAGTTGAGATGTTGCAGTCTAATGAAATGAAACAGTTGCATAGAGAGAGTTTCACATCTTTCTTGGGGCATCTGAAGCTGGTTTGCGTTTCAGGTAGCGAATTACAGCATCTTCAACCCTGTAAATCAAACAAACCAAGCAATTATAACTCCAATAATCTCATCCCATGTATCCATGAATAGATTTATATGTCCCGGGACATAACTCAGTGGTCGAAAGGTTGATTGTGGGTGTATAGTGACCTAACAAATACCCGAATTTGAATCTCCTCAATGAGAAAAGATCTGTCTTGGGGCAAAAAGCAAGCTTTGCCTCACTGAGGCGCATCCTGCTAATACTCAGGTTTAACTCTCCTCAATGGGAAGAATCTCAGTTTTGGAACAAAAAGCAAGCACTCAGACCCTGCCTCATTGAGACAAATCTTGCAAATATCTCTGGGAAAGGATCTCCATCAACACTTAGACCCTGTCTCATTGAGACAAATCCCGGGAGGTTCAAATCTCCTCAAATCTCAGTTTTGGAACAAAAAGCAAGCACTCAGACCCTGCCTCATTGAGACAAATCCAGCAAATATCCTTGTTTGAATCTGAGAAAGGATCTCAACACTTAGACCCTGTCTCATTGAGGCAAATCCCACAAATATCCGTGTTTGAATCTCCTCATTGAGGCAAATCCCACGAATATCCGGGTTTGGGGTCTCCTCATAAGGAAAGGATCTTAGCACTTAGACCCTGCCTCAATAACATCCCGCAACTTACATAATAAGCAGTTTATGGAGATAAAATGAGTTAGTTCCACCAGGGAGCCCTTGTCTTTGAGCAATTTCAAATTTAGTCAATGTTTTTGTCATTTAACATCCTAGACTATTTTTTAAACATTTTAGTCATTCTCATGACTTTTCCTATTTTAGTAAGGACATTTTTGTCTCTTTACATTTTTCTTTTTGTTATTTTTCCAATTTCAACCAGTTTAATTGATTTATTACTTTACTAAAAATTGGTTGAAAAATATTATTAATAAAAAATCAGAGATTACTTAAAATTCTAAACCAATTAAACTGGTTGAAACCGGGAAAAAACGCAAAAGACAAAAATGCCCTTACTAAAATTAGGAAAAGCCACGAAAAAATGTTCAAAAAATAATAGTCACATCTGGTGGAATTAACTCAGATAAAATAGTGATGAGAAGAGTTACCAGGGTTGGTTGTACACATCTGACTTGTGCTCATTGTGACTACTACTACTTTCCCCACCATCAAACTTTACACCCTTGCTATGAGAACCAAGTACACCATTAACAAACTCAACAGGTGACTGACTGAATCCAAGAAGCAGTGCCCTTTTCCTCTGGTGTTCTTGGAGCTTCCTCATATCTTCAGAAATCGATTCCTCGAAAACGCCAAGCTCTTTACTCTTGTCTATGCTGCCCAGAAAATTATCCAATTCCTTCTGTATAGGGAAGGGCACATCAACCACCACATCATAACACGCAATCCCAGCAGGCATCTTCCCAGAAAGTGTAATCCTGTGCTGTAAATGAATGGGTTGGGGAGGTGACAAATGGGGAGTGATCTTTAATGGCACCTCTGTGAGCTTAACCACACCTCTCCCAAACACTCTCCGAAGCGGCGGGTCACAATAGAAGCAAGAAGGGTCATCAGGAACCCTTAGCTTTCTGCCATTAATGTACTGCCAAATTGCATGGACAATTCTTGAACGGCTCTCAACTTCAAGGCCTATTACTGCTCTCAAAGCTGGTGAAACTTTGTACTTTTCAGGGAAGTTGTTGAGGTGTAATGTGATGCCCACAGTGAATTCTTGATCCCCCTTTCTTTTGATCTCGAAGCCATCGTTAAGAGCAGGCGATCGGGCTCGATTATCCCAGGTTATAAGATGGTTGTCAGGGTAGAGCTTCTGGTCCAAGGAAATGGTGACTCTTTTGAGGAAAGAGGGAAACTTTGCTTGGCTCTGTTCCAAAACCCTGCCCACTATTACCAGAGTCCATGAAGGAGGCTCTGCAGAATTTGGGCAGTCCTGGTTAGCAAAAGTGTTGAATATATAAACCCGAAGGGTGTTCTTAACAAAAGATGGCGGTTTCATTAGTGCCTCCTGGACAGCAGCTTTCTTTCTGGCAATGGCTTCATCGACTCGAGACTCCATATCAAGCAGCTGGGCATAGAGAACAGGTTCGACGCTAGTCCTGTTTGATAAATAACTGTTAGCTTATGGTAGAAAAATGTTTGGTAAATTAGCTGTTTGGTATAATTTTATTTCTCAAAAAACTAATTGAAAAAGTTGCTTTTGAACAGTTTTTTAAATTTGAGCATTTTTTAATCAAGTCAAGCAACTAATAGTCCAAAATTAGCTGATAAGCTAACTATTTTACCGAACAGGGCCGCCATGGTTTTCAGCAGGGAGCTTCTGTTGTTTCTCCTTACGAGCAGCCGGGGCTATGGGAGGTGGTGGTGATGCCAGTGGGTGCTGGGTACTAGTACCACCCAGAGGTTGAGGTTGAGATTGAGATTGAGATTGAGATTGTTGTAACTGAGCCAGAAGATGGGCGTGAAATGGAGAGATTTGAAATCCAGGAGGGGGTGTTAGGGGAATAGCAACATTATTGGGCATGGCAAATGGAGAATTGGCAAAAGGAGATGAAAACCCAGTGTTCTTGGCAGGCTGTTGATTGTTGTTGGCAGACATGATTACACAAACTGAACAAAGATTCTAGCTTTTCAGGAGGATACCAAGAACTGAGGCCCTGTACTCAAAAAACAAAAGATTCAAAGCAACAAATTAGAGGAATGAGAAAACAAGGAGGGTATCTCAGATCAATCTCTAACACAAAGGGAAAAACCCTGTACTAGACTAGACTCAAGTTTTTTTTGTGGGAAATAGTAAAAATAGTGTAAAAAATTGAGCCAGGAAAAATTGCATTTTTTGTCCTTCGGTTATACTCGTGATACAAACTTAGTTCCTAAGTTATATGTCTGACCATCTTTAACATATAAATTATTCACGAAGTGGAGAGTTTAGTCCCTCATGGACTATTTCTACCATCAATTTTTCACTTAATAAAATGGCTGATTTGGTCCTTCAATTCAATGACTAAAATTGACACTTCATGCATAATTTAGGAGTTAAAAGATTGTTACACATGTAATTCAAGGAGTAAGTCTATACCACGAGTATAACTAGAGGACCAAAATGCAATTTTTTCTTTAAAAAAATTATAATTGAAACATGCGTTCCATCCCAACTAAAAGTTATAAATGCCGATTACTTCTCATGTATATATGCAAGAATGCCGATTACTTCACATGTATATATGCAAGCTGATTACTTTGACAAGTTCCAAGACCTTTGACATGAAATTGACAACTCTGATATCAAATTGAAGTATATGTTTTATTTCAATTAAAAATCTAAATTGACAGATAGATTGCACATTTATGTTTATATATTATATGCTCAATAATTCAACATAAGAATGTAAAGAGTATGGGAAAGAAGAAAACCGCAATTTTATAATGGTTCAACAATGTTCTGATCCATTATATCACCTAAGAACTCTTTCATTAGAATTTCATAATCTATACTTTGATCCTCTTTATTCTTTGTTAGAATCACTACCAAACTTTGATAAAAGAGTTACATTGACTATAACAATAGCCCTTACTCTTCAACAAATTAAGCACACCATCATTCATGGGTGGGTTTCTTGACCATCTCTAATAGCCAACTAACAAATCCCATAGCTTCTTACAGCAAATTCATAAATTCAAGGTTTTCAAGTTATATATACTTTAATTGTCTTTCTATAAAGTAGTAAGTATACAAATATGGTTTTATAAATTGAGTGAACTATTAAGTAATATGTAATTTCAATGAGTCAATCTAAAGACTTGGAAAGCAATTAGGATAATTTAAGCATTAGATATAAGAACAACTTGATATTAAAATTTAAGAATATAATGTTTGGATGAGTAAATGCAAGATAGATTGAGTTGCAGTGCTCAAATAAATGCTCTAATTACCCCTATGCATAGTTATGAAATAAAGGTAATCAAATTCTAGGAGTAGAGTATACGAGGCATTATTGAATGAATTTTTTGAGTTTCACAGTGGATAAAATTTAGAGAACTTTGCTGGCTATTAGATAGGAGTAGGGGGCCAAGGACCTTGTGGTTCAATGGCATCAAGTTGCTTTTTCATAGGAGAGATTGTAAGTTCGAGCTTTAGTGGAGGTGATATTGGCTCTTTGTGCTTCATTTGGTTGGGAAAGTAGTTATGAACAAATATTACATTGTAATAGAGTCAGTAGTATTCAAAAAGAAAAGAAATGCAAGCTCTAAGAGCAAAAGTGTTTTTTTTTTTTTTTTTTTTTTTTTGGGGGGGGGGGGGGGGGGGGTGGTGGGGGCGTTTAGTGTAGGCTTGGAGTAAGGAGTCCTATTTTTCCCAACCAAATAAGCACTTTTCCAAAGTTAACCTTCCCGCGGTCAAAACAAGACTTACAAATAGCAATCAGAAGATATTGTTTGCAAGTTTTTCTCGTCATTCAAAAAAATTGTTAGAGAAATTCAATTGAAGTAAATAAGGGTCAAGCTGCCATTTAGTACAAATTTTGGAAAACTAAGGCGTTTGGTTCACAGAATGTTAGACTACCTTAGAGAATGTTAGATTGTTGGGAATGTTAAATTTCTGTGTTTGGTTTAAAACTAAGGTATGTAAATAAGACAACGGTAATAAGACAAATTGATTAAGATGCCAAAAGTCCAAAATTAGTAATAAGATAAGCGAATGTGAGATCTCACATTCCCTTCCAATAGTTAAAAACTTAGGGTGTGTTTGGTTTGCACATGGGAATTGGAATCGTAATGAGTATCAAATACTTGGTAATGCTAATGGGTTTTAGTGAAAGTATTTTGCATGTTATGGTAGTAGGGTAGAATGAGAAAGATTATCAATAATGTTGTTTGGTTATGTATGATCCTATAATGGGAATAAAGATTTTAAAAATACAAAAACACAAAATCAAGACAATTGATTCTAATATAAAGACATCAAAAACACCAATATGAACAAAAGAAATAAAAACAAAAATCTAAAAGCACTAATCAAAGAGGATGAGAAGGAATAAAGGAATGAAAAGGGATGATACCCTTATTTTATTTGGGTATGAGTTTTTCAATTAAGAGGGTGTTTGAAATCTATAGTAGTGTTCTAAAAACCTATCAACCAAACAATATCAATCACTTTGATACCCATATATTCATTAGAACTAAACCTGTCAACCAAACACACCCTTATTAGTGTGGAGGTTATGTGATATTCCCTCAGAAAATTACATAACCTGAACCAAACATGGAAATCTTATATTTCCAAGCAAATATAACCTTAGTTATCTTATATAACTTGAGCCAAACGCCCCTAAGAGTAATGTTTGTTGAGCATATAGTCATAAATGTGCAATCTAATTATCAGCTTAAACTTTTAGTTGAGATGGAGCACATGCTTCAATTATGTTATTCACCTTTAAAAATGTTCCCTTCATAGTTTCCATCCTGACATGACATTGTTTGATTGGTTATTTTTTTATTATTAAAAGTTAGCCAATTCATGACAACCAATAATTATACACCATGTCATGGAAGGAATTTAAGAACCAAAAAATTGGAAGGGGTAAGAAGAATTTTTCAAATTATAATTTAATTTGTTCCAAAATGTCCACAATTGGAGTTTCATTGTCCATCTTGAAAACTTTTGTCCAAAGTGATCTCTTTTGAAACTAATGGATTTAGAATCATTTTGGAAAAACTAAATTGAAGGAATACAAGTAACGAACTTTTGTCCAAAGTGATTATTTGATTTATAATACGTTTTAATTCGGTATGAATACAAAACGTATTATAAATTATATAAATCAAAATGTAATGTTTCTTTTATAATATTTTTTTTTTAGTTATAACAAATTACGAGATCAATAATTTGACATTTCAACAACATATTTAACATAATAACGAAATTTTAATCAAATTAAAGAATCTAGAATCCAAGGGTTCCAAAAAAAAAACTATAAACCTTAATCAACATGTAAATTATTATAAAACTTAGTGCTAATCGGTAATTGCTAGTAGTAAATATGATTATACAGTATTTAGTAGCTAATTCACACAAAACACCCACAACAACAAGGACCACAAGGTCTACACCCAAATTAGACAGAATACTCATAATTCTCAACAAATTTCTTAAGACAAACTTTCACAAATCGGGTAAAACTCAAATATTCTCAATAAAGCTTTAATCAATTTCTTATGAAATGAATTAACTAATAAATCAACATTCACAAATAAAGAAAGTAACTAGATTTAAGAAATAAAAACGAGTTTCTAAATTTTGACCTTTTGTGTTAATGGCGTATCGCCGTCGGTAGCCGAATAGAACAAATCAGTAAACTTTGACCTTTTGTGTTAACGCGTATCGCCGTCGTCGGTAGCCGATTAGAAGTGATTGGTGACGTGAGGTGTTGTAGGTTGGATCCTAGAGGCGTAAACGTCTCGTCCTCGTCTTCGAAACCTTTTGACGTTCTACGTTAGTTCTACGCTTTAAGGCAAGGTTATATAGGATTTGAGTTTGTTGTCGACTCGCTTGTTTTTAACTTTTTAAAAATAATTAGCCCCCAAACAATGTCATTTTAGAATTAAAATATTTAAAAATGAATTTTTTTTGTGGGGTCCACTTACCCTACCACGGCTCTACCACTATGGTATATGGATTTAATTACTTTCCTTCGTGCGGAATTCGTGTACGGTTAGCAGAGGGAGGGGGTGGGGCATGGGAAGGAGAATTTCTAAGGTGTTGACCAACAATAATGGTACTAGCACCAAAGCCTTATGAATAACAAGACTTACAAATAACAATCAGACCTTAGATAGTGATTGCAATTTTTATGGTCATTCAAAAATATTGTTAGAGAAATTCAATTGAAGTAATTGAAGGTGAAGCTGCCATTTAGCACAAAATTTGAAAAACTAACTGTTATATATGGGTTGTTCATAATAAAAATAAGAGTAATGTTATTACTCCTTGAAATGTTCCCTTCATATCAACAAGGACCACAAGGTCTACACCCAAGTTACACAGAATACTCATAATTCTCAACCAATTTCCTAAAACAAATTTTCACAATGGGGGTAAAACTCAAATATTCTCAATAAAACTTTAATCAATTTCATATGAAATAAATTAACTAATAAATGAACATTCAAAAATAAAGAAACTAGATTTAAGAAATAAACACGAGTTTTCAAAATTTGACCCTTTGTGTTAACGCCGTCGGTAGTCGGTTAGAAGTGATCGGTGACATGAGGCGTTGTGGGTTGGATCCTAGAGGCGTTATAGTCTCGTCTTTGGCTTCACAACCTTTTGTCGTTCTACGTTACTTATAAGGTTTATGGCAAGGGATATAGGGTTTGAGTTTGTTGTCAACTCGCTTGCTTTTAACGTTTTAAAAATAATTAGCACGCAAACAATATAATGTCATTTTATAATTAAAATATTTAAAAAGGAAAATTTTTAGTGGGGTCCACTTACCCTACAACGACTCTACCGTTATGGTATATAAATTTAATTATATTTTTTTCCGTGCGAGGTTCGTGTAAGGTTAGTAGGGGAGGGGGTAGGATCCACTTCTGTTGTTTTGCGTTACTTCTAATGTTTATGACAATGTATATATGGTTTGAGTTTGTTGTCGACTCACTTGCTTTTAAACTTTTAAAAATAATTAGCTCCCAAACAATGTCATTTTAGAATAAAATACTTAAAAAGAATTTTTTTTAGTAGGATTCACTTACCTTACAACGGCTCTATCAGACATGTATGCCATAGGAGCCAACATTTGTTGGAGAGTCGGTTGGTCGATTGGAGAGTCGCCATTGTCGGTCGAAGATGTCGCCGGCGGTCTAGGCGACGCGACCGTTCTCCCCCAATATGAGTTTCGCGGTCAGTTGTCGTATCGGAGTTGCGACCATCGGCTATAGCAGGTGTTGCGGTCAGCGAATCCAGTAGTAGATCCGACAGGCGACTCCAGCGAGAGAAGCAACCGGAAATATTTAATCTGCTGCCTGTTCCTAGCGTTCGACGCTCCAGTGGGGTTGTCCCGTGCCCGATGGCGTTTTCCGTGATGCTATTGACAACCGAAAAGCGGGAAATGAAGTGTGGAGTAATATTGGTTATTCGAAAAATTTTGGCAAGAAATAATATTCCAATTATGTAGTTGATATTCTTGGTAGTATTATATTATGAAAATGTTATATAGGATAATTATATTAGAATTATATTACCAAATTAAATATTGACATTTTGTGTTAACTACTTATCCCCGTCGGCAGTCGATTTGAAGTGGTAGGTGATGTGAGGCGTTGTGGGTTGGATGCTAGAGGTGTTATCGTCTTGTCTTTGGCTTCACAACTTCAGCCTTTAAAATATTTAAAAAGGAATTTTAAAATTAAAATATTTAAAAATGATTTTTTTTTTAATGGGATCAACTTACCGAATAACGGTTCTACCGCTGTGGTATATGGATTTAATTAATTTTTTTTCGTGCGGGGTCCGTGTAAGGTTAATAGGGGAGGGGTTGGTCCACTTTTGCCGTTCTGCGTTACTTATAAGCTTTATGGCATGGTATATAGGGTTTGAGTTTGTTGTCGACTCGCTTTGTTTTAACCTTTTAAAACTAATTAGTCCCGATCCCAAACAATGTCATTTTAGAATTAAAATATTTATAAATGAATTTTTTTTAATGGAGTCCACTTACCCTACAACGGCTCTACCGTTATGGTATATGGATTTAATTACTTTTCATCCGTGCGGGGTTCGTGTAAGGTTAGCAGGGGAGGGGGTGGGGTCCACTTCTACCATTCTGCATTACTTCTAACATTCTGCATTACTTCAAAGCTTTATGGCAAGGTATATAGGAGTAGGGTTTATTCAATGCACACTCTTAGAGAAAAAATGTGCCCACTCTACCTTTCTTTCTATACCTTAGACTTCATTATTCTAGGAGACCTATGTGCATTTCCTCTGTTCTGTGCTCTTGAACCCTTGATTCCCTTGTGCCTTTAGTTGAAGTATAGGTCGTCGAGTCAATCTATCTTGATGGGATTTTGGCTTTTGTTGAGTAATATATATAGAAGAGATTTTTGTGGTAGGTAGTGAGAAGACTAGTAGTATCGACAAGAGGTTGAATCAATAGTGGAAACTTTTTTTGGGCAGGATAGGGTTGGTGTAAGAAATCTTATTTTTCCCAACCAAATAAGTACTTTCTGTAATGTTAACCTTTCCGCGAACAAAACAAGACATACAAATAACAATCAGACCTTAGATAGTGTTGGCAAGGGGTAAGAAGAATTTTTCTAAAAATAATTTGTTCCAAAATGTCCACAACTGGGGTTTCATTCTCCATCTTGAAAACTTTTGTCCAATGTGATCTGTTTTGAAACTAATGGATTTAGAATCATTTTGGAAAAACTAAATTGAAGGAATAAAAGTAACGAACTTTTGTCCGATGTGATTAATTATTTGATTTATAATACGTTTTAATTCGGTAAAATAATATGAATACAAAACGTATTATAAGTTATAAATCAAAATGTAATTTTTTTTTTTTTTAGTTATAAGAAATTACAAGATCATAAATTTGACATTTCAACAACATATTTTAACATAATAACGAAATTTTAATCAAATTAAAGAATCTAGAATTCAAGGGTTCCAATTTGGGAAAAAACTATAAACCTTAATCCACATGTAATGTAAATTATTATAAAACTTAGTGCTAATCGGTAATTGCTAGTAGTAAATATGATGATAAGAGTATTCAGTAGCTAATTCACACAAAACACCCGCAACAACAAGGACTACAAGGTCGATCTACACCCAAATTAGACAGAATACTCACAATTCTCAACCAATTTCTTAAACAAACTTTCACAAAATTGGGGTAAAACTCAAATTTATTATTCTCAATAAAGCTTTAATCAATTTCATATGAAATAAATTAACTAATAAGTGAACATTCATAAATAAAGAAAGTAACTAGATTTAAGAAATAAAAACGAGTTTCTAAATTTTGACATTTTGTTTTAACGGCGTATCGCCGTCGGTAGCCGATTGGAAGTTATCGGTGACATGAGGCGTTGTGGGTTGGGTCTTAGATGTGTAATCGTCTCGTCTTTGGCTTCACAACCTTCTGTCGTTCTACGTTAGTTCTAAGCTTTAAGACAAGGTTATATAGGGTTTGAGTTTGTTATCAAATCGCTTGCTTTAAACTTTTTAAAAATAATTAACCGCCAAACAATGTCATTTTAGAATTAAAATATTTAAAAATGAATTTTTTGTGGGTTCACTTACACTACCACGACTCTACCACTATAGTATATCGATTTAATTACCTTTCCGTGCGGGATTCGTGTAAGACTAGTAGAAGGAGGGCGTGGGGCATGGGAATGAGAATTTCTAAGGTGTTGATCAATAATAATGGTACTAGCACCAAAGCCTTACGAATAACAATCAGATCAACTTTGATAGTGATTGCAATTTTTCTAGTCATTCAAAGAAATTGTTAGAGAAATTCAATTGAAGTAATTGAAGGACAAGCTGCCATTTAGTACAAAATTTGGAAAACTAACTGTTATATATGGGTTGTTCATAATAAAAATAAGATTAATGTTATTCACTCCTAGAATTGTTCCCTTCATATTCTAAAACAAATTAACTTTGGGGGTAAAATTCAAATATTCTCAATAAAACTTTAATCAATTTCATATGAAATAAATTAACTAATAAATGATTTTCAAAAAAAAAAAATTAACTAATAAATGAACATTCATAAATAAAGAAAGTGACTAGATTTAATAAATTAACACGAGTTTTCAAATTTTGACCCTTTGTGTTAACGCTGTCGGTAGCCAATTAGAAGTGATCAGTGACATGAAGCGTTGTGGGTTGGATCCTAGAGGTGTTATCGTCTCGTCTTTGACTTCACAACCTTTTGCCGTTCTACGTTACTAATAAGGTTTATGGCAAGGGATATAGGGTTTGAGTTTGTTGTCAACTCGCTTGCTTTTAACATTTTAAAAATAATTAGCTCGCAAACAATATAATGTCATTTTAGAATTAAAATATTTATAAAGAAATATTTTTTAGTGGGGTCCACTTACCCTACAACGGCTCTACCGTAATGGTATATAAATTTAATTACTTTTCTTCCGTGCGGGGTTCGTGTAAGGTTAGCAGGATAGGGGGTGGGGTGCACTTTTGCCGTTTTGCGTTACTTCTAATGTTTATGACAATGTATATATGGTTTGAGTTTGTTGTCGACTCACTTGCTTTTAACCTTTTGAAAATAATTAGCTCCCAAACAATGTCATTATAGAATTAAAATATTTAAAAAGAAATTTTTTTAGTAGGATTTACTTACCTTACAACGGCTCTGTTAGACATGTATGCCTTAGGAGCCAACATTTATTGGAGAGTCGCCATTATCGGTCAAAGATGTCGCCGGCGGTCTAGGAGACACAACCGTTTCTCCTCCGATCTAAGTTTCATGGTCGGTTGTCGTATCGGAGTTGCGACCAGCGGCTATAGCAGGCGTTGCGATCAGCGACTCCAGTAGTAGATCCGGCAGGCGATTCCAGCGAGAGAAGCAACCGGCAATCTGCTGCATATTCCTAGCGTTCGACGCTCCGGTGGGGTTGTCCGGTGCTCGATGACGTTTTCCGTGATGCTGTTCACAACTGAAAAGCGGGACAGTAAACGGTGGAGTAGTATTGGTTATTCAGAAAATTTTGGCAAGAAATAATATTCCAATTATGTAGTTGATATCTTGGTAGTATTATATTATGAAAATGTTATATATGGTAATTAGAATTATATTACCAAATTAAATATTGACATTTTGTGTTAACGACGTATCGCCGTCGGCAGCCGATTACAAGTGGTAGGTGACGTGAGGCGTTGTGGCTTGGATCCTAGAGGTGTTATCGTCTTGTCTTTGGCTTCACAACCTCCTGCCGTTTAAAATATTTAAAAAGGAATTTTAGAATTAAAATATTTAAAAAGGAGTTTTTTTAGTGGGGTCAACTTTTTTTCGTGCAAGGGTTTGTGTAAGGTTAGCATGGGAGGGGTGGGTCCACTTCTGTCGTTTTGCATTACTTATAAGCTTTATGGAAAGGTATATAGGGTTTGAGTTTGTTGTCGACTCGCATTGTTTTAACCTTTTAAAAATAATTAACCCCGACCCCAAACAATGTCATTTTAGAATTAAAATATTTAATTAGAAATTTTTTAATGGGGTCCACTTACCCTACAACGACTCTACCGTTATGGTATATGGATTTAATTACTTTTCTTCCGTGCGGGATTCGTGTAAGGTTAGCAGGGGTGGGGGTGGGGTCCACTTCTACCATTCTGCATTACATCTAAGCTTTATGGCAAGGTATATAGGAGTAGGGTTTATTCAATCGACATTCTTAGAGAAAAAAATTCGCCCACTGTACCTTTCTTTCTATACCTTAGACTTCATTCTTCAAGGAGACCCATGTGCATTTCCTCTGTTCTGTGCATTTGAATCCTTTATTCCCTTGTGCCTTTAGTTGAAGTATATGTCGTCGATTCAATCTATCTTGATGGGATTTTGACTTTTGTTGAGTAGTATAGAAGGGATTTTTCTAATAGGTAGCGAGAAGACTAGTAGTATCGACAAGAGGTTGAATCAGTAGTTGTATTTTTTTTAGGTAGAGTAAGCTTGGTGTGAGAAGTCTTATTTTTCCCAACCAAATAAGCACTTTTTGTAAAGTTAACCTTTCCGCGGTCAAAACAAGACTTATGAATAACAATCGGTCCTTAGATAGTATCGGAGGATGGTATACGCGAATTGAAGTCAGGGGCAGGAAAGTAATCTTTTCTTAGCCAAATCTGTTGTAACCGTCTTCTCCATTTCCCTCGTATATAAGCTTTGTATCTCTCTCTCTGTAATGAGTTGAACAGAATTAAACAACATCACATCCTCTTTTCTTTTTTCTCTCTCTACGTATGAGCTGATTCCGTTATGGTATCGGAGCACCGCTCTTACGCCGTCGCCGCCTCCGGTGGTGGAGAGTCGAATCAAGGAGCGCAGAATGCTCCGCCAGTCAACCGCTCACCTATTCGTACTGCTTCCATCAATGTTCCTCAGAGGAACTCACCTACACAAGCACAAAGAAACTATAGCCTAGAAGAATTGGAGAATCCACTATTTATCAACAACAACGACAGTCCGTCAACAATTCTGGTCACTCCGCTGCTTACAGGAAGCGGAAATTACAGTTCGTGGTCGATTTCGATGCGCATAGCGTTAGAAGTGAAGAACAAGTGGAGTCTTGTTGACGGCACCACCGTAGCACCAGTCCGCGATCATCCTCAATACGCCGCCTGGAGAAGATGCAATCTGTTGATTTGCTCGTGGATCTTCCGATCAGTTCAGCCGTCCATCGCACAGAGAGTCATGCATCTTGACAAAGCCAGAGAGGTGTGGAATGATTTGCAGAGGAGGTTCTCACGACATGATGCTCAGCGAATCTCTACTCTACAGAATGAAATCTACAATCTAAAGCAAGCAAATCTGACGGTAAATGAATACTATACTAAATGTCGAACTATGTGGGAGGAATTGAATGTTCTGAGGCCTATACCTATCTGTAAGTGTGATCCACGTTGTGCATGTGGACTGATCGATGAAATTAGGAAAGAACGTGACACTGATCAGGTAATACGTTTCTTACAAGGCTTGAATGATGATTATAGTAGCTTGAAATCCAATGTGTTTGTGCTTGATCCATTGCCAGAAATCTACAAAGTTTTTGTTATGGCTGAGAAGGTAGAGAGACAGATTAACCTAAGGAGTTTGAGTCTAGGGAGTCTGGATTTTAACCATGCAAATGCTCTGCATAATAATCAGATTAGTCAAACTCCTAACTCTGATGACAATATTATTGCTGCTATGAATGCTTATAATCCAAGAAGAAACAACATTGGAAAAGGAGCAAAATGCACTTATTGTGGGATGTCTGGCCACACAATAGACAAGTGCTATAAGAAACACGGATCCCCGCCGGGATGGGTGCAAGGTTATAAGTCCAAAGCTAAGCAGCAGCAAATCATGGGAGCTTCAGTGAACAATGTTGCAGACCTGGGAATTTCTGATGAACAGCTGCGAAGGATCATATCTGTTCTTCAGCCACAAGCTGGACAATCACTTTCACATACTACTGGACAGCCATCTTCTTCCACTACTGCTACTGTTTCTTTAGTTTCCAAGTTCAATGAGGCACACTACCCAACTGATGAAGGCAAGTGCCCCATAACTCATGTTAATTCTATATCTTTATGCTCAAATACTTGGATCCTTGATTCGGGAGCTACAAATCACATTGTTTGTTCCTTGGATTCTCTTGTTGATTATTGTTTGGCCAATGGTACTGAAGTCACTCTACCTAATGGACAATGCATAACTGTCACACTCACACACATAGGAAATGTTGAACTCAGCAATGGTTTATGGTTGAAAGATTCCCTACATATACCTTCATTCAAATTTAATATAATCTCAGTGAGCAGGTTAGTTCAAGATACTTCTCATAAATTGGTTTTCATGTCTAAGCAGTGTGTGATCCAGGAAGCTCATGGGCTGACGATTGGTATAGCTAAGCAAGAACAGGGGCTCTACCTTTTGGAACCACTAAGGCTGGAAAATAGAAACTATACAATGCAATGTAGTAGTTCTGAAATATGGCATCGAAGATTAGGCCATTTTCCTGCAAACAAACTTCATCTTTTCAAAAACATTGATGTCTCTTCTAATAAAAACATTGTTTGTGATGTGTGTCATCTTGCCAAACAGAAAAGATCCCCATTTCCATTAAGCACCACTGTCTCGAATTCATGCTTTGAGCTTATCCATGTAGATATCCGGGGGCCATTTTCAGTTTGCTCTTGAAAGGAGAACGCTATTTCTTAACAATAGTAGATGATCATTCAAGGTTCACTTGGCTTCACATGATGAGAGACAAATCTGAAACAATGCCATTCTTAAAGAAGTTTCATGCCTTTGTCCTTACTCAGTTTGGAACCATGATCAAAGCCATCCGTAGTGACAATGGTCTAGAGTTCAGAATTGATGATTTTTTTTGCTGAGAAGGGTATAATTCACTAGAGATCTTGCGTCAACACCCCACAGCAAAATGCAATAGCCAAACGAGAGCATCAACATATCTTGAATGTTGCTCGGGATGCCGGGAGCTACAGACAACTAGTAGGACGATTATTGTACCTCACAGTAACACGTCCAGAGATTAGATATGCAGTGCAACAGCTGAGCCAGTTCGTTGATGCCCCCACAAGTGAACACATGACTGCTGCTCATCACGGTGTTACGCTATATTAAGAAGGCTCCTGGACAGGGAATTCTCTATCCAAAGGGAACTCCCATGCATCTAAATGTGTTCTCCGATTCAGACTGGGCTGCATGTTCGACCACACGGAGATCCATCACTGGTTTTTGTGTGTTTTTGGGGCCAACTCTCATCTCATGGAGATCAAAGAAACAAGCTAGGGTTTCACGTTTATCCTCCGAGGCGGAATATCGAGCTCTCGCCGCCACAGTCCGTGAAGTACAGTGGATCAATTACACCACTCATAATTCAGGGGTAACATTGATAATGTGCACCGTTTTGATAATTGAGAGGCAACATTTACACCACTCATAATTCAGGGGTAACATTGATAATTGACATATTATAGAGGGACATTTTTTACAATTTTCCCTTTGATTTATAATACGTTTTAATTCGGTATGAATACAAAACGTATTATAAATTATAAATCAAAATGTAATGTTTATTTTTTTTTTTAGTTATAACAAATTACCAGATCATTAATTTGACATTTCAACAACATATTTAACATAAAAATGAAATTTTAATCAAATTGAAGAATCTAGAATCCAAGGGTTCCAAAAAAACTATAAACCATAATCAACATGTAAATTATTATAAAACTTAGTGCTAATCGGTATTTAGTAGCTAATTAACACAAAACACCCACAACAACAAGGACCAAAAGGTCTACACCAATTAGACAGAATACTCACAATTCTCAACCAATTTCTTAAGACAAACTTTCACAACTCCGGGTAAAACTCAAATATTCTCAATAAAGCTTTAATCAATTTCCTATGAAATAAATTAACTAATAAATGAACATTCATAAATAAAGAAAGTAACTAGATTTAAGAAATAAAAACGAGTTTCTAAATTTTGACCTTTTATGTTAACGGCGTATTGCCGTCGGTAGCCGAGTAGAAGTAATCGGTGACGTGAGGCGTTGTAGGTTGGATCCTAGAGGCGTAATCGTCTCGTCTTTGGTTTCACAACCTTCTGCCGTTCTACGTTACTTCAAAGCTTTAAGGCAAGGTTATATAGGGCTTGAGTTTGCTGTAGACTCGCTTGCATTTAACTTTTTAAAAATAATTAGCCCTACTTTCAAAAATAATAATAATTAGCACCCAAACAATGTCATTTTATAATTAAAATATTTAAAAATGATTTATTTTTGTGGGGTTCACATACCCTACCACGGCTCTACCACTATAGTATATGGATTTAAGTACTTTTCATCCGTGCGGGATTCGTGTAAGGTTAGCAGAGGAAGGGGGTGGGGCATGGGAAGGAGAATTTCTAAGGTGTATGTTGACCAACAATAATGGTACTAGCACCAAAGCCTTATGAATAACAATCAGACCTTAGATTGTGATTCAACTGAAGGTCAAGCTGCCATTTAGTAAAAAATTTGGAAAACTAACTGTTATATATGGGTTGTTCATAATAAAAATAAGAGTAATGTTATTCACTCCTAGAAATGTTCCCCTCATATTCTAAAACGAACTTTCACAAAATTGGGGTAAAACTCAAATATTCTCAATAAAACTTTAATCAATTTCATATGAAATAAATTAACTAATAAGTAATAAATGAACATTCATAAATAAAGAAAGTAACTTGATAAAAGATACGATCATATAAACACGAGTTTCCAAACTTTGACCCTTTGTGTTAACGGCGTATCGTCGTCGGTAGTCGATTAGAAGTGATAGGTGACATGAGGTGTTGTGGGTTGGATCCTAGGGGCGTTATCGTCTCGTCTTTGGCTTCACAACCTTTTGCCGTTCTACGTTACTTATACGGTTTATGGCAAGGGATATAGGGTTTGAGTTTGTTGTCAACTCACTTGCTTTTAACATTTTAAATATAATTAGCCTGCAAACAATATTATGTCATTTTAGAATTAAAATATTTAAAAAGGAAATTTTTTAGTGGGGTCCACTTACCCTACAATGGCTCTACCACAATGGTATATGAATTTAATTACTTTTCTTCCGTGCGGGGTTCGTGTAAGATTAGCAGGGGAGAGGTGGGGTCAACTTCTGACGTTTTGCGTTACTTTTAAGGTTTATGGCAATGTATATATGGTTTGAGTTTGTTGTCGACTCACTTGCTTTTAACCTTTAAAAATTAATTTGCTCCCAAACAATGCCATTTTAGAAATAAAATATAAAATATTTAAATAGATTTTTTTTTAGTGGGGTGCAGTTACCACACAACGGCTCTGTTAGACATGTATATCCTAGGAGCCAACATTTATTGGTGAGTCAGTTGGTCGATTGGAGAGTCGCCATTGTCAGTCGAGGATCTCACCGGCGGTCTAGGCGACGTGACCGTTTCTCCCCCAATATGATTTGCGCCGCCAGTTGTCGTATCGGAGTTGCAACCGGCGGTTATGGCAGGCGTTGCTGTCGGCCCCTCCAGTAGTAGATCCGACAGGCGACTCCAGCGAGAGAAGCAACCGGAAATCTGCTGCCTGTTCCTAGCTTTCGACGCTGCGGTGGGGTTGTCCGGTGCTTGATGGCGTTTTCCGTGATGCTGTTGACCAACCGAAAAGTGGGGCAATGAACGGTGGAGTAGTATTGGTTATTTGAAAAATTTTTGCAAGAAATAATATTCCAATTATGTAGTTGATATTATTGGTAGTATTATATTATGAAAATGTTATATATGATAATTAGAATCATATTACCAAATTAAATATTGATATTTTGTGTTAACGACCTATCGCCGTCGGCAACCGATTAGAAGTGATAGGTGACGTGAGGCGTTGTGGGTTGGATCCTAGAGGTGTTATCGTCTTGTCTTTGGCTTCACAACCTTTTGCTGTTTAAAATATTTAAAAATGTTAAAATATTTTAAAAGGAATTTTTTTTTAGCGAGGTCAACTTACCCAACTATGGTTCTACCGCTATGGTATATGGATTTAATTACCTTTTTTTGTGCGGGGTTCGTGTATGGTTAGCCGAGGAGGTGTGGGTCCACTTCTGCCATTCTGCGTTACTTATAAGCTTTATGGAAATGTATATAAGGTTTGAGTTGTTGTCGACTCGCTTTGTTTTAACCTTTTAAAAATAATTAGCCCCGACCACAAACAATGTCATTTTAGAATTAAAATATCTAAAAATGAATTTTTTTAGTGGGGTCCACTTACCCTACAACCGCTCTACCGTTATGGTATATGAATTTAATTACTTTTCATCCGTGCGCGGTTCGTGTAAGGTTAGCAGGGGAGGGGGTGGGGTCCACTTCTACCATTCTGCATTTCTTCTAAGCTTTATTGCAAGGTATATAGGAGTAGGGTTTATTCAATGCACACTCTTAGTAAGTGCGCCCACTCTACCTTTCTTTCTATACCTTAGAATTCATTCTTCAAGGAGACCCATATGCATTTCCTTTGTTTTGTGCTCTGGAACCCTTGATTCCCTTGTGTCTTTAGTTCAAGTATAGGTCGTCGATTCAATCTATCTTGATGGAATTTTGGCTTCTATTGAGTAGTATATAGAAGGGATATTTCTTGTAGGTAGCGAGAAGACTAGTAGTATCGACAAGAGTCGAAATCAATAGTTGAAACTTTTTTTGGGTAGGGTAGGGTTGGTATAAAAGTCCTATTTTTCCTAACCAAATAAGCACTTTTTGCAAAGTAAACATTTCCGCGCTAAAAACAAGACTTACGAATAACAATCAAACCTTAGATAGTGATTACCAATTTTTCTCGTCATTCAAAAAATTTGTTAGAGAAATTCAATTGAAGTAAATGAGGGTCAGGCTCTCATTCAGTCCAAATTTTGGAAAACTAACTGTTATATATGGGTTGTTCAGTATATAAATAAGTGTAATGTTATTACCTCTAAAAATTTTCCCCACATTTTTCTTCCTGACATGACATTGTTTGATTGGTTATTATTATTATTATTATTATTATTATTATTATTATTATTATTATTATTTTATATTAAAAGTCAACCAATTCATGACACTCAGTAATTACCATGTCATAGAAGGAATAAATTGGGAGGGATAAAAAAAAATTTCCTAAAAATAATTTGTTCCAATGTGATCTGTTTATATAAGTGTTCATATATACTTTAATTGGGTAAAATAATTTGAATACAAAACGTATAAATTATAAATCGAAATGTGAAGTTTTTTTTTTTTCCATTTATTTATAAAAATTTACGAGATCATTAATTTGACATTTCAACAACATATTTAACATAATAATGAAATTTTAATCAAATTAAAGAATCTAGAATCCAAGGATTCCAATTTGGGAAAAAACTGTAAAACCTTAATCAACATCTAAATTATTATAAAACTTAGTGCTAATCGGCAATTGCTAGTAGTAAATATGATGATAAGAGTATTTAGTAGCTAATTCAGACAAAACACCCGCAACAACAAGAACAATAAGGTCTATACCCAAATTAGACAGAATACTCACAATTCTCAACCAATTTCTTAAACAAACTTTCACAAAATCCGGGTAAAACTCAAATATATTATTCTCAATAAAGCTTTAATCAATTTCATATGAAATAAATTAACTAATAAATGAACATTCATAAATAAAGAAATTTACTCGATTTAAAATCGAAATAAAACAAGTTTCTAAATTTTGACCTTTTGTGTTAACGGTGTATCGCTGTCGGTAGCCGATTAGAAGTGATCGACCATTTGAGCTGCAGATCGTAATGCTCCTAGAAAGGCATATTTCGAGGTGACGTGAGGCGTTATGGGTTGGATCCTAGAGGCGTAATCGTCTAGTCTTTGGTTTCACAACCTTCTGCCGTTCTACGCTTTAAGGCAATGTTATATAGAGTTTGAGTTTGTTGTCGACTCGCTTGCTTTTAACTTTTTAAAAATAATTAGCCGCCAAACAATGTCATTTTTGGATTAAAATATTTAAATATGAATTTTTTGTGGGGTCTATTTACCCTACCACGGCACTACTGCGGTATATGGATTTAATTACTTTTCTTCCGTGCGGGGTTCGTGTAAGGTTAGTAGAGGGAGGGGGTGGGGCATGGGAAGGAGAATTTCTAAGGTGTTGACCAACAATAATGGTACTAGGACCAGAGCCTTATGAATAACAAGACTTACGAAAAACAATCAGACCTTAGATAGTGATTGCAATTTTTCTGGTCATTCAAAAAAATTGTTAGAGAAATTCAATTGAAGTAATTGAAGGTCAAGCTACCATTTAGTACAAAATTTGGAAAACTGTTATATATGGGTTGTTCACAATAAAAATAAGAGTAATGTTATTCACTCCTAGAAATGTTCCCTTCATATCAACAAGGACCACAAGGTCTACACCCAAGTTAGACAGAATACTCACAATTCTCAACCAATTTCCTACAAGAAACTCTCAACAAATAGGGGTAAAACTCAAATATTCTCAATAAAACTTTAATCAATTTCATATAGCAACAGATATAGGGTTTGAGTATATTATCGACTCGCTTCCTGTTAACCTTTTAAAATAATTAGTCTCCAAACAATGTCATTTTAGAATTAAAATATTTAAAAAGGACTTTTTTAGTGGGGTCCACTTACCCTACAACGGTTCTTCCTCTATGAGATATGAGTTTAATTACTTTTCTTTTGTGCGGGGTTCGTGTAAGATTAGCAAGGGAGGGGGTGGGGTCCACTTTTTTCGTTCTGCATTACTTCTAATATTTATGGCAATGTATATAGGGGTGTTAACGAACAGAGCTTTCGGTAAACTACTCGTGTTCGTGTTCAGTAAGTGTTCGTTTATGTTCGTTTATTAAGGTAAACGAACATTAACAAACAAAACTTAGAGCTCAGTTTATAAACGAACAGAGTCTGAACAATTGTAAACTCGTTTGCTAAGAGATCGTGAACAAGCTCGTTTGTGTTCGTTTAATAATGTTCGCGAACAAGCTCGTTTAGTGTTCGTTTAATAATGTTCGTGAAAAAGCTCGTTTGTGTTCCTTTAATATTTGTTTGTATTCTCTCTGCAGTTGTGTTACTTGTTTGGTTATTTTTCGTGATCATATATTATTTGTTGTACACGAATGAATTGTGATCATGAACATGTTCATATGTTTGGTTATTAAGCATTCACGAACGTGTTTATGAACGTGAACGAACATGTTCGTTAATGTTAACGAACACGTTCGTGAACTTGTTCGCGAACGTTAACAAACACTAACGAACGCTTAACAAACGAACACGAACATGATTTTCAAAAATCTTAACAAACGAACACGAACACGAACACTCCAAAAATCGTAACAAACAAACACGAACAACCTCCGTTCGTTTATGTTCGGTTCGTTAACAGCCCTAAATGTATATATGGTTTGAGTTTGTTGTCCACTCACTTGCTTTTAACCTTCAAAAAATAATTAGCTCCCAAACAGTTCTCACTTACCTTACAACGGCTCTGTTAAACATGTATGCCCTAGGAGCCAACATTTATTGGTGAGTCGGTTGGTCGATTAGAGAGTCGCCATTGTCGGACGACGATCTCACCCGCGGTCTAGGTGACGCGGCCGTTTCTCCCTCGATCTGAGTTGCGCCGCCGGTTGTCGTATCGGAGTTATGATGAATGGCTATAGCCGGCGTTGCGGTCGGCCACTCCAGTAGTAGATCCGACAGGCGACTCTAGCGAGAGAAGCAACCCGAAATCTGCTGAATGTTCCTAGCCTTCGACGCTACATTCGTTTCCGTGATGCTATGACAACCGAAAAGCAAGGCAGTGAACGTTGGAGTAGTATTGGTTATTCGAAAAATTTTGGCAAGAAATAATATTCCAATTATGAAGTTGATATTCTTGGTAGTGTTATAGTATGAATATGTTATATATGATAATTAGAATCATATTACCAAATTAATAGTAACATTTTGTGTTAACGACGTATCATCGTCGGAAGCCGATTAGAAGTGATAGGTGCCGTGAGGCATTGTGGGTTCGATCCTAGAGGTGTTATCGTCTTGTCTTTGGCTTCACAACCTTCTGCCATTTAAAATATTTAAAAAGGAATTTTTTTTTAACGGGGTGAACTTACCCAACAACGGTTCTACCGCTATGGTATATGGATTTAATTACCTTTTTTTTTCGTGCGGGGTTCGTGTAAGGATAGTAGGGGAGGGGTGGGTCCACCTTCTGCCGTTCTGTGTTACTTATACGCTTTATGGCAAGGTATATAGGGTTTGAACTTGTTGTCGACTCGCTTTGCTTTAACCTTTTTAAAATAATTAGCCCCGATCCCAAACAATTTCATTTTATAATTAAAATATTTAAAAAGGAATTTTTTGCTAGGGTCCACTTACCCTACAACGGCTCTACCGTTATGGTATATGGATTAATTACTTTTCATCCGTGCGGGGTTCGTGTAAGGTTAGCAGGGGAGGGGTGGGGTCCACTTCTACCCTTCTGCATTACCTCTATGCTTTATAACAAGGTAAATAGGAGTAGGGTTTATTCAATGCACACTCTTAGAGAAAAAGTGCCCCCACTCTACCTTTCTTTCTATACCTTAGACTTCATTCTTCAAGGAGAACCATCACCCATGTGCATTTCCTCAATTTTGTGTTCTTGAACCCTTGACTCCCTTGTGCCTTTAGTTGAAGTATAGGTCGTCGATTCAATCTATCTTGATGGGATTTTGGCTTATGTTGAGTAGTTTAGAAGGAATATAATTTTTCTAGTAGGTAGCGAGAAGACTAGTAGTATCGACAAGAGGCAAAATCAATAGCTGAAACTTTTCTTTGGGTAGGGTAGGCTTGGAGTAAGAAGTCCTATTTTCCCAACCAAATAAGCACTTTTACAAAGTTAACCTTCCCGCGGTCAAAACAAGACTTACGAATAACAACCAGAAGATAGTGATTGCAAGTGTTTTTCGTCATTCAAAAAAATTGTTAGAGAAATTAAATTGAAGTAAATGATGGTCAAGCTGCCATTAAGTACAAATTTTGGAAAACTAAAAAAAACTTTTATATATATGGGTCTTTCAGTATAATAATAAGAGTAATGTTATTCACCCCTAAAAATGTTCCCTTCGTAGTTTTCCTCTTGACATGAAATTGTATGTTTGATTATTTTTATATTATTAAATAAGGGTCAAATAGGCCACTTAACTGCACACCAAAGTGCAATTAGGTCATTGAACTCAAAAAGAATGCAATTAAGCCATTGAACAACACAAAAACATGCAATTTAGCCCAAAATGACTTGTTTACCTAGAGTAGCAAGCTACCAATTTCAAAATTAATTTTTTAAAATAAATTTTAATAAATAAATAATTAAAATATTAATAAATAAATTAATTAAAAAAAAAAAAAAAACTGCCGGCCGGAGACGATTCGTCTCCGGCCGGCTTTGTCTCCATGGCCGGAGACGAACCTCCGTCTCCAGCCATGGAGACGAAGGTCCCTTCGTCTCCATGGCTATGGAGACGAATCGTCTCCGGCCATGGAGACGACGTCCATCGTCTCCATGGCCAGGGAGACGAAGGGACGGTCCATGGAGACGTAGCCGGCCGGAGACGATTCGTCTCTGGCCGGAAGTTTCTTTTTTTTTTTTTTAATAATAATTTAATTATTTATTTATTAAAAATTATTTTAAAAAATTAATTTTGAAATTAGTAACTTACTACTTTAGGTAAACAAGTCATTTTGGACTAAATTGCATATTTTTGTGTTGTTCAATGGCTTAATTGCATTCTTTTTGAGTTCAATGGCCTAATTGCACTTTGGTGTGCAATTGAGTGGCCTATTTGACCCTTATTCCGCCAATTAATGATGACACCCAATAATTGAAGAACAAAAAAATTGGAAGGGGTAAAAACAATTTTTCTTTTTGATTTCAAGTAAAAAGAATTTTTCTAAAAATATTTTGTTCCAAAATTTCCAACTGGGGCTTCATTCTCCATCTTGAAAATTTTTGTCCAAAGTGATCTGTTTTGAAACGAATGGATTTAGAATCATATTGGAAAAACTAAATTGAAGGAATACAAGTAACGAACTTTTGTCCAAAGTGTTATAAAACCTTTATTTATGGACATTGTTATGGTATTGATGATGAAATAAGTTGTAACAGCTTGGTACTTATGGCATCTTTGTAACAACTATCAACTATAGATTATATATTTGTGTTTACCCCATTGGATATGAATCGATGGTATAATGAAAACCTGACTGCTCTCTTCATCCTTATCTATTGTTTTACTTTTTACGTTTTACCTTTATGTTATTGATACAATCATGCAACCCCCGGGTTAGGAGCTAAAGGCCAGCGGGGCATCTCGCTTTACAACACGTTATCAACAGCTCAACCACGGTGAACGAGAAAAAAAAATCGCTGGAGATCTATTCGATGATGCTTCTGTTCGCTGGGGTCACCATCTGCTCGCCGGAATCGCTGCTATTAACGGAGAAGAGAATGGCGAGTATCACTCTGCGATGGCGTCCAATGCGTTGTGTTTTTTTTGATAGATTCCGTGGTGACCGCCGGCGAGGGGACACACGTTCTGGTCCCGTGGCTACAGACTCGGTTCTCTCACGTCAAGGGGACTGCCGCTTGCTTCGGTGCTAACGGAGTGTCGACAATGCCCGTTACAAATTAGCAACATTAACAGAGTGATTAATGGCTAATTATTGTTATATTAAATTAATAATTACAGTAACAGTTTTGCAGTTATTTTGCAAAGATATCCTCCAGGTTGAGACGTCGGCTTTTGTGGGGATGTGCTTGGATCATCCTCGCGATCTTCTAACGGCTCCCGTTGGACGTTGGTTCATCAGCCTCCTCCACTGATGATCTTCAATTCGCGTTAAGATTATCAATGCAGTCTTCAAAGACGGGTTGAAACGCAGGCTCCGAGAAGATAGTTCTCAATTGGGAACGACAGCATGCATGAGTTTTGGACCTCCGTCGTCGCTAACTGCAAGCTACTGGGTTCAAAGGGGAGAAAAGAAACGAAACGGGACGGAAAGAGATCTACCGTCAATTATCCTGCATGACGTGCGGACGGTGATTACTATGATTGAGTAATCTCTCTATATCTTTGGTGGACGGTACTGATTCCTTAAACTCTAATTATTCATCCTTGTGCAATATTGTTTCGATGAGGATGTGCGATATTATTTAACTCTTGGAAAATCTATGCTATTATATTGCCCAATATAAATATAAGAAAATTCAGAGAATGTGGGTACCGTATCCTGGGAATTTTTAATCTTTAATCCTGAAGATTTTTATCCCTGCATACCTGAGATATAATCTGGAGCTCTACCGTGAATGTACTTGATGTTATCACATCTTTGCTTGTTATTATAGTTATTTTGAATCATCTCAGTATTTAAGTTCTTTAATTTTGCTTATTTAATACATATTTTCCTTGCTATGATCATTTAATTATGGTTCACACTTGTTTTGAATGATTTACGGTGTTTGTTAGTGTTTTTGAACCATTGTAGGTCAATTCTATGAGCAAGGGAAGTTCAAGGATGAGTTTGGAGCAATTTTGGACAAGTTCGGGGCCCAGAGTACTCGACGCGTCGAAAATTTCCAGAAAGTTTGGTGATCGGGACCTGCTGGTCTCGACGCGTCGAGACTCAGCTCGACGCGTCGAGCGAAACGCGAAGTCGCAAGATTAACTACAAAAGGGCGTTGGCTTCAGCATCTTCAACTTCCAATTTCTTTATTTAAATATAGGAATTATAATTTGAGTCCAATTTTGTACAAGATTCCTATTTCATCTCAACTTTGTACCCACTATAAAATCCCTCCTTCCTCAACCCTAAGGGAGACCGGGAGAATTCAGAGATTCTTGGAGACAAGAAGGAGAGAAATCAAGAGCCACAAGTTGTCTTGGAAAGCAAGAAGAAGACTAGGGAGATTTGGGAAAATCGTCTGGTTAATTCTTGTACTCTTTTGATGATTTGTAATTCTTTATTTATATTTGCTATGTATAATTTAGTCATGCTTGGCTAAATTCTTTAGAGATTCTTGGGTAAAAGTGTTTATGAACCTATGTGCCTGAGCTCTCAGTTTCTTTAATATATTATTATTTGGGTTTAATACTTGTGTTGCAATCGTGATAATATTGTTTGATGCTTGTAATTAATGGCCATAGTTACTAGCTTCATAGCCATGTTTGTGTCACCAATGGGAGTTGGGGCATAAATTAGGGTACACACAATTGCACCTAATGGTTGGACCTTGGGAAAGGGGAACTTATTAGGGGAAGTTTATTCTAGATTGTTGCCAATCGGGAGATGGTAGTAATTAGGAATAATTGAATGTTGATCTTCGATCTTATTGGGTGTTTAAGCCACGGGAGTGGAAATTCACTAGGGATAGAGATTACGGGAGTAATTCGATTCCACTTTGCATTCCCACACAAATCTTAATTCCAAACTCAATATTGCAAACGATAATTGGCACTAGGTGATTAAATACTTGAATCCCATGAATCTCAACTTCTCTCTAATTGTTTTCAAAATCCTGAACCTCTGTTTTATTTTATTTATTTTATGCCAATCAATCATCTAAGTAATTGTTAGGATTAGCTCTAATGAATAAGTTAGTAACTAGTGCTTGATACAACCACTTCCCTGTGGATCGATAACTCGTACTCCGAGAATTATTTGTTTGCAAATATACTACGCATCAGTACTCTTATCTTTTTGCTACTGCTATTGCGTGCAACTATTTTGTCTGTCTTTATAGTCTGCAATGCATTTTGCTTAGTTAATAATAATGGTGGTATATTAATGGGAGTAGTAACTCTTGGAATCTGGCTTAGCTCATGCATGTGATCAGATTACGTTGTATTACTCTTTGATTGAAGCGTTGTTTAATTTTGGGCAATTTTGCAATTTGCCTTTGATGGTAACATCTATTTGCTATAGGCCATAAATGTTGATAGTAACATTTTAAACATAATTGCCCAGAAGGTGAATTCATAGCACTAATTAGAATATAACAGCACTAGGACAATCTCTTAATGAAAATTGACTTGGTATTTCTTTAGAAGTCAATTGATTATTTGTCCAAGTTTAAGCTTATTTATGGTGCTAGTCTTTATTTTAGAAATCTATTTACATGAGTCATTGAAATAAATCTCAAATCTGAATATCCAAACAAGATGATAGTGCTTTTTTTTTTTTTTAAATATAGTTTTGCCTAGAAGGTAAACCAAGAGCACTAATTTATCTGTCACTCGTTATCTTGCCCATCAGTTATGATTGTCACATTGTACTCCAGTAAAAGTACATGACAAAATTATGCTAAGTGTTTGGTCATTGGGCTATTTTTAATAAGGTCTGGAAGATCCTGAATGTGGATTGATCTTTAAGGTGACTAATGGCTCATGAGTGAAGTTTGCAACTTCTATTTCTAATGTTATGCTACTCTCCAAAAGTCAAAATTGACTCACATCATGTTGGTTTGCCTGAAGGAAACAAGTTGTGACTTTTTTTACACATAGTAATCACTGCCTGAAAATTCTGACAGGCGCAGCTTGAAAATTAAATTCGTGAAAAATACTTGTTGAACTCCTTTTGGCATGAAATTTTTTCTGGAGAACCTAGACTCGTGATATTTGATGTCTGTAAAAATATTTTGTTAAAAATATGCTTTGGTTATTCCAGAAAAATTTGTAAAGTTTTGGCAGTGTGCTGCCAATTATTTTTCTGCCTGGAGCAATGTTGTGAAAAATTTCAGAAAAAATACTTCCACACCTTGGATTGACATGAAAATTTTTATGTACGTTCTAGACTTGCTGAACTACATATATGCCAAATTTTGTATCAAAATATGTTACCGTTTTCCCCCAGAAAATTCTGCAATCCAGGTCAAAATTCTGAAAATTTTCTGCCGTTTTCAGCTTGTATATCTTGCTATTTTGTGATGTTTTCATGCTGATATGAAACTATGAAATAAAATGAGAGTTTGCTTGGAAAAGTGTTATTTTTGATGCCCCGAAATAGGAATGAATGGGCCCGGCAGCGAACATGTGCTCATTATTCTTCGGCGAACAGTACTTCTCTCATTTTTCTAATTTATGAATTAATAAACAATATCTCTTGTCATGTCATGCCTTGTGTGTACCAAACATGATATTTTTTATTTAATGGATGTGCATGACTCAATTGAGAGTTTGGTGTCCAAGACATAAGGGACAATTATATCACATGCTATTGCATGCTTCTCTTTAATTGACAACTTTTAGCATATAATATCTTGATTAGGCTCATATAAGAGCTTTTGTTATTCCTTGTTGGCAATTAATTATTTTCTATAGGCCATAGCTATTGAGATTCATCACCCAACTTATAAGTGTGGCAATATCATGAATTCTCAATATGGTTAGGTTGCACCTGTCGTTGCTAAACCTTAGCTTACATGTGATAATAGTTAAAGGCTATGACATGTTTACCGTGCTAGTTTCTGCTATAGAAACTTTTTGACATGAGATTTGGGCATATGATATTTAAATTTATAGCCCTCATTGTTTTGTATATTTATTTGCCTAGAAGGTAGATTAAAGATTTTAATTCTCTAAGTCATCCTTTTATGATGAATCTTGACGATAAATTCTTGACCAAAAATGGTCCACCTATCCCATCAATCCCCCTGAAGGATTGCTATGACGTTACTATGAGTCAAGTTCTTTTTACCCAAGTCTAACTCAATGCATATCACAAATTAATCCCTCAAGGATTGCTATACCCCCTTTTTTTCACCTAGTACGTGGTTTCAGAAGTAACATTTCCCTATCTGCGTTATTTTATTTGCGCAGTCTATTTTATATCACCACCATAACGTACCTCTAAAAGGGCTATCAAAGAAACCTCCGTCTATTGATTAAATACCGAAAGCCCATGATAGGGGATCAATACATATATTCGGGTACGTTGACTGCATTCCTAATGAAGATTGTTTCTCGGCATTAGGGGGAGATAATATACTACTCCGTAGCTTTTTGGAATGCCAAGAAATTTCATAAGAATAAAAACATCTTCATTATTTAAATCCATGTACTAGTTAGATTGAACTGGAAGTTCAAAAGATAATCTATTTGCGATTTTAGCAAATAATCTGCCAAATATATCTATTGATCATAATGATCATAAAAGAAGTGACTAGGTCCTATATCCTTGGACCAACATATCTATCGATACTCCTTGACACTAGAAGTGTAGGAGATCTATCGGTGAAAGAGATATGGATCATAATACTAGATCTAGTAAAGAAACATTGTCACTCTTGAAATAAATTTGAACAATTATGTCCTGCAGACATTCGTCCAGATGACGAAAAACCCTAGTAAAATTTATTGGTGCACCAAACAAACACAATACTAGGGATGCGGAACGACCAGATCAAAATATCTTTGGGAAATGTCTAGAATCTGGTTGTTTTATAAATTGTCATTACTTTTACAAATATAGGAGTTTTACAAAAAAGTTATAGTTGTCGACAACACAATTGCCATTACAAATTGCTCGTTATATGATAATCTGGATCTAGAGTTAGGCACCAGAAGTGCCATGACTATTTAATATATAAAGGAGCAATTAAGGCATAGCTCGACTCGCTAAAATGAATAAATTCTCTTTATAACAATACACCATTAAGCGTTAACCCTGAAGGTTACAAATCGGTGTGTGCATGAAAGAGAAGTAAGAATAACAAGGTGATAAGATATGAAGCGAGTTTGTAGCCTATGGGTTCACGCAGAGACCCTTAATTGATTTTAATCAAATATACTCTCCCACGGTAAATGGCATTAAGTTCCGCTATATAATACAATTGGCAGAATAATAAATTTAGATATGCAGTTAAATTTATTTTGAGAAATCCCTGATGGATTTATAATTCCCGAAATGAGAATTTATGTGTCATTATTTACTCTTTAAAGGGTTACGAATGGAGTTAATATCCTCATTAAAGGAATAATATGTACCATTGTGTGCTCGATAAAGGGTTGATAATGAACTTATTTATTATTTATTATCTCAGTCAAGATTGATGGTGTAAACATCAATGAAATATATAAAGAGCTTGATAATGTCAGTTCATGTTTAAAGCCTGAGACTTTTGAAATAAAAAGTTTGTGAAAGCTATAAGTATTATCTCGACTTGAAGATCGAGTTTTTATTTGAAGATTTTTTTTTATATATATACACTAGTTAGCCTACATCTAAAAATGCTTTTTCACATGTCTATATGCATATAAGTGTCATGTTTTTATCAAACTAAAGGTTGCCTAATAATCTCTTGAAGCAGAAAAGGAACCATTTGGACTCGAAGTCCCTTACTTCATTATCGTTGGAGCACCATTTTTAGAACCATAAGTTCCATAATCGCAACATATTTGCGAAGAAATTGCTAGCAAAATTTAGTGCTCCCCTACAAATGAAGTACTTGAATAATGATTAACATATCCTCCAGTATCTTCGAGATACAAAGACATGACATTTATGTAAGAAACCATCATACGGTTTTAATAGGCTATTGGGGTACTGGCTATTTTGTTTGATCCCCACAATGCCAAGTCCAAACTGGTTATAAAATGAATTTCCCTAAATGTTCAAAATGAGGACAATAACACTTGTGTTGCACAAATGTTATATGAGCTCTAGAAAAGCCATAAGATTATTGTACACTACTCTAGTGACAATCCAGAAGATTTGTCCAATCCATCTCTTCAAATTTTGAAATATATGTAGAACTTGAAGATTGTTATCTTCAGGGGAGACTGGAAGTACATTTACTCGAATCAATTCAGAAGATTGAATGTAAAATCCAGAAGATTAAGTCATAAAAGACTAACAGTTGCGCACTATTTGCAACACAACGGGAAGTACATGTACTTGAATCAATCCGGAAGATTGAACGTAAAATCCTGAAGATTAAGTCATAAAAGACTAACAGTTGCGCACTATTTGCGACACAACGAGAAGTACATTTACTTGAATCAATCCGGAAGATTGAACGTAAAATCCTGAAGATTAAGTCATAAAAGACTAACAGTTGCGCACTATTTGCAACACATCATGTACTCTTTTCCTCACTAGTTTTCTCCCATTGGGTTTTTCTAGTGTGGTTTTTAACGAGGTATGAGTATGATATAATGATGTAAAAGAGGAAATGTTGCAAAATAATTGCTTAAATGGACAAACTTCAAAATCCTGAAGATTATGCAGTTTGCGCCATGAAGACTTTGGTTGTACTCTTTTTCCCTTAACTAAGTTTTTCCCACAGGGTTTTCTTAAGTTAAGGTTTTTAATGAGGCGACCAAATACAATATATGTTTTTACATATATCATGTACTCTTTTCTTCAACTAGGTTTTTCCCACGTGGTTTTCCTAGTGAAGTTTTTAATGAGGCATGAATATATTTTCTATTGTACTCTTTTCTTGTCTAGGTTTTTCCCACCGGGTTTTCCTAGCAAGTTTTTGATGAGGCAAGATCGATGGAAAAATAATGTCCAAGGGGGAGTGTTATAAAACCTTTATTTATGGACATTATTATGGTATTGATGATGAAATAAGTTGTAACAGCTTGGTACTTATGGCATCTTTGTAACAGCAATCAACTATAGATTATATATTTGTGTGTACCCCATTGGATATGAATCGATGGTATAATCAAAACCTAACTGCTCTCTTCATCCTTATCTATTGTTTTACTTTTTACTTTTTACCTTTATGTTATTGATACAATCATGCAACCCACCGGTTAGGAGCTAAAGGCCAGCGGGGCATCTCGCTTTACAACACAAAATGATTATTTTATTTATAATACGTTTTAATTTGGTATGAATACAAAACTTTTATAAATTATAAATCAAAATGTAATGTTTTTTTTTAAAGTTATAACAAATTACGAGATCATTAGGGTTTCTCTAATTCTCTCTCGTCTTTGATTTTCGACCACTCAAATTTCTACGGTATTGCTGCATCCGCGAAGCAAGCAGATCGGAGGCGGCGTCCGATCGTCTTCCCCCACCGCCATCTCCCACTGTAGACAGCGTCCGCCTTCATTGTTTTCTCTGCCTTCACCCCTCCATCTCCACAGCTATCGGTCATTACTCTCTTATATTCGCATTGTTGTTTCCCTTTGCCTTGTTTTACTGGTTTAATTTTGTTTGCAGTTTTTGTGTTTTTCTTCTCGTTGTTTTGATGAGTTTCTTCCTCTTGTTTACTTGTCGAGTTCTTTGTCATAAACCGTGAAACGATAAAACTGGTCATGACGTATGTGAATCTCATCCTGGGTGACAAACATGACAATGAAAAAGACACTCCTCTGAACTATGATATGTAGTTCAGTCCGATGGAGATATTGTCAATGGATAGCAGAATAGAAATAGATACTCAGGTGGTGTGCAAGACTATTCAACCAGTGTCAGTCTTGGGTACGTTTGACCAAATCATTAAAGAAGCTTTAAGTTCCTCCAAAGAATTCAGCTTTAAATTTGTGAAACAGTCTACGAATCAAGTTTTCCGTAGCATTGCCATGGAAGTTGTTTCTATGTCTGACAGTAAGGAATGTTTGACCATTCCATTGATCTTTATTGTAAACGTTTCCTCCTATGATTAATGATCGAATTAGCTTTTCTATTTTTAAAAAATAAAAATAAAAATTACGAGATCATTAATTTGACATTTCAACAACATATTTAACATAATAATGAAATTTTAATCAAATTAAAGAATCTAGAATCCAAGGGTTCCAAAAAAAAACAATAAACCTTAATCAACATGTAAATTATTATAAAACTTAGTGCTAATCGGTAATTGCAAGTAGTAAATATGATGATAGGGAAAAAAAAAAACAATAAAATTTTTTTTAAAAAAAAAAGTATGATGATAGAGTACGTATTTAGTAGCTAATTCACACAAAACACCCACAACAACAAGGACCACAAGGGTCTACACCCAAATTAGACAGAATACTCACAATTCTCAACAAATTTCTTTAGACAAACTTTCACAAATCGGGGTAAAACTCAAATATTCTCAATAAAGCTTTAATCAATTTCTTATGAAATAAATTAACTAATAAATGAACATTCATAAATAAAGAAAGTAAATTGATTTAAGAAATAAAAACGAGTTTCTAAATTTTGACCTTTTGTGTTAACGGCGTATCGCCGTCGGTAGCCGATTAGAAGTGACCGGTGGCGTGAGGAACATGTGTTGGATCCTAGAGGCGTAATCATCTCATCTTTGGCTTCACAACCTTTTGCCGTTCTACGTTAGTTCTAAGCTCTAAGGCAAGGTTATATAGAGTTTGAGTTTGTTGTCGACTCGCTTGCTTTTAACTTTTTAAAAATAATTAGCCCCCAAACAATGTCATTTTAGAATTAAAATATTTAAAAATGATTTTTTTGTGGGGTCCACATACCCTACCACGGCTGCGCTCTACCACTATGATATATGGATTTAATTACTTTTCATTCGTGCGGGATTCGTGTAAGGTTAGCAGAGGGAGGGGGTGGGGCATGGGAAGGAGAATTTCTAAGGTGTTGACCAACAATAATGGTACTACCACCAAAGCTTTATGAATAACAAGACTTACCAATAACAATCACACCTTAGATAATGATTGCAATTTTTCTGGTCATTCAAAAAAAATGTTAGAGAAATTCAATTGAAGTAATTGAAAGTCAAGCTGCCATTTAGTACAAAATTTGGAAAACTAACTGTTATATATGAGTTGTTCATAATAATAAAAATAAGAGTAATGTTATTCACTCCTAGAAATGTTCCCTTCATATCAACAAGCACCACAAGGTCTACACCCAAGTTACACAGAATACTCACAATTCTCAACCAATTTCCTTAAACAAATTAAACTTTCACAAAATCGGGGTAAAACTCAAATATTTTCAACAAAACTTTAATCAATTTCATATGGCAACGGATTTAGGCTTTGAGTTTATTGTCGACTCACTTGCTTTTAACCTTTTAAAATAATTAGTCCTCAAACAATGTCATTTTAGAATTAAAATATTTAAAAATGAATTTTTTTAGTGGGGTCCACTTACCCGGCCTACAACAGATTTACTGCTATGGTATATGAATTTAATTACTTTTCTTCTGTACGCGGTTCGTGTAAGGTTAACATGAGAGGGGGTGAGGTCCACTTATGCCGTTCTGCGTTACTTCTAAGTTTTATGGCAAATTGGCAATGTATATAAGGTTTGAGTTGGTTGTGGACTCACTTGCTTTTAACCTTTAAAAAATAATTAGCTCCCAAACAATGCCATTTTAGGAGAAAATGAAGTTTGCAGAAAGGAAGTTCAATGGCGCGGGAGTCCGGTTTCTGTTCTTGATAAGTTAGGGGGCAGGGCTTATTTTTTTTGGCGAGTTCGACCAGGAGAGGCCAGGATCGCTTGGTAAGCGTCCGGGAGTGCAGATCTTTTTGGTCATGGAAACCCGGGCAACGTTTTGTGGGGTTCACATACCTTACAACGGCTCTGTTAAACATGTGTGCCCTAGGAGCCTACATTTGGTGAGTCGGTTGGTCGATTGGAGAGTCTCCATTGTCGGTTAAAGATTTCACCGGCGGTTAGGTGACGCGGCCAGTTGTCGTATCGGAGTTGAGACCAGCGGCTATAGTAGGCATTGCTGCCAGCCACTCCAGTAGTAGATCCGACAGGCGACTCTAGCGAGAGAAGCAACCAGAAATTTGATGCCTGTTCCTAGCCTTCGATATGATGCTCGAGTGCCCAATAGCGTTTTCCGTGATGCTGTTGACAACCGAAAAGCAAGGCAGTGAGCGGTGGAGTAGTATTGGTTATTCGAAATTAAATATTGACATTTTGTGTTAACGACGTATCGTCGTCGGCGGTCGATTAGAAGTGATAGGTGACATGAGGCATTGTGAGTTCGATCCTAGAGGTGTTATCGTCTTGTCTTTGGCTTCACAACCTTCTGCCGTTTAAAATATTTAAAAAGGAATTCTTTTAGCGGGGTCAACATACCCAACAATAGTTCTAGCGCTACCGCTATGGTATATGGATTTAATTTCCTTTTTTTCTTGCGGGGTTCGTGTAAGGTTAGTAGGGGAGGGGTGGGTCGACTTCTGCCGTTCTGTGTTACTTATACGCTTTATGGCAAGGTATATAAGGTTTGAGTTTGTTGTCGACTCGCTTTGTTTTAACCTTTTAAAAATAATTAGCCCCAACCCCAAACAATTTCATTTTAGTATTGCAATATTAAAAAAAAAGAATTTTTAGTGGGGTCCACTTACCCTACAACGGCTCTACCGTTATGGTATATGGATTTAATTACTTTTCATCCGTGCGGGGTTCGTGTAAGGTTAGCAGGGGAAGGGGTGGGGTCCACATCTAACATTCTGCATTACTTCTAAGTTTTATGGCAAGGTATATAGGAGTAGGGGTTATTCAATGCACACTCTTAGAGAAAAAGTGGCCCACTCTACCTTTCTTTCTATACCTTAGACTTCATTCTTCAAGGAGACCCATGTGCATTTTCTCTATTTTGTGCTCTTGAACCCTTGACTCCGCGCACTACAAGAAATATGTGCATTTTCTCTATTTTGTGCTCTTGAACCCTTGACTCCACGCACTACAAGAAATTTCACATTTAGTGACAACAGAAGTTGTCACCGAAACTATCAATTTTTGTCACTGTTGAAATTAGTGACCAATTTTTGAAGTCGTCACCTGTCGTCACTATATCCGCTGTCACTATTGTATTAGTGACGACTTTTGAAAAGTTGTCACAATTACTCACTACTTTTGTGACAATATTTACTTACACTAAAAGTAGTATTTAATGATAACGATAAGTTGTCACAATAGATGTATAATTTGTGACCAAATTTGCTATTACAAAAAATTGATCTAGTGACAACTAAAACCGTTGCAATTAATTATTTTATTGTGACAACACTTTAGTCACAATAATTGCACTTATTTGTGAGAATTGTTCTTGACGCAAAACCTATTATCAGTGACCAAAAAAATGGTATCAATAATTACTTTCTTGTGACAACAATCATGGTAACAAATGTTGTATGTATTTGTGACAAAAGAAGTTAACTCTAAAACAATCATTAGTGGTAACTAAAGTCGCACAACAATTCAATTTCTTGTAACCATTATTTTTGTCAATGATATCTTTGAAAACAGTGTCAGCGTATTTGTCACTAAAATACTAAAATTAGTAGCGAATTGAAATTTGTGTCACTAAAATAAGTTGAAATAGTGTCACAATTGTCAATCTTAATGTTTTTATAAGTGACTATTACTTGGTCACAATTCTTTTTCCAAACAATACTAGCCAAATGCACAAAATATAAAATTATTTATTTCAAAATCTTGTAATAATTTATTTAATTATTATTTGAAATAAAATAATTCATTCAACAAATGTTATATATATATATATATATATATATATATATATATATATATATATATATATATATATATATATATATATATATATATATATATAAAGACATCATTGTCTAACAAATATACTTTGTAAGAAATATAACTGAATTCAAATAAAATATTTTAAAATAAAATGTCTTGATTATTCGTGACTTGAGGTAGGTGATGGAGATGCATTGCTTAGCATATTTTGAAGCCCTTGATTGCATGTTAAGTGAGCAAAAATTTACTTGATTTCAGTGGTTTGTTTCTCTAAAGCTGCTTGTGTGATTTCTTTAAATTTTGCAACTTCTTCTTCTAAATTCTTTTCACGCTTCTTTGAAACTTCTATTTCTGCTTGAAGAAGAATCTTTTCTTGGACTTTTGAAGTTATCCCCTTAAGACCTAAACCACGTGCATAGCTTGACTTTCTTTTTTTAATACCAAATCAAAATGTTCAACAAGTAATAGAGGAGCAGTTGAAATCTTTTCTTTATTCTCCTCTTCCTCTTCTTGAAGTTTATTCTGCAATTAAGATAAATATTAATAATTGAGTAAATTAATTCAAGAAAGGTCACAACATTTATATGACTATAATTTTCATACCATGATTTCTTCTCTATTTGGAACGGACCAAATTTCATTAGATTTTTTTCTTAATGCCTTCCAAACTTCAACAGCATCTGGCCATTCATTATAATCTTTGTCTTTCTATAAAATAGAGAATTAAGATAACAAAAATAAATAATTAACTACAAATTTTATTCATAAAAAAATATGAGTTCAATTTTTATTAAAAATAATTTACTTTACCATCTCATATGCAATTTGTACTATTGACTTTGTACCACTAACTGATTTGATCTCTTGATTTCCTCTATTATTTTTGTTTCTTTCGCTTTGGTCTTTTATATATAAAAAATTATTATTAATAAAAAAAAATAAAGTAGAAGAGAATCAAGAGACATACAAACCACAAATTGTGGCAACAATATCTACCAATTAAAATTATAATATAAAATAATTATAAATTAAAAGTACCTTAAACTTTTGAGTCTCCCATTTGTTTTCAATTAGCCATCTCCAATCATCTTCATTGCAATGTTTGATGTGTCAATTATCCCGGAGAGTTTTTTATTAGAAACTTCATTAGTTTCAAGCTCGACCACCACATGAGAATTATGCTTATCAGTTAAACTTGTTAATGATCACAGTCTTCTAAGATTAACCATTCTACACATATACATAAATAAAAATTAAGTTATTAATAGGGATGCACTCAGGTGCGAATAAGTGCTCAGGAGGGAAATGCGAACGAATCAGCGCGCGACACGTGTCCAGATCTAATAACTTAAAAAAAATGCGGTAGCATTTTCGTAAATAATTGAACATCGAAGTGCAAGTAAACATTCACTTGCCTTGTAAACATTTGCGGTAGCATTTTCGTAGCATTTTGCCTTGTTAGCATTCACTTTCCGCAAACATTCATGCACCTGGGTATGCTTATAACTATTTGTGCAACTATTTATAACTATAGGTGCAACTACTTATAACTATAGGTGCACCTACTTTCAGCTATAAGTGCATGTAATTTTGCCTTGTTAGCATTCACTTTCCGCAAACATTCATGCACCTGGGTGTGCTTATAACTATATGTGCAACTATTTATAACTATAGGTGCAACTACTTATAACTATAGGTGCACCTACTTTCACCTATAAGTGCATGTAATTTTGTCTTGTTAACATTCATTGATCTGAGTTCAGCGGGTAGTAATACCCCTGAAAACCACTCGCAAACATTCATACACCTAGGTGCAACTACTTATAACTATGTGTGCAACTACTTAGAACTATAGGTGCAACTACTTAGAACTATAGGTGCAACTAAGTATTGATGCTCAGTGTAAATTTTTACTTGCACCTATAATACATTTTACATGCACTTGTAATATATTTTACTTGCACTTCGATGTTCAATTATTTACGAAAATGCCACCACATTTTTTTAAAAAATCAGTGTTTCTCATCCATTAGATCTGGACACGTGAACGAACAGAATTCATTCCTATTTCGCGCCTGGGCGAAGCATTCGCACCTGAGTGCGATTATATATATATATATATATATATATATATATATATATATATATATATATATGGCAGGGGGTCAGATTTTGGGGAATGCTTAGTGTACACAAGTATTTTTTTTCTATTTGTATTTTTATTAAAGAAGGTAGTATTATTTCATCTTCTAATTAAATAAAACATGCTTTTGAAAAATGAGAACATGCCTGCAAGCATTTGAAGCTTGCATATCTCCTCGTAAATGTCTCTTCTCCAAAACTTCAAAATCAAACATAGCTTAAACAGAAATTTACAGAAGCCAGGTTACAGCCAAAGTTATACAAGTATATTAAAACCAGAAATGGAGCGGTAAAGAGTGGATTTTTAACAAGGATTAAGGTCCTGTTTGGTAAAATGGTTGTTAGCTGTTAGCTGATTGTGTTAATTAGAGAGTATAAATAGTTAATAACATTAGCTAATTGTAGAAAAGTGTTTGGTAAATTAGCTGTTAGCTGATAGTTGTCTGGTATAATTTCTTTTTCAAAAAGCTAATTGAAAAAGTTGCTTGGAGTAGCTTTTTGAATTTTAGCCGTTTGAAGTTACAAAAAGCTAATTAACCAAACATTTATATTGATATTTTAACTAAATCAATTAATTAATAGTGGTCAAACAGGTCGTAATTAGCCTATAGATCAATTTTTTACCAAACAGGGCCAAAGTCTAAAAACCTACGCATGCATCCATTAAAGGGTAACCATATTTTTCATCGAAAATAAAGAAAAAAAAATCAAATTCCCTCTAATTATGTGAGAAAAAAAACCAGATCTTGATTAAACCATACATTTTTTTTTTTTTGAGAGGATTGATTAAACCATACATAAATGTACATGTAATAATGTATAAAGAGAGAGAGTACCTTGATAATGATGTAGGAGATGTAACTTTCCAGATTAATTTTTTGTTTCTGGTGTGTGATTTTTGCTGTGAAGGTTTTTGTATATATTGATGTAATAGAGGAGGCTCCAAATTTCTTTGGAAACAAAAAATAAAGAGGCGCTAACTTTCTCTGCAAACCAAAAAAAAAAAAAAAAAAAAAAAAAAAAAAGGCGCCATTACGGTGTTAACATATACTTTCCAAATTTATGAAATAAAACATAAACATAAGGAATATTTGACTATAATTAATATTTTAAATACTTACAAGGCGTTTGGTTGGAGTGAGGGAATTATGTGGGAAAGGAATTGTAATTCCATGAGAGATGAATTACTGGGAATAAAGTGAGAATTTAAATTCCAGTGTTTGGTTTACAGGAATATAATTACTGGGAATTTCAATTCCAATGTTTGGTATACATGGGAATTGAAAGGGAATAAGTAGTATAAAGTCAAAAATGTCCATTATTGTTGTTAGGCATTAATTTTAGGTTAAAAAAGGAAGGGGTAATTTTGACTCATCAATATCTTTTTTTCTTCTTAAAATTGCAGGAATTAAAATACCAGGGGGGACATGGGTAATTCCATGAAAATGGGGGAATTGCAATTCCTTCCAACCAAACTACGGAATTTAATGGTCTTTGCAATTAGGTGGGAATTATGTGGGAAGAGAATTTAAAATCCTTCCAACCAAACGCCCTGTTAGTTTTTGGTAATGCACATAAATAACAAAATACTAAACTTGTTCAATAATTTGATTAATTTGAAATTGAATTACCGTGTGGATAAAATTGTTACCTAATCAACCAAACCAATATTTTGCAATCGTTATACCCTACACCATGGCGCGCGTAGCACTGTGCGCCGCGCGCCTCCCAAAACGACGTCGTTTTGGGGTCGTTTTGGGAGGCGCGGTAGGAAGTTACTGTGATTATGTATATTTGTTCACACAATTATGTATATTTGTTCATACAATTATGTATATTACAGTTATGTACATTTTTTATACAATTATGTACATTCTTTTTATACAATTATGTACATCCAAATCAGAAAATTTGTGTGTATTATGTTAAGAGTTGATGTGTATTATGTTAAAAGTTTATGTTATATATTTTGTTATATAATTATGTACATTCATGTATACAATTATGTGTATTCTAGTATAACATTATGTACATTTTTTAACATGAGTTTTTTTAAAAGAAAAATTAACTGCCATACACTGGGGCGGGAAATTTAAAAAAAAAAATTTAAAACGACGTCGTTTTGCATCTGGGCGCACAGTGCAACGCGCGCCGTGGTGTAGGATATAAATTGCCAATATTTTGATTGTTTCAATTAAACTATGAGTTGTTTAGTATAAAAAATAAAAGTAATGTTATTTACCTCTAAAAAATTTTCCTAAGTTACTGGCTCTATTACATTGTAGTATCTGTTCATATACTTTCTCAACCTACTGAAACACAAAGAACCAATAACGCCTCCACTGAGGCTTGAACTCATAATCTTCCAAATGGAAGTCCAACCCGGGTACCATTGGACCACATAGTCCTGGTACATTATTTGATTGATTACTTTACTTTTTATCATTTTTTTAATTAAAAATCAGCCAATTCGTAACACTCAACAATTATACGTCATTTCATAGAAATGTTGTAATGTTGTTTGTGCCCGTTGGCCTTTAGCTCCTAACCGGTGAGTTGTAGCATTTGTATCAATAATATAAAAGATAAAAGTAAAATATAGAACAAGAGATATGGGTGAAAGAGGAGTAAAGATTCCATTATACCAACTCATCATTTGAGTACAAGGAAGAGATATATATAATACATTTGTAACGGAAAGCAGTAAATGATAGATATAAATATGAGCGTTACAACTGTTACAAAAGCTACTCATAATGTCCACATTATTAATAAATACTTTATAACACTCCCCCTTGGACATTATGTATCCATGACCTTGCCTCGTTAAAAACTTGCTAGGAAAACCCTGTGGGAAAAACCTAGACAAGAAAATAGTACAAGGTATATAGATGGTATATTTGAATACATTCATGCCTCGTTAAAAACTTCACTAGGAAAACCATGTGGGAAAAACCTAGTTGAAGAAAAGAATACATGATATTTGCAGAATCATATATGGTACGGGTTGCCTCATTAAAAACCATAACTTAAGAAAACCCTGTGGGAAAAACTTAGTTAAGGGAAAAAGAGTACAACCGTAAGCCTTCAGGGCATAATCTTCAGGATTTCGGGGTTCGTCTATTTAAGTATTTATATATTTGCAACACCCCAATTGACATTACTATATCATACTCGTGCCTCGTTAAAAACCACACTAGAAAAACCCATTGGGAAAAACCTAGTGAGGAAAAGAGTACATGGTATGTATATGCTACAAAAATTATAATTATTAGTCCTTTTAAGATCCAATCTACAGGATTGATTCGAGTGAATATACACGCTGCAAAAAGTGCAACTATTAGTCCTTTTAAGACCCAATCTACAGGATTGATCAATCTACAAGATTGACTCGAGTGAATGTACTTCTCGTCTCCCCCTGAAGATAACAATCTTCAAATTCTACATTGTTTAAAGTAAAATCATTGTTTCAAAAGAGAAGGGATATGGTACAATCTTCAGGATTGTCATTAGAATTTATCAAGGGATGTGACACAATCTTCAGGATTGTCATTAGATTTTATCATATTTTCTCATGATCATCTGGACCAATAAAAATTTTTTATAGTTTATATTTTGTTGCTCCCCCTAAATATAATAATTTTCTTTACCCACGCATATCAATCTCATAGATATTCTGTAGGTATACATTTGCTAACTTGTCACTAGAGCAAATCTTCTTGACAAATATTTTATCACTCTTCTGGAGTTTATATCATGAAAACTATATACGTTTATTTGTCCAAGTATGATGACTTCATGTCAAAAAAGACATCAATATGAATATTTGTACCTTGATTTGCTATTCTTGATCTCATCTCATAATTTAACAATCTCTATAACAAAGCGAGAGCATAGTAGATGAGATGAAAATGTACAAAGTACATCTATAAGAACAAGTAATGATTGATTTATAATATATCAGTCCAAGTCATGACATTTAACACAATGCCAATATTCAAATGACTTCTCGAAAGACGTATTTTATACCCTAAAGATATTAATTGACATCATTTCCTTTTCTTTCTAGGAGAATCACCAAATCACTCTTTATAAATTACAAAAATAATATGTGAATTTGGGAACTATCTATCTCAAAGAAAAGGTATTAAAAAAAATGATGTTTTGAAGCAGTGGACTTCTGGTCCTGAATTATCCTTTTAGGTTAAAATGGTCCTTTATCTACTTCGGGGGATTATTTAGACATTAGTATATGAAATTCCTTTTAAGGAAATGCTCGATCTACAGGTCGAGATAATACTTGATTTTCCATCTCCTTTATTTTTACAATAAGCCCCTTAATAAGTACCTAATGGTACATATTCATTTCTATAATTTCCTTATTTTAGGAGGAAATTACTCAATCAATTGCTTCACTATTTTAAGGTTGAGTAAAGCAATTGTACTTCAACAACAAACGTGTTGTGATATTTACTCTCTTTCATTTTTGAGAATTATAAATCCATCAAGGATTTTCATATAAACATGTACATTTGGTGTCTAATGACCCATAATTTCTAGGTCATGATTTTAATAAATTGCATATCTAAATTTATTATTCTGCCAATTATGTAGCGGAACTTTTGATGATATTCATCATGGGAGAGTATACTTGATTATGGGTTTCTGCGTGAACCCTTAGGCTTCAGACTCGCTTTATATCTCACCACCTTGCCATTCTTGTTTTTCCTTTATACAAACACCATTTGTAACCTACAGGGTTAATACTTCAATGGTGTATAAAAGGAATATATTAGCGAGTTGAGCTATATATGCCTTTAATTGCTCTCTTTATACGTTAATCAATCTAGGCGCTTCTGGCACCTAGCTCTGGATCCAGATTGTCATATAATATGAGCAATTTTGAAGGCAACTGTGTTGTCGACAACTTATAATATTTTCAAGAATTTCTCCCATATATATCTAAAAGTAATTTTCAAAGTTAACCAGATTATAGTCATTTCCCAAGGATATTTATATCTGGTTGTTCCGCAACCCAGTATTATGAATATTTGGTGCACCTTATAAATTTCTGGGTTTTCTCGTCTTCTGGACGATCGTTATAAAGATATAACTTTTTTAAGATTTTCAAGAGCTCTAAGATTTTCAAGAGTGACATCAATTCTTTATTTTTCTATTACAGTGAATCTCCTGCACTTCTGGCGTCAAGGAGTATCGATAGATATTTATGGTCCAAATTTTGGGGAATGTATATGGGACCTAGTCACTCTTTTTATGAAATAGATTTATTTGGCAGATATGTTTGATTTCTTGATTTCTTTCTGAACTTCCAGTTCAGTCTAATTGATACGTGGATTTAATTTTTGAAGATCATTTCATGAAATTTCTCGGCATTCCATTTTAATTTTGATCATATCTCCCCCTAATGCCGTGAACTGATCTTCATGCAGTCAGCGTATCCATCACGTCTCTCTTAGGGGCTTTAAATATTGGAGACAATAGATTGAGGTTTAGTTTAGATGGATACGCTTTGGTGGTTATGTAATAGATTGGACTGCATTCATAAGAATAGAAACACAGATTTGGGAAATGTTTTTTGAAAACCACGTATTAGATAGAAAGGGGGAATAAGGATATGCAGTGTGTCGAAATTTTTAGCATAAATATTGCATTTCCCCACCAAGTATCCGGCACATTGAAATTTTGAAAAATAATGGGTTTAGTAATAAGTCATAACTTTATTAATTAGCTAAACCATTTGGGTAAGAGCATAAGGTACTTGATACTCTGCCTTAATGCTTAATGTCATATAATAATCGTCGAAAAAGGACGAAGTTCATAGGATAATCCGAAAATTAGGCATTATCCATAAGATACTAGATCATATCCTTCTTTTTAGATGATGAAGAACGAGTAACATATGTCTACTCAGATGAAGGATATTTGATCGGATGAAGGATGGAGTAAAAGTGAAGCTCTACCGGAACCCACAAAGAAACCTTATCAATAATTGCAGGAAGAAGTTAGATGTTTGTATAAAGATCTTCCAAAATAAAACATCACTGAAATGATGTTGAATGAAAAAAGTAGGTCATCAATATAACCAACAAGAGCGTTTGCTTCAGGCAAGGCAACTTTGATTGGATTCAACATTGTGATGTTCATTTAGGTTTCAACAAAATGCTTCGGGATGTCGCACGCACGTGATCGGTGCCTTTTTAACCAACAATTGAAGCATATTTGTTGTTGGGCCAGAATTATGATCATATGAAGCAACGTTCTTTTCATTAAGGGTATATGAGTGCTTTTTTATTTTTATTTTTAAACAAGTACCCTTAGGTAGTATGAGTGACGCTCTTCTGGAGCCCACAATAGAAAACATTTATCAAATGGAAGGAAGAAGTTAGAGGTTTGTAGATAATGATCAAACCTTGAGCTCGTGTTTCAGTAGATCAACATTATTACCAACAAGAGTGTTTGCTTCAGGCAATGCAGCATGGTTGGATTCAACCTTTTGCTTCTCATTATCGTGATTTTATAATCTGTTGGTAGTTTTCAACAAAATGCTTCGGGGTGTGGCACGTACTTGATCAGTGCCCTGTACACCCGCACTTGAAGCATACTCGTTGTTGGGCCAGAGTTCAAATTGTATGAAAGTGGTTGTCCTCGACGAGTTGGATCATATTGCTGTGTATTATGGTTTCGGGAGTTACTGTTGCCACCTTTGCCTTGATTCCTATCGCGACCTCTTCCTCGGCCCCTCTTGGCGTTGCATGAATGAGCAACATTGTGTGCTTCGGGCACAGGCGCAGAGTTAAATTGGGACACAATTTTGTGTAAAGCCAAATTATAATCAGTCACTGACTTTAGAAATCTTGAAATCTCAAGTTAAGTCAATCAAATTGTGTCTAAAGAAGGGCTAGGAATATTTGCTAGTTAAAACTATCCTTCAGGGATTTTTATAAGGCAAAGGAATCCTTTTTCAGAAAGGTATTCATTTTTCAGGTCATGGTTCATATGGTGGCGAGGAAAAAAAAAAGGAAAAAATAGGGCTTTTAGCTTTCCAAGCCTCATCGCTCGTGGACTTCTAAGTAATTGTTCCCGTTGAAACCAAGCTCAGTGAATTCATACTCGATGATAGCAGCCAAGATCGAAATTTTGCAAAAAAAAAATTATATATACTAAGGCTGCCTAAAAACGAGGATCCACTTCTAAAGAATAATTTGACATTCGCATAATAATAAAACTATTTATGCTTAAAAGGACAACATATGCATATGAACTCATAAAATCATATCAAGCAAATAAATTGCACAACAATAACAATTTAATGTATGAGCATATACTATAGTAAAATTCAAATAATAATTTGAATAACAATTTTAAGATAACACTTTTCAATTCTTGAAAATGTCAAATTGTAAGCCCAAAACAATTTAGACAAACATATATAACAAAGAATTTTATAAAAACAAACAGACCCAATTTTTATTGAATGGGCCAGGCCCATATCTAGACCCGGCGCAGCCAGCTTCATCCCCATTATCTCAAACATTAGCAGATCGAAGGGGAGAGAACAGATCGAAGGTGAGAGAGATCGAAGGGAGAAGAACCGGCCGGAAACCGAGGTCCAGCACCGCCTTCACCCTCAGCCGGAGCTTCACGCCGTGACGCTCTGCTGGAGCGCCGCGCCTCCGCCTTCTGCCTGACGATCGCAGCAGTGTGCCGCCGGCCTATCCACCGCACCGGGTCGCAGGATGTTCACCCAGCCGCTCCGAGCCGCTGGACGGCATCGCCGTCTTACGTACTCATCAGGCGGTAATTATCCGTTTCACTCTAGCAAATCTATATACAACTGCCTTCTTAGAATTTCTCTCTTGAAATCCTTAGGAGTGCTGATGAAGAACGAGACCGGATTCTGGAATTTTTATTTTAATACTTTCAGAGATAAGCGATATGTTCTTAGTCCAGAGTTTGGTGCAAATTTTATGTCTAACATTGCAACCGATCTCCCCCGCGACGAGAACCTCCCCGGGAAAGAAGGAACCGGCCACCGACGATGGAAATAACAAAAAAAACTGGTGGCAACGCAAAGAAGAAGAGAGAAAAGAAGGTATTTTCGAAATAAAAAAACTCTTCCCTTTTCTGTTGAATTTTCGAAAAAAAAGGTCTTTATGTATTTTTTTTTTTTTGAATATTTCGAAAAAGTAGAAAGAAAAAAAAACAGTCTGTTTATAGATTTCCATCCATGTATAATTATATATTCTGAATTTTCATATTTCATTGATCCTATGTCAATCTCAGTAATATTGCACCGATTTCCTATTCGAAAGCATAAAGGAAATATTTATATATAACAGCATATACAAACATTCATAATTTACCAATGCAAATTGCATGTATATTTCTGAGAGCAGGAAAGCATATATATTCCATATGAACACGATTTCATAATGTAAACATGCAATTTATTGACAATTTTAACAATTAGTAATGTTAATTTAGAAAATCAACATACACCAAAGAGCATGCTGATAACGTGTTGTAATGTTGTTTGTGTCCGTTGGCCTTTAGCTCCTAACCGGTGAGTTGTAGCATTTGTATCAATAATATAAAAGATAAAAGTAAAATATAGAACAAGAGATATGGGTGAAAGAGGAGTAAAGATTCCATTATACCAACTCATCATTTGAGTACAAGGAAGAGATATATATAATACATTTGTAACGGAAAGCAGTAAATGATAGATATAAATATGAGCGTTACAACGGTTACAAAAGTTACTCATAATGTCCACATTATTAATAAATACTTTATAACAAGAAAGAATTTAAGAAGGAATAAATTGGGAGGAGTAAGAAAAATTTTCCTAAAAATAATTTGTTCCAATGTGATCGGTTTTGAATATATAAGTGCTCATATATACTTTAATTGGGTAAAATAATTTGAATACAAAACGTGTTATTAATTATTAATCAAAATGTAGTTTTTTTTTCTTTTAGTTATAAAAAATTACGAGATCATTAATTTGACATTTCAACAACATATTTAACATAATAATGAAATTTTAATCAAATTAAAGAATCTAGAATCCAAGGGTTCCAATTTGGGAAAAAACTGTAAAACCTTAATCAACATCTAAATTATTATAAAACTTAGTGTATATATTATTTAAACCTCAATTAGATGTCAAACATTTAATTGGTAAATTTGTAAAATTAATAATAACCTGTGCATCGAACGGGACAATTACTAGTTCTCAATAGAGCTTTAATCAATTTCATATGAACTTATAAATGATCATTCATAAATAAAGAAAGTAACTAGATTTATTTAAGAAATAAAAACGAGTTTCTAAATTTTGACCTTTTGTGTGAACGGCGTATCGCTGTCGGTAGCCGATTAGAAGTGATCGGTGACGTGAGGCGTTATGGGTTGGATCCTAGAGGCGTAATCGTCTCGTCTTTGGCTTCACAACCTTCTGCCATTCTACGTTACTTCTAAGCTTTAAGGCAAGGTTATATAGGGTTTGAGTTTGTTGTCGACTCGCTTGCTTTTAACTTTTTAAAAATAATTAGCCGCCAAACAATGTCATTTTATAATTAAAATATTCTTTTAAAAAATGAATTTTTTTGGTGGGGTCCACTTACCCTACCAGGGCTCTACCGCAATGGTATATGCATTTAATTATTTTTCTTCCGTGCAGGGTTCGTGTAAGGTTTGCAGAGGGAGGGGGTGGGGCATGGGAAGGAGAATTTCTAAGGTGTTGACCAACAATAATGGTACTACCACCAAAGCCTTATGAATAACAAGACTTACAAATAACAATCAGACCTTAGATAGTGATTGCAATTCTTCTGGTCATTCAAAAAAATTGTTAGAGAAATTCAATTGAAGTAATTGAAGGTCAAGCTGCCATTTAATACAAAAATTGGAAAACTAACTGTTATATATGGGTTGTTCATAATAAAAATAAGAGTAATGTTATTCACTCCTATAAATGTTCCCTTCATATCAACAAGGACCACAAGGTCTACACCCAAATTACACATAATACTCACAATTCTCAACCAATTTCCTAAAACAAACTTTCAGAAATAAATGAACATTCATAAATAAAGAAAGTAACTAGGTCTAAGAAGTAAACACGAGTTTCCAAATTTTGACTCTTTGTGTTACGGCGTATCACTGTCGATAGCTGATTAGAAGTGATCGGTAACATGAGGCGCTGTGGGTTGGATCCTAGAGGCGTAATCATCTCATCTTTGGCTTCACAATCTTCTGTCGTTCCACGTTACTTCTAAGTTTTAAGGCAAGGTCATATAGGGTTTGAGTTTGTTTTCGACCCGCTTGCTTTTATCCTTTTAAAATAATTAGTCCCCAACAATGTCATTTTAGAATTAAAATATTTAAAAATGAATTTTTTGAGTGGGGTCCACATACCCTTCAATGGCTCTACCGCTATGGTATATGAATTTAATTATGTAGTTGATATTCTTGGTAATATTATATTATATATGGAGTCAATTACTTTTCTTCTGTGCGGGGTTCGTGTAAGGTTAGGTTAGTAGGGGAGGGGGTAGGGTCCACTTCTGCCGTTTTGCGTTACTTCAAAGGTTTATGGCAATGTATATATGGTTTGAGTTTGTGGTCGACTCACTTGCTTTTAACCATTTAAAAATAATTAGCTCCCAAACAATGCCATTTTACTGTTTTAGAAATAAAATATTTAAAAAGGAAATTTTGTTAGTGGGGTTCACTTACCTTACAACGGCTCTGTTAGACATGTATGCTCTACAAGCCAACATTTATTGGAGAGTCGGTTGGTCGATTGGAGAGTTGCCATTGTCGGTCGAAGATGTCACCGGTGGTCTAGGCGACGTGGCCGTTTCTCCCCCGATCTTAGTTGTGCCGCCGGTTGTCGTATCGGAGTTGCTACCAGCGGCTATAGCAGGCGTTGCAGTCGGCGACTCCAGTAGTAGATTCGGCAGGCGACTCCAGCGAGAGAAGCAACCGGAAATCTACTACCTATTCTTAGCGTTCGACGCTCCGATGGGGTTGTCCGGTGCCCGATGGTGTTTTCAGTGATGTTGTAGACAACTGAAAAGCGAGCAGTGAATGGTGGAGTAGTATTGGTTATTCGGAAAATTTTGGCAAGAAATAATATTCAAATTATGTAGTTGATATTCTTGGTAATATTATATTATATTATATGGATTCAATTATTTTTCTTCCGTGCGGGGTTCGTGTAAGGTTAGTGGGGAGGGGGAGGGTCCACTTCTGCCGTTTTGTGTTACTTCAAAGGTTTATGGCAATGTATATATAGTTTGAGTTTGTTGTCGACTCACTTGCTTTTAATCTTTTAAAAATAATTAGCTCCCAAACAATGTCATTTTACTGTTTTAGAAATAAAATATTTAAAAAGGAAATTTTTTTAGTGGGGTTCACTTACCCTACAACGGCTCTGTTAGACACGTATGTCTTAGGAGCCAACATTTACAGGGCGTTTCCATGGGAGTTGAATTACTGGGAATAAAGTGTGAATTTAAATTCCAGTGTTTGGTTGATAGGAATAGAATTACTGGGAATTTCAATTCCAATGTTTGGTATACATGGGAATTGAAAGGGAATAAGTATTATAAAGTCAAAAATGTCCATTATTGTTGTTAGACATTAATTTTAGGTTAAAAAAGGAAGGGATAATTTTGACTCATCGCTATCTTTTTTTCCCAGGAATTAAAATACCGGGGGGGACATGGGATTTTAATTCCATGAAAATGGGGGAATTGCAATTCTCCAACCAAACTACGGAATTTAATGACCTTTGGAATTAGGTGGGAATTAAGTGGGAAGGGAATTTAAAATCCCTCCAACCAAACGCCCTGTTATTGGAGAGTCGTTTGGTCGATTGGAGAGTCGGTTGGTCGATTGGAGAGTCGTTAATGTCGGTCAAAGATGTCGCCGGCGGTTTAGGCGACGCGGTCGTTCCTCCCGCAATCTGAGTTGCGCAGCCGATTGTCGTATCTAAGTAGCGACCAATGGCTATAGCATGCGTTCCGGTCGGCGACTCCAATAGTAGATCTGGCAGGCGACTCCAGCGAGAGAAGCAACCGGAAATCTACTGTCTGTTCCTAGCGTTCGACGCTCCGGTGGGGTTGTCCGGTGCCCGATGACGTTTTCTGTGATGGTGTAGACAACCGAAAAGCGGGGCAGTGAACGGTGGAGTAGTATTGGTTAATCGGAAAATTTTGGCAAGAAATAATATTCGAATTATGTAGTTGATATTCTTGGTAGTATTATATTATGAAAATGTTATATATGATAATTAGAATTATATTATCAAATTAAATATTAGATATTTTTGGTGATATTAATTGTTATCATATATATTTGAAAAATTTTCTATATTGATAATTGGAAATTAATTACTGCTAAGTAAATATGATATATTTTTTGTAGTATTAATTATTATCATAATGATTATTTTCTATATTTGAAAAAATTACGGAGTAAGATTTTGGAAGATTAGATGATGATATTTTTTGTTACCATTTAAAATACGATTTTTATGGTAGTAATAATTATATTGTTATAATATTGAAATATATATTTTTCTCCTTAAATAGTTATTATTTATGTGATAATTGAATGCTACTTAGATAAGTTTCCATGATTATAATAATTTGGATTAAAGTGTTTAATCTTATATAATATTATAATAGTAATTAATTAATTACATATAAATTTAATTTTGATATAAAGTTAATTAATTAATGGAAAGTTTTGATTTGTTATATGGAAATTTGTTTCGTCCGTTCAGGGTTCGTGTAAGGTTAGCAGAGAGGGGAAGGGTTCACTTCTGCGTTCTGTGTTACTTCTAAGCTTTATGGCAAAGTATATAGAGTTTGAGTTTGTTGTCGACTCGCTTGCGTTTAACTTTTTCAAAAAAAAAAAAAAAAAGTATCCTCCAAATAGTGCCATTTTGGATTTAAAATATTTAAAAAGGATTATTTTTTTTTTAGTGGGTTCCACTTACCCTACAAGTCTACAACAGCTCTACCGCTTTTATATATAGATTCAATTACTTTTCTTTTGTGCGGGGTTCGTGTAAGGTTAGCAAGGGAGGGGGTGGGGTCCACTTCTGTCGTTCTGCGTTTTTTCTAAGCTTTATGGTAAGAGATATACAAATTGAGTTTGTTGTCGACTCGCTTGCGCTTAACCTTTTAAAAATAATTAACCCTCAAAAAATTCAATGTCATTTTAGAAATAAAATATTTAAAAAGATATTTTTTTTTTTAGTGGGGCTCACTTACCTTACAACGGCTCTATTAGAAATTTATGCCCTAGGAGCCAACATTTATTGTAGAGTCGGTTGGTCGATTGAAGATTCGCTATTGTCGGTCGAAGATGTCGCCGGCGGTCTAGGTGACGCGGTCGTTCCTCCCCCAATCTGAGTTGCGCGGCCGGCTGTCGTATCGGAGTTGCGGCCAGCGGCTATTGCAAGCGTCGCGGTCGGCGACTCCAGTAGTAGATCCGCCAGGCGACTCTAGCTAGAGAAGAAACCGGAAATCTGCTACCTGTTCCTAGCGTTCGACGCTCCGGTGGGGTTTTCCGGTGCTCGATGGCATTTTCCATGATACTGTTGACAACCGAAAAGCGGGGCAGTGAACGGTGGAGTAGTATTAGTTATTCGGAAAATTTTGGCTAGAAATAATATTTCAATTATGTAGTTGATATTCTTGGTAGTATTATATTATAGGGGGAATCGCACTTTTAGTCCCTCAGTTAATGTCAATTCTGCAATGTCATCCCTAATTCCCAATTTGGACATAATTGGTCCCTCAATTATTCGTCCACTAAGCAGTTTTGGTCCTTCTGTGACTATGGCCGTTTGACACCGTTTAAATCAAGGGTAAGGGTGGAATTTCACACATCATTGGTTTTACTTAATCGTTTTCAGCCCGTTCCTCTGCCATTCTCAGCCATTTCCGCCACCACACATGAAGAACCCTAACCTCCGCCATTGACACATTTCCACCACTTCGAATAGAATACGCTATTAAGGACGCCATTCGCAATGTCTTCAAGCACTATCGGGTCAACACAATGGATGCCAGAAGTGCGATGTTGGTGCGGCGAGGTTGCTCCAGTAAAGATGTCATGGAGTACTGCGAATCCAGGGAAGAGATATAGAGCTTGTCCACATTATGGAGTAAGTTTACAAAACCATTATAATTAAATACCGGCCAGAATAGTTACAAAATTTCAGTTAATTTGTGTTTGTTTGTTACACTTCCCATCAGGGCAACGGCAATTGTTGGTATTTTGAGTGGATTGACAACGATGTCTCCGAGCGTGTTTCCAGAGTCATTAGAGGGCTATTGAAAAGGTTGGATAAGAAGGAGATGGAAATCCAAGAGTTACAAACACTTGTTGAAAAAGAAAATGGTGCGATGAAGAAGATGAAGTTGGAGTCTAAATTTTCATTTTTTTATGGGTTTGCACTTGGTATTGCAGTTGCCCTTGTTTGTGTGGGAATTGGGATGGAAACTAGTGAACAAAGTCCCAAGCTTTTCCAGTTGAAGTAGTATTTAGAAATTAGTGGTACTATGTAAGAATTGTTTTGAGGTTCAATTCCAGATTTGGTTGAGTTTAATGCTAAGCAGTTTTATGTAAGGAAATGAAACATTTTTTTTAGTTGAATGGCAAGTATATTTTTATATTGAGTTGAATATTAAGTATATTTGAATGGCAAGGAATGGTAACCAATTGTTAAGACCCAACGTCACTGTCTAATTCTTAAATACAAACTGGAAAACTGCACACCAAAGTAGTCAAAAGTGTCTACTGGGAAAGTGCCTAACTGGCAACCAATTGTTAAGGCCACACTGACCTAAATCTACTGACTAAAGGCCAAAGTATACAACAAAATAAACTGCCAAAGAGTAGACAAAAGCAATTCATTAACATGTTAAATTGAACCACCCTGTCAGATCAAAAGATCAAAGTTTACATAAGTAACCACTTCTACCAAAATAGACCAAAATAGACCAAAATGCATCAAAAGTTTCATAGTTTCATATTACTACAAAAATACACCAAAGTTCACATTCAGTTTTGTTTCTTCATTTGAGTAGCTTTTTTTTTCCTTGCCTCTCTTTGGACTGCATTAGCTTGTTGCAGGCTTGAGACTGTTACAAAGTTTTTCCCTGCTCTTGTGATGACAGTTGGAGTAGCACTTCCACTTGGCTGTTGTGAAGAAATAAAGTGGGACAGTGGAGGGACTTGGCTCTGAACTAATTGTGATGGTTGAGATGTCATTACCTCCTGCAATTCCATAACAAACAAGGGTAAATTCAACTGACTGTCAAACTAAAAGTATTAAATGCTGATGGTGGTCATTAACTTACCATCTCATCAAGTACAAAAGTTGGCACTTGTGTCTCAACTGGGATATCCTCAAACTGGCCTTGAATGTGTACATCACCCTGTCCAACTACTACCTCATCCATCTCATGTACCTACAAATCAATAACATTAAAAAACACCATGTCCAACTACTACCTCATCCATCTCATGTACCTACAAATCAATAACATTAAAAAACAATGCAGTTTTATTTACAAAACAATGCAGGCCCAACTAATACCTGTGGTGGATTGTTTCCTTTGCAAGTTGCTTTATTATGTCCTTTTTGACCACAAACCCTGCACCTTTTGACTTCTCCAACTTTCCTTGTTCTTTGTGCAATGCTGTCTTTCTTGGTTTCTTCAAAAGGGCTGATCTTTCTCTTTTTTTTAGGCCTCCCAGGTTGTGCCTTATATTTTGGGGGAGTGGAGCTGGAAGATTGGTTTTGGGCCACAACTCAGAAGATGAGATTGGTAGTATTGCTGGCTCATATGCTCTGAAATAAGAGTCCACTGTATAGCAATTGTGTACATAGTCTTCTGGTCTTTCCCTTTGTTTTCTTATAGCTGCAATTGCATGACTACAAGGGATGCCTGTGAGATCCCACCTTCTACAGCTGCACTGTTTCTGGATTAAACTCACCTTGAAGACCTTAAAATTCTCATCATCTACTTGGTACATGTTTTCAGCAGACTTATAAGTATTGTACCTGCATGCCCTATCCTTTTCCTCTTCTATCAATTTGCATATCTTTGGACAAATCTTCATCGGATGATTTTTAAGTCTTTCTCTATTTTTTTGCATCCTAGTCATAAGATATATTCTTAACTTCTCACACAAAGTTAAGATTGGTTTATCTCTGAAATTTAGGATATTGCTATTCCATGATTCACACAAATTGTTAAGTAGCAAATCTGTCTTAGGAAATGTACTAAAATATGCCTTACAATAATGTTTAGCATCTCTTGCAGCTAACCAATCAGCAGCCTTAGCATTTATCTCCTTTAACTCCTCCATTTGCCGCTTATATTCTGCTTCTGTTGTTGCTTTACACACTGCCCACAGTTTCTGCTTGAGTACATTCCCACTGAAACCATCCTTTACAAAGTTAGCATGCATGTGCCTAACACATAATCTATGCTCCATTCCCGGAAACAATTCTTCAACAGCAGGTATCAATCCCTTTTGCTTGTCTGAAATCAATGTCCAAGCATGAGGGTTACTTGAAATATTAAGATCACTGTCCAATCGTTTCAAGAACCATAACCAACTGTCCTTCAATTCCCCTTCAACAATGGCAAATGCTATAGGGAACAAGCTGTTATCTCCATCAACACCTACAGCACTCAAAAGTTGCCCTCCCTTCTGGCAACCCTTAAGATGACAACCATCTAACCCAAAGAAAGGTCTACATCCTCTCAAGAACCCTTCTTTGCAGGCTGCAAAGCAAATATAGAGTCTCAGAAACCTAGGTCTTCCATTGACAGTAAACTCACTATCAAGTTTCATCTTCACAGAAGTTCCCGGATTGCTTCTTTTCAATTCCTCACAGTAATCATTGAGTAAGTTGAATTGTTCTGAAACATCACCTTCCAGTTGCTTAAGAGCCTTTTGTTTAGCCCTATATGCCTGGTGTTTACTGACCTGACATTTCAAATTTGCCTTCACATGTTCTTGAAACTGTATTCTACCCCATTCTGTATTAAGTTTAATTTCATCCTTGTACATTTTGGCTAGAAAACCAGATTTCACAGTTCTATTTTCATCTTGATCCCCACATGTGTGTTCTGGAATGTATGTTTTAACCTGAAATGGACTTTTTGGATTGCTTCTTGAGGCAAAAATTGTCCAATTGCATATGTCATTGTGTCTACACACAACCCTCACTCTACTGCTTTCATTCTTTTTAAAGTGGATATCTTTTCTCCTAGTTGCCTCATAATATTTAACAGCCCATTTAAACTCATCTGATGATTTGAAAATCATTCCAATCTCAAACTTAAAGCCTTCTTTTTTCAAGTTCCTTTCTTCAAAAACATTCTGTACACCACTATCTCCCCCATCAGAATCTTCAGAATTCTCTAAACTCTTAAACACCTCTTCAGACAATTGGCACTCTACTTCTTGTACTTCACCCCCTTCCAGTCCAACAGCAGGATTGACTTGCTTAGAACTAGCCCCAGTGTCTATAAGATTAGGGTCTTCCTCACCTTGATCTTCACCTTCAACCTCATCCTCATTTTCAGAACTCTGGTTTATTCCATCATAGAGTAGGCAATCATCTCCCAATTCTCTAGATATGTCTACCTCATAATCTCATTGGTCATCAAATAAATGTTCAACAAATATTTCTACCTCCTTGTTGGGTGGAACCTCTTCAACTAAACTAACTATGTCTGCATCATTCAGTAGAGGCTTAAGATCAGTTTTTGTTGGCTTCTTCCTACCCTTACCCTTAACCTTAACCAGAGCCCAAAATTGCACCTTTTTATCAGCATACCTCAATTGTTTCACCATTCTCCTTAAATCTAGTATACTGCCCTCATCACAGTTGAAATGGTCAAAGAACTCAACTCCACCATCCCTATAACCAACAGTTGGATGCCATACTAAATCCCCACCAATATGGAGTTTTATGCTAAAGACAGAGGATTCTTCACCAACATCTATACAATACAGTAAAACAATTAATTGCAGTGAAAATGGTCTACTTCATAGGTCCCAACAACACAGAATAAATGTAGGCACTTTTAGATGCACTTTGGGAAACTAACACAAAATACATATATTCAATTCCAGGCAATTACAAATGGTCCCCATATGCTTTCCCCTTTTTCGCTTTTTCTATTACAGTACATGTGTTTCCTTGGTCCCCACCAAACATTAACATAGAACACAACAAAATGCACATGTTAACATCAATAGTAAGACAAAATACATTGGCCAGTTAAATGTGCGAACAACAAAACAAACAAGCAGTTAGAATTTAAAAAAAAATAGGGTTGAAAACTTACAAGTAGGAGTGCTGTTTAACCCACTAATTCTCCTACTAGTCATTGCGAATGGCGTCCTTAATAGCGTATTCTATTCGAAGTGGTGGAAAGGTGTCAATGGCGGAGGTTAGGGTTCTTCATGTGTGGTGGCGGAAATGGCTGAGAATGGCGGAGGAACGGGCTGAAAACGATTAAGTAAAACCAATGATGTGTGAAATTCCACCCTTACCCTTGATTTAAACGGTGTCAAACGGCCATAGTCACAGAAGGACCAAAATTGCTTAGTGGACGAATAATTGAGGGACCAGTTATGTCCAAATAGGGAATTAGGGATGACATTGCAGAATTGACATTAACTGAGGGACCAAAAGTGCGATTCCCCCTATATTATATGGATTCAATTATTTTTTCTTCCGTGCGGGGTTCGTGTAAGGTTAACAGGGGCTGGGGTGGGGTCCACTTTTGTCGTTCTGCGTTACTTATAAGCTTTATGGCAAGGTATATAGGGAGTGTTATGTTCTGCATCCGTATGCACTATGCATGGTGCATACGGATGCAAAAACGATGTCGTTTTGGCGTATAACTTTTTTAAAAAAAATAATTCAGAATTACATAACTACACATCCATAATTTCACTAACTTCCAGAATTGATAACTACACTTCCAGAATTGCATAACCACACTTCCAGAATTGCATAACTACACTTCCAGAATTGCATAACTATAATTTCAGAATTGCATAACTACACATCCATAACTTCATAACTACACTTCCAGAATTACATAACTACACTTCCAGAATTGCATAACTACACTTCTAGAATTTCAAAACTAAAAAATCCAAAATGAATGAACTAAAAATGAATAACATAATGTTGTTGCTGGGAATTGAAACTGATTTTTTTTTTTAAGTAGGGCGCGCGATTTATGCAAAACGACGTCGTTTTTGCATCCGTATGCACCAGGGTTCGAGTTTAATTTGTTGTTGATTCACTTGCTTTTAACCTTTTAAAAATAATTAGCCCCCAAACAATGTTATTTTAGAATTAAAATATTTTAAAAGGAATTTTTTAGTGGGGTTCACTTACCCTGCAACGGTTTAATTACTTTTCTTCCGTGCGTGATTCGTGTAAGGTTAGCAGGGAAGGGGGTGCGGCATGGGAAGGATAATTTCTAAGGTGTTCACCAACAATAATGGTACTAGCACCGACGCCAACATTGGTGCCATTTGACCATGTACAACTATGAATGGTATGCTTATTTACATGAAGTACTTTGAAGATAAATGTTGACAATTCCTAATACAATCTATATAGCATAGATAGTTGTACATCAAAAGGCATTGATACTTGTTAGTACGAAATTGTGCTTAATATGATGTGTAATTAATATTATTTGTACTAGTTTTATTAGTTGGCATATATGTTTGTCCAAAAAGTGTCTAAGTCACATTAACTCGGTTTTGTTATAATTCTTATTTACAATGAATTCTGTGGCCAAGACTCCAAGAGTAATCATAGAGAACTAAGAGAAGTGGTTTGTTAGTCCTATTTTTACTCAACAAAGATGTGGTCACCACATTCAAATATGTGAACCTTGGTTGAATGGAGCCACAAAACAAGGTGTCCAAATTGCTATTTAAAGGGGTTGTGTAACATCATTACAAGTTGAAGTTTCCAAGAAAGGAGAACTATATGGAGTTATTTCTCTATTTAAGATCACAATATAAAATGTATTGAAAATTCAAAGTTGGTATACGATTATGTGTATGTACTTAGTACTTAGTATATTATGTGCATGTAAATAAATTAAAGACACATAGACCCTGTTTGGTAAAAAATTGGCCTATAGGTTAATTTTGGCCTATTTGACCACTATTAATTGTTTGATTTAGTTAAAATATTAATATAAATGTTTGGTTAATTAGCTTTTTGTAACTTAAAAGGCTAAAATTCAAAAAGCTACTCCAAGCAACTTTTTCAATTAGCTTTTTGAAAAAAAAAAATTATACCAGACAACTATCAGCTAACAGCTAATTTACTAAACATTTTTCTACAATCAGCTAATATTATTAACTATTTATACTCTCTAATTAACACAATCAGCTAACAACTAACAGCCATTTTACCAAACAGGACCATAATATATGTTAATACAAACACATCATATGTACTTATTAACTGTATGCATATAATTTTTGAATCAATGAGCAATGCCTGAACTAGGGTATAACAATTGATTTAATCAATTCTTGGACCAAAAAATGTCCAACGATGTCGTCAGCAAATAAATTAGGCCCGGAAGAAGATATATGTACACACAAATTTTTTTTAATTTTTTAAGACTTGAAAATTATAAATTAATTAATACTTTAATAATTAATACTAAAATATTAATTATTAACTTAAAAAACATCTAGAGTTTGAACAATTTAGTGTCCTTTCGCTCCAAACGATGTCGTTTTCGGTTAAATAACTCATTTAAAAAAAAATGAAACAATACCTAATCGATCGACTAGGCAGCACTTAAGCAGCCTAGTCAGCCGCCTAGAGTCTAGACCACCCGATTATGGGAGTCTAGACCACCCGATTATGGTGATACACTAGACGGCTAGCCAGTGCCTAACGCCTAGACATTGATTAATCGGTGCCTAGGCGGAATTTTTGTAACACTGACAACGCACCATTTTAGAGTGGAAGCTAACTAGCTAGCTTTCTTTGTAATTGCAAATTGATATGAAATTTAAGGAAGCTTTGAGGGAGGGAGAAATTTGAGTCCCATGACAGACTTGAAGATGACACACCAAAGGCAAAAAATTTGACTTAACAGTAACCACTCACTCCAGCAGAAGCTGTTTGTTTCAATTTTATTTATTTATTCAATATCCTTAAATTAAATTTCACATACAAGCATGGCCTGATGATCATGCAACCATAACAGAACAATTTAAAATGAAGTGGCTGAGTTGGTTTCTGCCACCATGAAGAGGCCTCCATTCCAGTTCAGAGGCATCTGGATTTGGATTGCAGGTGTATATGGCCATGCAATTCCCAGAATTTGACACTGAAGAAGCTCCTATCACTAGAAGTTGATTCCCCAGAGACTTGAATGCCACTCCCCACCCTCTGTTGAAATCAGCCCTCACAGGAACTGCCCCCAAATGCTTCCATGTATTGCTCTTTTTCAGATACACTTTCAGCTGGTTGGTGGAGGCTTCGAGCGAGTAGAGCTCGTTATTCACCACTGCGACGAGGGGGGGAGAGTGGCACGTCCTAACCGGGTCGTCTTTCAGCATGTCGGGTATGACCTCCCATCGGTTCCTAGCCTCGTCGAAGAACTCCCCGCACGTGAGTTCCCCTGAGTCGTTTCGCCCCCCGATCACGTAGAACCGGTTGTCCATGTAGCAGCCCGAACACATTTTTCGCCTCGTCTTCATCCTCGGGAGAGGCTCCCACGACCGGTTCTCGGGGTTGTATTTCTCGGCGGTGTCGTAGACTTGGCTGTTTGCAGCCATCCCGACTCCGCCAGCCACAAAGGCGGAATTCCCACAAGTTGCAGACGCAAAGAGGCATCTCGGGTTCACCATACAAGGGCCTTTGAACCATTCGTTCGTGGCTAACTCATACCTCCATATGACTAGCCCATCTATCTCCTTGCCCGAAACGAGGAGATGAGTCCCTGCACAGAGCGATTCTTTATCGCCCGATGTGAAACAAAAATCGGATGGCAAGACCGGGAGCTTCCTCCGACACCTAAACTCTCCATCAAACGACCACCAACTACTCTCCCCACTCGCCAGCATAAACACAGAGGGCTCTTTGAAACCAATCTCTCTCCTGATCTTGAACAGCTCCCCACTCCTCAAAAGGGCTAAACACCTCTTGTTCACAAAGCATAGCTTCCAATACTCCGACCTGGGGAACCTCGCCAATATAAGACTCTCGACCTCATAGCTGAGCGAGGGATAATCTGCATCCTGAGGCACTTCATTAGACGAGCCATCACTACTCACTGCCATAACCCTCATCCTTTTGGGTGAACTTCTAATCCAATGCCTAAAATAAGATCTCTCATCCATAAGATATCACTTATCACCTCACCCTAATCCACACTTCCCTTTCCTATATCAGATTCTTCCTATGTTTCCTTCAAACATTGATTAACACACTGAGGGCAGCCTTAAATCTTCTGCAATGACAAACCAAAATGCAGCCAGCTCATGATAACAATACAAGAAATCAACTAGAACATAAAATCAAAATCCAATCTTTCTCTTAAACCAACAAATATACACCCAGAAAGTAAACAAAGCAACAAGTAAGTAACAAATAGGGGAGGCTATAAGAACTAGAGAATAAGCATAAAGTCCCAGGAACTGATTGATCCACTGGTTTCTCTAAAACATATATATATTGTTAGAGGATTCGCAAATCTTGTCTAAACTACTAGATTATTCAAAAACTTGATTTTGGACAAATATCCCAAACTTTAACAAGCCTGGAATAACAATATTCTTGAGCAACATGAAGCGAAAGGGACTCGAATACCTGACAGCAAAATTCTTCACGGAAGGGAAACAAATCTATTGGATTGGGAGGATGTCTTTGGCGTTTAATGAGGGGGGGAATATATATATTAAAAGGGTTTAAAACAGCTTTTAAAAAGGAGAAGCAAAGAAGAAGCTTCAATCTAAACGCTAAAGAGAAATCCAATTGAAACCAGCAACTGACAAATGGTTTGACTGATAAATTGCCATGCCGATAAATGGTATTCGCACGAATCTTATACAGTAGTGCAAAAAGACCAAAGAAAACACGGCGCAGCAGCCGGGGCAAGGACGGAGGGTGGGGGGAAAAGGCTCACCATTGAAAGTCAAAAAGGTACGGTTAAAGAGAAAACATTTGACGCCGGAATAAAACGAGTCTTGAAAAGTCTCCGTCAGGGGTTTTTATCAGTGCAGATCGAGCCAAGAAATAGAGGGAGACAAGCACACGGCAAGAGAAGAATAGTGGGCGTGTGGGTTTGAAAAAGAAGGGGCGGCCATTGAGGTGCAGAGAGGTATATAGAAATGGAACGAGGAGGTAAAGAAAGAAAAAGGGGAAAATAAAATCAAAGAATCTGTAATAAAAAAGGAAAGAATTGAAGGTTGGTTGGGTTGGGTTGGGTTCTTGGAACACATCCCATTTGCTGAGGAATAAAATAGGAGAGAAATTATTATGAGACTGGGCAGAGACGACAACGGCAACAACAACATCGTCCATTTCGGAAAAGTCATCAATTCTTTATTATTAAACTTTTCTGGGTGAGAGAGAGAAGAGGAAGAATGCGATGATGAGGAGCGAGGATGAGGGGGGAGGTGGTGTATGCGTGTTGAGAAATGAGAATATTGAAATGGGGAGTGAGAGGGCGATGAGATGGAATTTGGAATTTTATAATAGGGGTGATAGAGACGGAGGCATTGGAGGGCGGAGGGTCATCGCCATCGGTTGATGGAAAGAGATTTTGGCGGTCCCAATCTCCCCCGCGAACCCAAATGCCGTAACAACACACCACATTCCACATATACCCACCCCCCTAACAAAAGTGGATTACACATTCACCACCGCACCCGCCTCACTTCCCTCCCAAAATTGCCCCTCACTTTACTATATCATATATCAATTCTAAAATCACTTCTTCTATGTGGATTCTCAAATTATTCTCTAAATTTTAATAACTGATATGAACACTGATAAGTTACTTTTTCTCAAGGTCTCAATACAAGTGTCTACATCAACATTTTTGTCATTTTATGTGTGGAATAAAAATTGAGAGTACATATAATATTTTTCTTCTAAAATATTGATGCTATAGGCCATTGTTAGCAAAAGTCCGCAAAATATATTAAAAGCATACGTTCAGTTATATATGTCCAAATGTGGCGCTGCTCTCTAGTGCGGTCGTGCAGACTCATTTTGACCACTAGATTCGCATAGATCAACGGTTGAAACTCAATGAAGATTTGAAAAAAGCGGTGACATTTTGATAATTTCTTGCATATTTCGGTGGTGCACTAAGTGTTGGGGTGTGATGCATATTTGAGTTAATTGTGGTGTACCACAAAGTGCTGGTCTGTGGTGCACTAGTGGAAAAAAACGATGGCATTTTGATAATTTTCTGCACTATGTATATTTCAGTGTTGCACTAAGTGTTGGAGTGTGGTGCATTTTTGAGTGAACTGTGGTGTACCACAAACTACTGTTCTATGGTGCACTAATGAAAAAAATGCTGTAACATTTTGATAATTTTCTACACCATTTATATTTCGGTAGCACACTTAGTGCTAGGATGTGATGCACTTATGAGTGATCTGCGGTGCACCTATGAGTGTCGTGTGGTGCACTAGGAGTAAATGCACCACCGTGCACGACCTCACGGGAAGAGTTGACTGCATATGAACCAGATCTTTATATATATATATATATATATATATATATATATATATATATATATATATATATATATATATATTAGGGTCAAATGAGAATTATCATCATGTGAGAATTGTGGACAAATCTTGCGCGTTCAAATTTTTTATTTGAATGACCTATATTTGATTTCATAAGATCACATGGATTGATTTTTGTTTGTTAAGTGGGGATAATAGTGTGCGTTTGTTTTTTATATTTGTTTTTGTTTTGTTTTTTTTTTTTTGGGTATTTTGGTAACTACTAGGTGGAGATATTTGTTTCATATTTTCTTCGATCATCACTATTGTGAATTTGAGCTACAATTTCTTATCATCGATCGAGTATTTGTTCATTAGAAGTGATCAGTATTCTTTTATTTTATTTTCGCTTGTTTTTTTAGTATAATATTATCTATATTTGGATGTCGATATATATGTGTTATTAAATTTTACTAAATTTTACTCCCTAGGTAACCGTCATAAGTATTTTCCTTCTAAAATATTGATGCTATAGGCCATTGTTAGAAAAAGTCCACAAAATATATGATGCAACAGTTATACACACAGCTATGCAATCGTTAATTGGGCACGCTGCAAACGTTGTGCGATACCTACTATATGGTGGTGTGTGCATGCGTTACAGCACCAAGCCCGTGCATTCCTACTGTGGGTACGTTGCACACTATGTAACTAACCATTACAATGCAGGTGCATGCAGTGGCGGAGGGAGCATGGGGGCAGCTGCCCCCACTGCCCAAAATTATATATGTTAGTTACTACTGTTAGTTACTAATGACTAATGGCTAATTTTTAAGTTTACTAGTTAAAATTACTATTTAATTTATTAATTGCTAACTGTTAATTAAAGTTAATTAATTAATTACTAGTGTTATAGTTTTTGTTGTTAATTAGTTACTGTTAGTTTTTGCTAACTGTTAATTAGTGTGGATTATATCCATAGTTAATTTCTAATTACTTAATTTATTAACTTGATGATTAGTAATTAGTTTAGTCATGATTTATTAAATGATTATTTAGTGTCGTATGTTGAAAAAGATATTTTTGATCAAATTTCAAATGAATCAGTTCTACAACGATTTCAACATTGTTTAGTGACGTATTATTCTGTAGTTTATCATAAACCTTATATTGTAATTTAATAATGTATTTGTATTTTAACAATCTTATTTAATTTGTATTTGAATCTTGTATTTGAACTTTTTAAATTTATTTTCCTTTTGCTTCTTCGCCCCCGCTGAAAAAAAATCCTGGCACCGCCACTAGGTGCATCCATTCCTACTGCTATCAATACACACCCACCATTACAATGCAGGCGATACGTATGCGTAGGAATTGGGAATAAAAAATTATGAGATGCATTCCTACCATTATTAGAACTCTTATAAATATTGACAATATATATTTTTAATTAAAAATCATTAAATCAGCAAACATTAGTTTACTATTTCGCCCCTGACATTTAATTCTATTTAATTACAAATTATATTCTGGATCAATCATGACCATTAATTTTTTTAAATTGATGCATAGGATTTGATCTCACAATCTCATATAGGAATGTGATCTTATAGGAACCCTCTCATATATATATACATATATATATATACATATATATATATATATATATGTGTGTGTGTGTGTGTGTGTGTGTGTGTGTGTGTGAGATTCAATTTCCGTGCGGTTAAATTTGAGTCATTGGTTTTGTATAAATCAACGTTCAGAATTAACAATGATTAAAAAAAAATGTGGTGGCAATTTAGTCATTTTGCATCTAGGTCAAATTTAAGATGCGTGATTTTTCTTCGTAAGGTGTGTGATTTTTGTACTGTGTGGCTTAAGGCGCGTCAATTGTTGAAAAATTAAGTGCGTCGATCTAAAGCTTTAGGTGCGTGATTTTCCTTCTTAAGGTGCGTTGTTTCCCTTCTTAAGGTGCCTCAGTTGTTGAAACTTAAGGTGCGTTATTTTAAAACTTTAGGTGTGTGGTTTGTGTTCTTAAGGAGGTACTTTGTTTGTGTACATAAGGTGCGTGCTTTGTGTACTCAAAAAAATATATATATATATATATATATATATATATATATATATATATATATATATATATATATGGAAGGGTTCATGTGCGGGTATAGCTTCCCGTGCGGTTGTGCTGTTAGACCTGAGCCGTTGATCAAATCTATATCAACGGCTCAAATCAATGAAAATTTATATTTAAAAAAAAAAAAAAAAAAAAAAAAAAAAAAAAAAAAAACGCGTGTCTGGAAGTAAGAAGCATAAGCTAAAAATTGTGCACCTTAAGTGTTAAATTTTAAGCACAAACTCACGCACATTAAGCACAATACCCTCGCACTTTAAGTATTAACTCACAGACCTTAAGTTTCAACAACTACTGACATTAAGCACAAACTCACGCACATTAAGTACAAAACTCACGCACATTATGCACAACCTCACGCACATTAAGCACAAAACCCACGCACTTTAAGTATTAACTCACAGACCTTAAGTTTCAACAACTACTGACATTAATCACTAACCTCACACACATTAAGCACAAACCCTACGCACATTAAGCACAAACTCCACTCACATTAAGAACAAATCTCACGCACCTTAAGCACAAAAGCGCACACTTTAAGTTTTAACAACTACTCACATTAAGCACAACCCTACGCACATTAAGCACAAAACTCACGCACTTTACGCACAAGACTCACGCATCGTATATACAAAACTCACGCACATTAATCATATAACCGCTCACCTTAATTTTGATCTAGATGCAAAAATTACAACATTGCCACCGCGTTTTTTTTTTTTTTTAAATTTTGATAATCCTGAACGTTGATTTAAGCGAGATGAATGGTCCTGATTAAACCGCACAACCGCACTTGGGCACCCTAACCGCACCCGAACCTAATTCATATATATTCAGGAAATATATTTACCTATTCTAGTTTACTGTAATGATGATGCATCTTTATCTTCCTGAGTTCCTAAGGTTTGATTGTGTTAACATGGAAGAAGAATAAAATATAAAGCATTAATTATTATCACAATCCGATCATCACACCACATGTGAGATGTCTAATAATCCAGGTAATCTTTTCTTTAACTATAAGAAACTAATCATTCTGCCACAAAAAGCTTCCCCATTTTTCCTTTTCCCTCTTTTTTCCCTGTATTTTATTTTATTAGACATCTACTCATATTTGAAAATATTACAGGGCGTTTGGTTGGAAGGATTTTAAATTCCCTTCCCACTTAATTCCCACCTAATTCCAAATGCCATTAAATTCCGTAGTTTTGTTGGAGGGAATTGCAATTCTCCCATTTTCATGGAATTAAAATCCCATGTCCCCTGGTATTTTAATTTCTGAGAAAAAAAGATAGTGATGAGTCAAAATTACCCCTTCTTTTTTTAACCTAAAATTAATGTCTAACAACAATAATGGACATTTTTGACTTTATACTACTCATTCCCTTTCAATTCCCATGTATACCAAACATTGGAATTGAAATTCCCAGTAATTCTATTCCTATCAACCAAACACTGGAATTTAAATTCCCACTTTATTCCCTGTCATTCAACTCCCATGGAATTACAATTCCTTTCCCACATAATTCCCCCTCCAACCAAACGCCCTGTTAGGATTTATTGTATTAGGAGTCTTGTATTAGGACTCTACTATTGTAACATGTTTATATTATGTACTATCCTATTGTTAATATGATTCACAGATATTCAATCTTCATTTGGTATCAGGATTCTCCTATATATGCCTAACGCTTCGCTTCCTCATGACGGCTCGAAGGAATAACTCCGATTATAGCTAGTAATTTTTTGACGTCGGCTCATCACTTCGTCTCAATCAAGCTCACTGTTAGGAATTATTTGTTTTGACTTACTTAATTGGTGCCCTTCTTACGTGGCTTGGCTACGTCAACGGTACCATCGCATGTCCAGCACCGGCGGCGGCGTCTTCTCCATACCTATGTCGTTATACCGTTAAATAATGACGCATGGAATTTGGATATGACCATGACAATTTGACAAATAATACATAATTGAACTAGATTATTTTATTTTAATTAATTGTTTAGAATTATAAATATAATTAGTATTAGAAATATAATTAGTATTAGAAATATAATTTGAGTAGGCGTTAATTTCTTACTTTAATACTTTGAAACAAGTGTCAAATAGATCGTTGAACTTTTACATTTTGTGTAATTGAACCGTCAAACAAAAAAGGTGTGCAATTAGACAATAAACTCTCAAAAATGATGTAAATAATATTTTTTACAGGTTACTTCCAAGTTTCGGTAAAATATGATGTCATAATGCCACTTTATATGTAAAATATTTTTTCCTTTGACAATTCAATAATTATATAGTATATTTAGAGCCGTCAAAATTGGGTTTTACCCGTCGGGTCGACCCGTCCCGTACCGCCGTAGGTAGGGGACGGGTTCTTCAAATTTTGATCCGCCTGGAGGCGGGCTTTTTAGCCCGTCCCGCCTGGGTCACGGGTCTAGGCGGGGCGGGTCACGGGTTTAGCCCGCGACTTGCTAATACATATATATTTTGTATATATATTTAGTATTTAATACATGTTATTTTGGTTTGTTTAATTGTGTTATAACTTAAAGGATTATAGATTTATAGGAATACAATACTAGGTAGTGTTATTGTGTTAGTGTACTGTACGTCTGTACAATGATTCTTTTTTTTTTTTTTTTTAAGGATATTGTACAGTGATGTTTAAAAAAATAAAAAAAAAATTAACGCAGTGAAAAAATTGATTGGCGGGCTAGCGGGCTTTGGCATGGCGGGGCGGGGCGGCCACATTCCAAGCCCGCTAAGAGGCGGGCTTTTTAGCCCGTCCCGCTACGAGGACGGGCTTTCGTGTGTTTTGGCTCGTCCCGCCCCGCGAGACCGTTTTGACGGCTCTAAGTATATTACTCCGTATTTTAAAAATTTTAAAATATGTATACAATCTATTTTTGATTTGATGTAGGGAACTTTTGAGAACACCATCTCCATCTCGTCTTGATGAATACATCTTCCACTCACACCAGAAGAAGGATGAAACAACCATGAATGTCTCATCATCGTCTTGACCATAAGAAAGAGAGGATGTTCATAACTACCATCCTCTTCATCCAAAAAAAATAAAAAAAGGAAGAGGCAACTATGACCACCTCCATCCTCGTCCAGGACGAAGGTGGGGGCAGTCATAGTTTTCTCTGATCCCTTCATCCACGATGAAGAAGGGGGTAGTCATGGTTGCCTCCCCCTTCGTCCATAGTGGATGAAAGAGGGGTAACCATGCCTAGAGTTGTCAATGCGGGTCGCCTTGCCCTATTGCAGGTTTTTTTTTTTGTGGCCCGGCTTTCGAAGCGCAGGCTAGGATTACGCAACTCTAGCTTACCTCATGCGATCTCGCGGGTCAACTTAATTAAAAAAATATTATACTATTATTCTATATTTTAATAATTTAACCTAAATAATATTAGACTTTAACGTGTTTAGAATTTTTTTTTTTTTTTTTTTTAAAAAAAGAATTTTTAAATGTTGTGTGTGTGTGTATATATATATATATATATATATATATATATATATATATATATAGTGAAAGGTTCCAGTGTGGTTGAGTGCATCCCGTGCGGTTGTGCAGTTTATTAATGTGCGTGAGTTTTGTACTTAATGTGCGTGAGTCTTGTGCTTAATGTGCCTGAGATTTGTACTTAATGTGCGTGAGTGTGTAATGTTAATGTGCCTGAGTTTTGTACTTAAGGTGTGTGGGTATTGTGCTTAAGGTGCGTGAGTTTTGTGCTTAAGGTGCGTGGGTGTGTGCTTAATGTGAGTTGTTGTTGAAACTTTAAAGTGCATGAGTTTTATGCTTAATGTGCGTGAGTTTTGTGCTCAATGTGCGCGAGTCGTGTGCTTAAAGTGCGTGAGTTTTGTACTTAATGTGCGTGTGTACTTAATGTGAGTTATTTTTTAAAACTTAAGGTGCGTGTGTTTTTGTGATTAACATGCGTGAGGCTTGTGCTTAACATGCGTGAGACTTATACTTAACATGTGTGAAGTTTGTGCTTAACATGCGTGAGGTTTGTGTGCTTAATGTGCGTATGTTGTGTACTTTAAGTGCATCAGATTAATGCTTAACGTGCGTCCGCACGCACAACCGCACGAGTAGCCTCAAATGCACCTGATCCCTTCCCTATATATATATATATATATATATATATATATATATATATATATATATATATATATATATATATATATACATATATTGGAGCCAACTCGCGCAAGCCAAGCTCGTAACGCCCACATTTTCGCGAGTCAAAAATTTTATGACGTAACTCGCCCCACTGCGAGCTTTGGTCCACTTTGACACTCTTAGCCATGTCTACCTCTATCCTCGTCCAGGACAAAGGTGGGGATAGCTACGACTACCTCCCCCTTTATCCACAGCTAAGGTGGAGGCCGAAATCGTTTGAATTTTTTAAAAAATGCTTTTTTCTTTTAATTTTAAAAAATAATAATTAAAATTATATATATATATATATATATATATATATATATATATATATATATATATATATATATATTAGGGTTCCAATGAGAATACTTGCTTAGGTGAGAACGTGAGAACAAATCGTGTGATAAGATTTTAATGTGGACAAAAAAAATGTATTCATGTAATCAAATATAATGTTGACATGTAATTACGTCATTTCATATCTTATACATTCACAAATTATGTTCAGTTTTTTCCTTATTCATTTTCTTTTCTGAGCCACAGAAATTACATTAAGCTACAAGCTACTTGTTTTCTTTTTTTTTTTTCTTTTCTTTTTCCTTCAAATAATGTTATTAACACTATTAAATGATCTAACACCATTAAATATAATAATTTAATTAAGGATATATAATGAAACTACATTGTATGGGTTCATAAGTTTTCCATGTTTATATGTTTGAAACCTCTTTCGTAATTGTTTTTCATGTGTATATGTTTTGAAAATTTTCCCGTAATTATATATAAACCCTTTAATTTCTCTTGCAAATTCTCCTCGATAGTTTTAAATACTAATTATTATTATTTTTTGTTATAACAAATTTTCACATTTAAATCCCTAAAGTGGAGATCAGATAAAGTTTTGTCCAAGAAAGAGTAGATAAACTTGTAATAAAAATTTTATTCTAATTGATGCAATACAATTTTAGAATATATAGAAAATTAAAATTTGGGTTACAATAACAGGGCGTTTGGTTGGAGGGGGGAATTATGTGGGAAAGGAATTGTAATTCGATGGGAGTTGAATTACTGGGAATAAAGTGGGAATTTAAATTCAACTGTTTGGTTGAAAGGAATAGAATTACATGGGAATTTAAATTCCATGTATACCAAACATTGGAATTGAAAGGGAATAAGTAGTATAAAGTCAAAAATGTCTATTATTGTTGTTAGACATTAATTTTAGGTTAAAAAAAGAAGGGGTAATTTTGACTCATCACTATCTTTTTTTCCTAGGAATTAAAATCCCAGAGGGGGACATGGGATTTTAATTCCATAAAAATGGGGGAATTGCAATTCCATGGAATTGCAATTCCCTCCAACCAAACTACGGAATTTAATGACCTTTGGAATTAGGTGGGAATTAAGTGGGAAGTGAATTTAAAATCCCTCCAACCAAACGCCCAGTAAAGAAAGTGTTATTTAAGCAAAGAAAATACAATAGTGCATTCATAAGATAATTCTAGTATGTCATCCATCAGAGTTGCACGATAAAATTGAGATTGGTTCGTACATGTATTTCTATTTTATTAGTTGAATGTACATAATTTGTATGTTGTTTTGAATTAAAATTCACTACATAATATAAATGTTGTTTTGAATTAGAATTCACAATTTAACATAACCCGATCTATGATATAATAATTGATTTTAACCACATCAGCTTTTGAATTAAAAGAAAAAAAAAAAAAAGAATCTAATAGAAGAAATGGTAAACAAATAGTGTAGTAATTTAATTAATAGATGTGGGATTTGGGGGCGAGGAAAGAGGATATGACACGCCGTACACCTAGGGAGTGGAAATGTGTGTTTGGATAAGACCATTTTATTGTTTATTCAATACTTATTGTTTACGTGCTGCACAGCCCACCGATTAGTGGGTCATTACCCTTTAATTTTTCATTCCAAAATCAACTTTCACTGTCATAATCGTGTTGGCTTTGCATTTGCTGTTTCAAGTACGTGTGTGCTTACTTCATTTTCTATTATTTTAAATGGTTAGCAACCTAATACCTATGCTCGTAGGATTGGCTGAAGTCCAGCCAAAACTCCCCCACCAAAATAAATAAATAATGTAATCATAAATAAATAAATAATGTAATCACCCTTTCCAAAACTCAGTTCAATCCTATTATTTTACGTACGAATTTAACTCACTGATTCAGTATGCAATATTTGAAAAAAGAGATCAAAATTTGAATATCAATAATGACAATGTGAGAATTATGTTTAAAGTTTGACAGATTTTTTGTACGCACTGACATTTAACTATATCTGCTAAACTATTAAGTCACCAGAATATGGAATTTTGGAATTGAAGATTCAACCTTTTAGGAGAAGTTCATTCCTATTATTTTTTGATGGCTGATCGTGTGAGATAATTTAACCTCTATTGTTTTTTGAGCACTATTAACCTCTATTGTATTTATAATGAAATACTGTTTTATAAACCTTTTCTGTTGGTAAAAAAAATGATTGACAATTTTTAAAATTATTTAGAATTTTAATTTTAATAAATTAATATATTTACTCTAAAAAAAATGATCAGAGGAAGGGGAACACCCACAATTTACTCTAAATTTTTAACTTAATTTTCTTCTTCTTTTTTTTTTTTTTTTGTCCAAATAAAATTAGCATAAAAATATATATTATTAAAACTTTCTAATTAAGACGTTTAACTTATTGATATTTTTATTATTAAATATTGATTAAATTACTACTGCATGTTCATTAAACATGTTAGTGTTTATTGTATAAACCTAATTTGTAATTGGAAAATTATTATGACAAATAGAATAGGTTAGGACTTAGTGTTGCTGGTTCGTGACTGACTGAAGATTGGGTAGAACAATAGACATGTCTTGATGTATTTTACATAATTATCCTTATTTAATTGAGAAGTCATTATCACATGAGAACTGATTGTGGACTAATATGGACCGTAGATATTACAAGATCAATAGCCAGAAGTAGATCCCAAATTTATGGATGATTTCCAGAATTTATGGGCGTGTGCACAACATTAATAACTAACTAATGCAAATCAATAAATGAGGAGTCCGATAACTAATCCCGAAAATACATTACACAACTCACAACAACAAGTTGCACAATACACAACAACGAGTTGCACATCACACCATAACGGGTTGCATAACTAACACAGGCGAGTGCAGGCTCCCTAGCAGTTCAATAGACCTGTTGAGTAGTCCCGTTGGACCCATGAGTCTATTGAACCCATTGATATGTCCCGTGATCTTGCTAGCAGCTAGATGGAGAACAAATAAAGTCGAAATATGTTGCAGAACCCACACACACATATTGCACAATTCACAACAACGGATTGTACAATTCACACATTTGGATTGCACAATAACCAACACAACCGAATGCACAATCATATTATCTATAATGCGTATATATAGTATATACAATGACATCCAAATATAGTTAATATTATAGTAAAAAAAAAAAACAAGCAAAAAAAATACTGACCACTTTTCATTGACGAACATTCGATCGATGATGAATAAATTGCGGCTCCGATTTGCAGCAATGATGCTCCTCAAAAATAGGAAATAGAATTAAGAAAATTTGGGGAAAAAAATTAAAAATAAATAAATAAAAAGACAATCCTATCCACTTTTAAAAACAAAGATGAATCTATGTGATCTTATGAAATCAAATTTAGGTCATCCAAATAAAAAATGAACGCACAAGATTAGTCCACAGTTTTGGGACTAGTTCTCATGTAATTTTCTATATAGATTACGGCTTGGTCATCCAAATCAACGGCATAAACAAAAATAACAAGCTAAGTGTACTCTCAACGAATAAAACTCGCTACATATCCTGATTTTATTTGTCAAAATAAAAAGGAATAAAAGTAATTATTCATTTTTTTTCCTTTGAATCAATCAAAGTAAGACATGTAAAAATAGAGTAAAAATAAAATAGTAAGTAGAAGGATGTGTAGTATTAGTGTATTACTCTTCTAGGTGAGGTTAAATCAGTCAATTTGCACTACCAATTGAAATTATGGGAGATCCTTTATTTATTTATTTTTTTCTTTTCAATTCAATCAAGGAGGGCGGGATTCGTAATGCGATCAGAGTGTATATATAACTATATAAGTACGGTGTAATTATTTTGCATGGTTATAAAATGTAAAGTAAAAACTTGTGTGAGACAATCTCACGGATTTTTGTTCATGAGACTGGTCGAATCAAGATGAAATATAATATTTATACTAGTAAATGTAATATTAAATTATGAATAAAATTTTTATTACTTATATAGAAAAATGTAATACTTTTGAGAAAAAATGTAATACGTTTACATTTGTTATCACAAGTATTACATTTTCCTTTATAAGTGCAACATTACTTATAAACAAAAATATAATACTTTTGTTAAAAAAAATAATACATTTACATCAAAATATAAAAGTATTACCTTTGTTCTCAAAAGTATTATATTTTCTCTTATAAATAACAAATATTTTATTTCTTATTTAGTATTATATTTGTTAATATAAGTATTAAATTTACATATTCACCGGACTCGACTTATAAATAAGGATCTGTGAGATGGTCTCACACTTGTGTGGCAAAAAATGTAATGCCCACAGATTTGGAGGAGCACATCATATCAGATCAGTAATCAACCAATGGTATGAACACAATTAGCGCACTGATTTAAGGTTTGATTGGTGGACATAAATCATAATCCAGCATTACGTGGCTTTTGTTACATTTCTAGTGGGGCTGACCTCACATTTCCAACTTCCAACAATATTTCACTTGTAACCAATTGTATTTAGGCCTTTCTCGCAATTTAGTGATTTACACACTACCAATGATGTTTCCTCGTTTCAATATTATTATTTTAAAATGATATTTTAACCTTACGAGATATTCGGAGTTCAAAATTCTTTTATAAAAATATCAATATAGTCAACACTTTATCCTTTAATTAGTTATGATCTACTCATAATACTTTGTCGTCTAACAAAAAAAATGGTATATGTAATTTTGGAATATCATTCCAACCAATGTATCTACATTTGATTAGGGAGAAAGAAAAGAAAAGTAGAGAAAAAAAGCAGTATCAATGTTTAATGTATAATTATATATCATATCTGATTTAGTGAGTAACGAATAAATTAAAATATATAAAGCTGAAACTAATCTAAGTTTTCATTAATTAATCTAATATATATTTTTAATGCTACTGGCTCTATTACATACCTACTGAAACACAAAGAACCAACTAAGGCTCGAACTCATAACCTTCCAAATGGAAATCCAACCCGAGTACCATTAGACCATATATATATATATATATATATATATATATATATATATATATATATATATATATATATATATATATATATAATAAATTAAACATCTCAAGAAACAAGAGTATTTGTTTGGTCTAAACAAAACTTTTTTAACTTTTTTTTCCCATTTAAAAAGAAAGATGTTCCTCAAATTTTCATAATTTAAGTTCTACTTTTTTTGGGCGTGTAACCAACTAGCCAAGGAGGAATAAGTTACATAAAGAATTGCGGAGTATTAAATTAATTGTTGAGAGTACATTGGAATTGGTTTACTTTTTAAAGATATACATTTGTGTTAATTTTTTAATCTCCACTTTGAATTGGTTTGTGAGTGTGTATGTTGTAATAAATAAATAAATCTTTTATAGATGTTAGTTATTGGTTCCTAAGCTTTATGAGTGAATCAGACATGAATTCGACTACATTTATATTAGGTTTTGATTGGAAAATAGATATTGTAATTTTTAAAAAATGTTTTAGTTATTTAATTTGTTTAAACAGTTAAAATAAATGTTTCGAAAATAGATATTTATGATCAATTTTTTGAATTTAAAAAATCAACTTTGAAAAAGATATTTTGAATAATAACATTCCATTTTGACCTTTGAAAAAAAAACTATTAAATTCCTTCTTTTTTTTTTTAAATAGCTATTAAATTCCTTTAATACACCAGACACTCTTCTTAAACGGCAACTTTTACTGTGGAGCATGGTTCAAAAATGTGTTAATTATTTTAATGAAAAGAAATGAGACTCGTTCCGTGTAATTAGTTCTGTTTGTATAACATATTCAATTTTATTTTATATACATTATAGTTTCATTTCAGCACAACTAGTTTCATTTTGTTTCAACTACAGTTTCATTTGACAATATAGATACAAATGATACAATAGTCTTATTACAACAAGACTTGCTATTGAATTTCATTTTATACACAATATAGTCTTATTACAATACCACTAAATTATAATTCTAATTCAACAACGGTTTCATTGGACAATATACACTCAAATATGTGAAACTAATATTCAGTTTAATTTTATATACACTGTAGTTTCATTACAACACAAATAAATAAAGTATAAATTTAAGTCAAAATAAAAATAGAAGCTTTACTTTTCATTATTATGGCATGTTTAACAAATATTGCCGCAATTTACGGTTTCTCTAATTCTCTCTCTTTTTTGTTTTTGACCGCTCAAATTTCTACACGGTCGCCGCCTTCGTGAAGCAAGCGGATCGGGAGGCAGTATTTGATCGTCTCCCCCCTACGGTCATCTCCACCGCATACAGCGTCCCCCTTCATTGTCTTCTCTGCCTTCACCGTTTTCTATTCCATACTCTGCCTTAGCCACTGGTTACTCCTTACCCCACCCCTCCATCTCCACCGCTACCGGTCGTTACTCACTATTTTGGCACTGTTGTTTCCCTTTGCTTTGTTTTACTAGTTTAATTTTGTTTGCAGTTCGTGTGTTTTCTCTCTCGTTGTTTTGACGAGTTTATTTCTCTTGTTTACTTGGCGAGTTCTTTTTCATAAAGCGTGAAACGATAAAATTAGTCATGACGTATGTGAATCTCATAAATATGACAATGAAAAAGATACTCCTCTGAACTATGATATGCAGTTCAGCCCAATGGAGATTTTGTCAATAGATAGAAGAATGGAAATACATACTCAGGTAGTGTGCAAGATTGTTCAACCAGTGTCAATTTTTGATACGTTTAACCAAATCATTAAAGAAGCTTTAAGTTCTTCCAAAGAACTCAGGTTCAAATTTGTGAAATAGTCTGCGAATCAAGTTTTCTGTAGCATTGCTAGGGGAGTTGTTTCTATGTCTGACTGTAAAGAATGTTTGACCATTTCATCGATCTTTATTGTAAACGTTTCAGCCTATGATTAATGAATTAGCTTCTTTATTTTTTTTTTTAAAAAAATCAAAATAAAATTAGTAGCTATATGTTTATCTTTAATACGATATTTGTTATGTTGTTACCTTTTTTTAATAGCACATTTTATTCACATAATAGGTTAAGAATGGAATAATATTTTTAAGAATAGACATATTTTGTTATTTGGTAAATCATTTTACTTTCTGAAATAGTATTTTTGAGAATGAACTATTCTCATTGCAAATGGAGTAGCTCTTCTGATGAGATGACATGGTATTAGATTATTCCCGATTTTTCATGAATAGTTTTTTTTTTATTATTACAATACCTAATTTATCTTTAGCTATTTTTGTTATATATTATAAATGTATTCAATAATAATAATAATAATAATAATAATAATAATAATAATAATAATAATAATAATAATAATAATAATGGATAAGGGCCAAATAGACCCCAACTATATACTAAAATGCAATTAGCCCTTCGAACTAAAAAAAAAAAAAATCTGCAATTAAACCCTTAAACTACTTAAAATAGTGCAATTAACATATTTGACCTATAGTAGCATGTTACCTTAAGTCACTTGCCATGTAGGATTCCAGGTAAGATATGTGTCAATTAATATTTTAAGTTTATTTTTTAAAAAAAGTAAATTAACTATATTATATAAAATATATATTAAAATAATAATAATAAAAAAAAAGCCATGACAAACTGGCAGCTTACCCAGCCTGCTGCCATGGCTTCTCCATGAACGGAGCTTACGGAGAAGCTCCGTTCATGGAGAAACCAGCAAGCTTATCCGTCCAGATTTAGATGGAGAAGCTCGCTGGCTTCTCAAACGGAGAAGCCATGGCTTCTCTTCTCTGTACATGGAGAAGCCAGTGAGCTTCTCCCCCGTCCAGATTTGGATGGAGAAGCTTGCTGGCTTCTCCACGAACGGAGAAGAGAAGCCAGCGAGCTTCTCTATTCAAATGTAATGGACGGATGGACGGACTAGTCGAACAGACGAATGCGTTTGATCGGAGAAGTCGGTCAGACGGATGGAGTAGTCAAACGGAACGGACAAATTCATCCACCGCCGGCAACTACGAACGGAAGAATCCGGCGACATAGAATGGAGGAATCCGGCGACTTTTATTTTAAGCTTAATGAAATTTCACATAAATGCCAAGCAAGCAAAATTAACTTGTTACTTTTTACCAAGACTATGTGGTCTAATGGTACCCGGGTTGGACTTCGAGTCTCAGTGGAGGCGTTATTGGTTCTTTGTGTTTCAGTAGGTTGAGAAAGTATATGAACAGATACTACAATGTAATAGAGCCAGTAGCATTCAAAAAAACTTGTTACTTTTTAGTAACTTGTTAAAAATGATAATTGAACATTTTTAACAAGTTAAATGGTTTAATTGAATGTTTTTTTAGTTCAAGGAGCTAATTGCACTTTAGTATATAATTGGATGGTCTATTTGACCTTTATCCCTAATAATAATAATAAGGCACAAGTATCAAATAGACCCATCTACTACTGCGAAGTGCTCAATTCTCACCACGAACTAAACTAAGTGTCAAATAGACCCATCTACCAGCTAAATTTGTTCGATTGGCATTTTTTACAAGTTGCTAGCAGGTTGCCTATCTGATTATTAAAAATAAATAAATAAATAGAATACAAAAAAAAAAAAAAAAAAAAGAATATCAGCCACCCGCTGTCCTCGCCGGACAGCCGGTGGCTGATATTTTTTTTTTTTTTTTAAATTTTTTATTCTATTTATTTATTTATTTTTAATAATTAGATATACAACATGTAAAAATGTCAATTGAACAAATTTAGCTGGTAGGTGGGCCTATTTGACACTTAATTTAGTTCGTGGTGGGAATTGAGCACTTCGCAGTAGTGGATGGATCTATTTGACACTTATGCCTAATAATAATAAACCAACCAAGCACTATGATATAATTTTTGAAATCTATTTTTTGATGATGAATAAAACAATGGATAGAAATTCATATTCATTACATATTCTATTCCGGAATATAATTTCTATTTTCTAATAATTCATTTTGTGTAAACCAAATGATGCTATAAGCAATTTTGCCATATTCCTACTGTTTACTATGCTAATAAGATATGATATTTATGCATAACCTTTCATGACCACATGTTGCATAAGTGCATAAAGCAACTTACAATTGTTCATTTTTAGAATGTTTTATTTATTTCTTTGTTTATTTACCTCTGGATTAATCTTTACATAGAGAATTGGTACAAAATTTAATTTCATAATTTATAATTAATAATAACATTTAAATATTAGGTATGAAATTTCGTAAATTATGCATGCCCAATACAATTATAAGAAGTTAAAATAGGATTTATAGTACAATCGCTACAAAAGCAAACCTAATCATCACTCTTGAATATTCAGTTCAACCTCGCCAAGTTAGGAGAATATAAATATATTTGCTTCTTCTTCCAATGAAAGTTATCAATTTTTCAATGAGTGTGGAGATGCAATAATGACTCCCACGAAGCGGAATGGGTGGGCATTGTTTGGACGGTAGAGATTGATTACACAGAGTTTCAGTAAATGTCTTTAAGATATAATGAAGCTAAGTTTATATTTGCGGGGATAGCTCAGTTGGGAGAGCGTCAGACTGAAGATCTGAAGGTCTCGTGTTCGATCCACGATCACCGCATGATTTTTAAGTCACCCAGCGGCTATAAATAATGAGAATGATTTTATATTCACTTATCACAACCCTCCGTTGTCGTCCAGCGGTTAGGATATCTGGCTTTCACCCAGGAGACCCGGGTTCGATTCCCGGCAACGGAATTTCTTTTTCTTTGTATTGAAGAGGAAAGAGTGATACTTTGATAGTGACCTCATAATTAAAATTCAAGCGGACTTACGAAAGGGTCAAAATGACCTCATAATTAATGTTAATATTTTGTTTAAAATAAGATTTGAATCATTAATCTAAAAATTAATAATTAATAATATTTTTTACTAAATTAAAAATTTATAACTACTTGTAATGTTATAATATTATTTTATCATTACTAAACTTTCAAATTTGTAAAAATTATAAAATGAATCTCGATTTTAAAATAATAAAGTTGATCTATTTTTTTTTTTAATTAAAACCCTCAACTATGATGAACTTGGGCTAAGATTAGTCCTCTTTTTTTTTATAGGAGGACTTGGTTCTTATTTGATCATGCCTACACACACATATGATTTAACATTTATAGATATTTAGTTAATAGACAATATGCAATTAAATTAATTGTTATATGGTGATTTTAATAAAATGATAATTAAAGAATAAGAAAAAGAATTGGGTAGATGTAGGTATATAGTAATAGTGATGGGTGGCATAAAGGGAGCTACAATAATGACAATATTACTTCTTTCTAAAATGAATTATAGTATAACTATTATAACACATTGTAGTATATAATATTGCATTGCTATACATTAAAGTACTTGTTTAAAAATAATTATTCGATTACCTCATTCGCGCAATACGCGTGAAAAGCTAATAAGAATATAAATGTATACTTTTCTTTTTGTGTGTGATCGTATTCTATTTGTATTCTATATTTTGATTAATAAGATTTGATAAAAAAAAAAAAAGGTGCATCTATTTTTTTTTTATTTTTTATTGCAAACACATCTATTTTTGTTTAGAAATTAATAGGATATGTTATTTCAAAAGCTAGAAGTTGCATTTACTTTATGTAAACATGTATTCTGTGTTTTTTTTTTTTTAATTTTTTAAAAAGTTAATTCTATTTTTGGTTTTAGATTTATTGGTGACGATTCACTTTTAGCAATGACAAATACTATATGTACTCATATTTTCTACTTTTAACTTTTATTCTCACACACAAAATCTTGATATAGACACTTATACTGGGATCCACGTGAAAAAAGTAGTCAATCAGTGCCCGCCACATCAGAGAGTAAAATTTACGGAGTATGATTTCGGAGTCTTTTTTTTTTTCTTTTTTAAAAAAATGATTTGGGAGTCTATGTAGTAGAACTCTTTAGCAATAGTTATTGTGTGGACCACAATCCAAAAACGACATCGTTTTGCGTAATTTTTTTATTTGTCATGTGACCCGCTGCAATATACATTTTTATAACTAATAATGTACATTATTCTAAAGCATACTGTACATTATTCTAAAACATAATATATATTATATTACTCAGACGTTTCATTATTCTAACACGTAATATACATTATTCTAACACATAATGTTGGAAAAATAGCAATAAATGGTATTTTAAGTGACTATTTTGTAGTACAATTATTAGTGTGGTCCACTTTCAATTTGAGTCGGGTCAAAGTGGATTCGGGTTCTTCGTAGTGAGATGAAGAGCTTGATATATTGTACGCTCAAAACGGATAATGGGTGAATGAGATATTGATTCTCAAAGTAGATCAATTTGAGTTGGAAAAATGAAGGGGAAAAGATGAGCTTTTGTCCCACATTGATTTGGGAAGTGGATTTGCATCACTATTTATACAAGAGTCTTTTATAAATTTATTGAATTGTATAGCATAAAGACTTGAACTTGTGTACACTTTTTCCAAAGGTGGATTCGGAAAATGGTTGGTCGGTTAAGTTATGCCAACTTTTGGTATCATTTTTTCCAACACAATAGTCACTTGGATTCGGCCAAGGCCGATTCCGAAATTGACTGGCCTTCTAGGCTAAGTTATGCCAACATTTGGTATCATTTTTCTAACACAATAGCCACTTGGATTCGGCCAAGGCCGAACTCAAGGTTTCGGCCCTTGGGAGGCCGAACTGAGCCAGTATGGGTTCAGCCTTAGGGCCAAACCATGTTTGTAGGCCAACAGACAGTGTGGGATTAAATTCATCAGTTACTGAATTAATTTTCAATTAATTCCAATTTTAATTTTGAATTTAAACCTCAAGTAATGGCTTGCTGTTTCAGGAGTTACAAAGGAGTTTTGAATGCCACCATTAAATGCTATTTATCTTCAAACCTCCTATATAAGAGTGTTGTAGGAGTAGAAGGTTTATAACGAACAAGAGACACAACAAATTTTCTTTTCTCCAAAAACTCTGCTCATACTCCGTTCTTGCCGATTGTGTTCTGCCCGTGCTCTAGTTCGCCGGATTCTTCGTTTGGGTGCTCAAACGATCAACCGTAGTACGTTTTATCCTGGGAAATCTAGACTACAATGCTCCTAGCACTTTTGTGAGGTAACAAATAAGGTTTTAAGGAAAGAGTGCTTCGCTCGACTCGTACTAACCACTCTTCTTCATCTTCGCTCTTCTCGATTTTTGAGATTATGCTCTAAGCATCGAATCCTTGTGCTATATATATTTGTATATATATAGTTGTTGGTTGGAATTATAATCTGGAGGATTATAAATTTCATTTTGGTTTATATATATATATATATATATATATATATATTTCGTGTGGGTACATATAAATATTATTTTGTGGTAAATCGATTTGGTTCATTATTTTCTACACCTAAAGTATATTATTTTAACACATAATGTACATTATTTTTACTCATAATATTCAACAACGTTGTTTTGGACGTAGAATAAGCCCACTTTTAGTCTATTTTATCAGAACATTCTCATTTGGTTCTAGTATTATTGTGGCACGATAATTTTTAGTTCTCTGTCAAGAAAATCGTTAAAATGTTGTTAAATGCAAAGGCATTTCGATTTTGTTTAAATATATATAGTAGGTTGACCCGCCATATATATATACTTTTTATGTTTATTTTTTTGAAAAAAATTCATAATTGAAGACCGAAATGTTATTGCATTTAACGATATTTAAATTCTTTTGTTGATTAAGGTCAAAAAATGGTCATGCCACAATAATATTAGAACTAAAAGTGAATGTAATTTTTTCTTATAAAAAGTGACTTAATTAAAGTGGATTGCCACATATAAATCTAGATTAGAAAAAAAAAAATTGAATTAACTCTTTTTAAAATGTTGAATTATACTACGTAATACTTAGGGCATCCACATTAGTGGATCCTGGTGAGGTTTTTGGGGTAGATCGAGTGGCTGATGTGGAAGAGAGAGAAGAAATAGAGTGCTTCCAGGAGAAGAGGTTTTTGGTCCGCAATGGTGAGCCCTACATGGAAATGAAAAGGCAAGTTGGTCGCAAGTGATCAGTGATGGCCAAATTGCATGCCCAGCGGGCGCGTAAATAGGCTGATTTTTTTTAATTTTTTTTGGTCAGATTTTTTTTTTTCCTCTTCTCCCTCCTAATCACACATGCAAGATGTTTTTATATTTGAGTTAATGAACGATTTGATCCCTCAATTATTAGCGAACTGTCAATGTAGTCCATCAATCGCTTATTCATTGATTTGGTCTCCAAAAATAATTATTTTTAGTCGATCTAGTCTCTCAGATCGTCTTCCATCGTCGACCGGAGGAACTAAATCGACTAAAAATAATTATTTTCGGGTTCGCTAATAATTGAGGGACCAAATCGTTGATTAACTCTTTTTATTATTATAATTTTGTTTTCCCCCTTCTCCCTCCTAATCACACCTGCAAAATGTTCTTAGAAACTACGTCTACCAAAGTTCAAGGCTCAAGGCTCAAGGCTCGAACCCACCACTTCTCGGAACAACTTGATACCATTGGACCACAAGGTCATTAGTAATATTTTCTTTTTATATTCTTTCGCTTCTGTTTTTAAATTTAAAAAGTTTTATATTTTTTTTAATGAAGGAAAAAGGCCACCCAAGTTTTACACTTCTGGGCTTATCCATTCTCGCCAGCAACGGCTACACAATTTCTTTTCATGAATTACCGAACTCTGAAGTTCTGAGTAGATGCCAATGGCGTTGGCTTTGACATTCACTCATTTTTCCCTTTCTGCTCCTTTCTCTCGCATAAGCTGCCAGGCTACCACCGCCGTCGCCTCTCCCTCCGCCGTGCACCTCCCTCCGCAACCACCGCCGGCGTCGCTTCTTCCACAACTGTCTCATGTCCAAAACCCTAATCCCGCCCCTCCACCATCCGTATCATGCGCTCTCCACTGCGCTCACTTCCAGATGTGAGCATTTGAGCTCGATTTCGAGATTCATTTTTCACTTTCAATTTTCAAATACTCCATAACATTTAGGAAACGAATAATGTATTATTTTACAGGTGCTCGGGTTGTTCTCATGAGTACAATCTCCACCATCCAGTAATGGTTGATGAAGCGATGAACTTCTTCAAGAAGCTTGGCGTGACAGATTTCACCTTTCATAGTTGTAGATTGGTACTAAACCCGTTTCGTTTGTCATTTCTTTAGTGCTTTAGGATTTGGGGTGAAAATTTGAATTGCGTTGCACTTGCAGTGGGGATGGAGGTGCCGTGCAAAGCTTGCAGTTCGCGGCACATCAACAAAGCCTCTAATTGGGCTATATCAGGAGGGAACTCACAACGTTGTTGATATCCCTGATTGTAGAGGCATGTTGAATGAATTCATATATGATATATGTATACAAGCATGCAAATACATATTCGCACTGGAAAATAGCTACTCCCTACTTCCTTGATCTTAATTGATCCTGTTTTTGCAGCTCACCATCCCAACATTAATGCTGCTGTGCAACTCCTGAAACGAGGCTTGTTCTTTGATGTCTTAATTTTGCTCCGTCTTTAATGAGAACACAAGATTTCTGCTTGCTCTCTCATTCTTTGTTAATATATATTTTTCCCCTTCTCCAGGGATAACTGAATTGAATGTTGAACCATATGATGAAGATGCAGGAACAGGGGAATTGAGATATGTTCAGGTTAGTTACATACTAACATAACTGAATACAAATAAAGATACTTATGGGGATGATTCTTTGTAGATGGCTGTGACGACACATGACACTTCTCGTCCAATCTCTGAAAGATATAAGAACGGTTAGAAACTGAACTTGTACTCTTCTTCATGTGAGGTTAGCTCTTTGAGGTTGAATTGGAGTTTATTAGCCTCTTGCGACAATTTCAGGTAAAGTTCAGGTTTCTTTAGTTTGGAATTCGAGGAGTGAGACCTCACCTACTTCAGAAAAATTAAATGCTTTGGCCAATGTAAGTTCATTAGCGGTGAAACCACCAAGGCACTGATTTCCTTTGCATTTGTGCTTCTCTACATGAATTCTTAAATCTTTAACTGCAATTGTAGTTCTTGTGGAGAGCTGGTGGACCAAGGAGTGAACTCCATTTAATTCATTCTGTTTGGGCTAATTTTCAGACATCATCAAATAATGTGAGTGAAAATTGATCTCATGCTTTATACTCATCAGAAATAAGTTTCTTTGCCTCTCTCTCTCTATCTCTTTCTTCTGTTTTGCACTCTCTATTTAGATGAAATAAATTGAGATTGGACAGCTACCATACAGCTTTAGAATGTCAAATATTTTCCAGAACCAATTACGTGCAGCTGAAAGATGGTTGCAACTTTGTCATGTTTCTTGTTGGTTATGCAGATAATTTTCGGAAACAGATGGAGGTATCTATTAGGTGAAAGAGATTTCTGGGAACATGTTGGTGGAATTGATGTTTCCTTGGCTCCATCAAGTTTTGGGCAAGCAAATACACGGGTAGAATTTTTTTTTTTTTTTTGGACGTGTGTGAATAGGTGTATAACAATTCTCATGGATTTTAGTTAATGATTATTTATTCTTCCAGGCATTTGACTCTTTGCTACGCAAGTTACATAAATATGTCCCATATGGTGCATCAGTTGTTGATCTTTATGCAGGAGCTGGTGTAATTGGATTGTCTTTGGCATCAACAAGGAAATGCAGGTAAGAATCAACTCATCCTTATCACCTCTTATTTTAAGTCTTGTTCTCGTTAGCTGGTAGTGCTTATGCTTATTTCTCATGTACAGTTCAGTTAAATGTGTAGAGGTCAACAAAGAATCAAAGCATTCTTTTACAAAGACAGCTGAGCGCTTGCCAACCAATCTTGATAGCAGCATTAGCTGGCATCATGCAGACACTTCAATTGTCAGTTTCATCACTATTTATATGCATCATTAACATATATCTTGAGAATAAGTTTTCATATGGTGTCATAATATGGGTGTTTGTGTGTTTTGTTCAGTCTGGTATATACATATGCATATAAATGTGCTCATGCTATTGCATCTACATTGTTTAACTTTCTGTAGAGATTGACTTTCAAGATCTGCATTGTTTAAGATTCTACATCCTTTCGTATGAAGAGATTTATGGATGGAATTCATAATGTAGAGATTTATGGGAAAAATCCATATATAATTTCCCAAAGAAAAAATTTCTAGGTTTATCTGATTTATCATAATCTCTTATTATATATGCGTGGATAAACAATTAGTTGAAATGCAGATATAGTGCATGGATATTCCTAACTAACTATTTTTGCAATGGATCTTAGAACTATTTGTGATGCTTGGAGAAGCATTGTTACGGTGCAGATCCTAAATAGATTATACTCTACTTTGTCAGGAACCACTTTCTTGGCTTGTTGGATCTGATGTTGTTGTGGTTGACCCTCCGAGGAAGGGACTGGATCCATCTCTGATTAAGGCATTACAGACTGTGTCATACAAAAGCAAAAAATCTGAGAGGTTGAATTGAAGCAAAATCAAGGGATTAAATGAAATCAATAATTTTGTATGTATTTTGCAGTTCAGAGATTGGCATCTTTACAGTTTCTGTTTACTTTTTATATTTGATGCCAGTAATGAAAAGGCAAAAGATGAAAAAAGACCTTGGGTTCTACGTGCAAGAGAAGCTTCAGTTCTGATTAGAGAGAAAACTGAGTATGAGGAAAACCAATCTTTGCCTCAAACTCTCATCTATATAAGTTGTGGATGGGAAAGTTTTAAAGAGGTATGATTAAGTTGTGCTATGATTCCAAGTGATACCTCGGTTTTATCCTCTCTTCTTTCAACAATATTTTTCCTTAAGCTAATTTTCTTGCAGGATTGCATGTCACTTGTGTCTTCCAAGGCATGGCATTTATCAAAGGCCCATGGCTTTAATTTCTTCCCAGGAACACAAAGGTAGTGCTCCTTTTTCCATATCGGAATGCGATTTTTTTGTATTGCTCTTGTTAGGATCAAGTGCTTACCACTACGCAAAAGCTATAACTAGTAGCAAAGGCGCTATCGGCCTCCAGCAAGAGCTCTAACCCGTGACCTGGCTCTAATACCACTTGTTAGAATCAAACGCTTACCATTATGCCAAAAGTTATAGCTAGTAGGGAATGTGCAACTTTATTTCCTTATATCGCCGCACATTTTCGAGAGCCGGGATGTTGGACTTGGCCTTCGCCTAACAATCCCCTAGCCACATGGTGCTGGACTTGGCCCTTACCGGCTCCCGCCCAACAGCTCTTTTGCATGTGGCACATATTTGCATTGAACCATTGACTGCTTAATTCAGATTACACTTGTCATTATTTTTGGTTCATATTTTTAATCATGGATTAGTTATTGTCAGTCATTAGTTAATAATCTTGCTGGATGCAGTGTTGAGATTCTAGCCGTGTTTAAGAGAGGCTCAAGGGATAGCACTAAAAAGAAGAAATTGGGAAAGAAGAAGAAGAATAGGCCTTCTTGAGGAGCATTTGGTAATTGGTATTTTAAGCAAGCAACAGAATTGGTACGGAGTATTATGCAGAAGAAGCAAATGCTTGGGAAACTTCTGAAAAACTCAACATTTGTACGTGTAAATGTGTAATACTTCTGTCATTTTTGCACTACATAAAATTATCAATGTAGAATGAAAAAATGACATGAAATACTTACGTTATACACAACAAAGTGTAAGAATATCCACTAGTCTTGCACAACCAGACCATTCTGTGTAAATATTATTTTTAGAACAATAGTGACAATTGTTGAAACACAAAAGTTGTGTCTGTAGAAATATAGCTGTTGAAGTTGTGTAGGGTTGTGTCAATAGGATTGTATCTCTTAATTTGTATATATTTCTCTGTTGTCTCCCCATTGAGACAAGGAAGTAATAACAACTCTTTCTACATCTCTCTCAACATGGTATCAAGCCAACAATTTGAAAAATTTTGAAAATTTTTTCGGTGAACAGTAACAAGTACTGTTCATCCGAAACTATTTTCTCAGATTACTTCCTAAATGTGTGCTCTTTTGTCAAAATAATACTACAACCTTCATCTCTAGTCTCCGGTGACCCCGACCCACCTTTTCCGGTCACCGGAACACCGCCCACGCGCCACCACGTCGCCGGCGCTCTGACACCACGCGCCGGCGCGTGAGGCCATCTCCGGCGAGGTTTTCCGGCGAAACTTCCCAGTTCGGCTCGTCGGCCCTCTGCGATTTCGTCTTTACCATCAGATTTCATTTTGGTCGCGATGTCTTCTGACAAAAATTCTTCGGGTATTTCTCTTGCCAATAATTTACCTACTTCTTCGAGCTCTGTTTATGTGCCTAATCTGTCTGGAAATCCGGTAATCACTTCTGAAAGATTATGTGGTTCTCAAAATTACCACTCTTGGTCGGATGCCGTAGAATTATGGTTTATGGGCCAAGGTGTTGTTGACCACTTGCAAAAAGGAGTGGATATGATACCGGAAAAAGAAAAGTCAATTTGGCAAAGGTTTGATGCTCAACTTTGTAGTCTCCTTTGGCAGTCTCTTTCTCCACAATTGTTGCCTTTATTCCGGCCCTTTAAGACATGTGTCGAGGTGTGGAGTCAAGCTCAATCTTACACTAATGATGTCTCTCAATTCTATAATGTTGTTGACAATTTGGTTAACTTGAAGAAAGATGGTATTGATATGGAAACTTTTCTTGGCAAAGCTCAAAGTTTGATTGCTGAGTTTGGTACACTCATGCCTATTGGTGGTACGCCCGCAGAGCAACTTACCCAACGAGAGAAATTCTTTGTAATACTTCTTTTAACCAAATTAGGTCCAGAATTTGAAAGCATCCGGAATCAAGTTCTTGGAAGCAACGAAGTCCCGGGGACCACCGAGTTGTTCAAACGGCTCTTGCAGGTCACCTCCATCCCAGGTACTCACACATCCACTACCGAACAATCTGCTCTAGTCACACAAGGAGGTCGTGGACGAACTAACAATCGTGGTGGACAGAAGAGCACTAGAGTTTGTGAATATTGTAATAGAACTGGGCACACGCGAGATCAATGTTGGAAACTTCATGGGAGACCGGTACGTACCCAAGCAAGTGTTGCTCAATCTCAACCTGGGGAACCAAATTCTCGAACCATTTCCGCTGCTGAGTATGAAGAGTTTGTTCGATTTAAAGTCACTCCCAAAGCTTCTGGTTTAACTCTTGCAGCCCACATTGATGGAACTCATACTGCCCTTGTATCACAATCTAGCCTGAGCGGACCATGGGTTATCAATTCAGGCACCTCTGAGCATATCTCTGGTAACTCATCTTTATTTTCTCATTTCACCAAGTCTAAGTCCCTTCCATCTATTGTTTTCGGTAATGGGTCCAAGAGTACGGCTACTGCAATTAGAAAGGCTTCCCCCCTTCCTACTTTGCCTCTCTCTTCAATTCTTTATATGCCTAACTGTCCTTTCAATTTAATTTCTGTTCATCAACTTACAAAATCTTTGGACTGTACGGTCACTTTTTCTTCTGATTCTGTCATTATGCAGGACCGTCGTTCGGGGAAGATGATTGGTTCGGGGTATGAATCAGAAGGACTTTATCGATTATCTACCCCAAAATCTTCTACAGTTTGCACTGTTACCATTCCTCCTTCCCTTGCCCATGACCGACTAGGACATCCTAGCCTTAATAAATTACGGCGACTTGTCTCTAGTTTGTCTCACTTATCTACCCTAGAGTGTGAAGCCTGTCAGCTTGGCAAACATTCTAGAACATCGTTTCCTAATCGTGTTAATTAAAGAGTTGCTTTCCCTTTTTCCTTAGTTCATACTGATGTTTGGGGACCTTTTCGTTATAATTCAATTCTTGGTTTTAAATATTTTATTACCTTCACTGATGATTTTTCTCGTTGTACATGGGTCTTTTTAATGCAAAACCGTTCTGAAGTACTTAATGTTCTTAAAAAATTTGTTAATGAGATAAAAAATCAGTTTGGGGTATCTATTTAAACTTTACGAAGTGATAATGCTGGAGAATACTTTACAACTCCTTTATCTAACTTTCTTGATTCAGCGGGCATCCTCCATGAGTCATCTTGTCCCGATACTCCACAACAAAATGGGGTATCTAAACGTAAAAACCGGCATCTCGTTGAGACAGCCCGCACCATGATTCTCCACTATAAAGTCCCTCCCGAATTCTGGGCAGATGCTATCCTTCATTCCTGTTATTTAATAAATCGTATGCTTTCATCTGTTTTACATGGTAAGATACCTTATAATATTTTATTTCCTGATAAACCCCTTCATACTCTTCCTTTAAAAATTTTTGGGTGCACCTGTTTTGTCCGGGACACTACCCCAGGGCGTGATAAATTTTCCCCAAAATCCTTAAAATGCATGTTTGTTGGGTACTCTAGGTTGCAAAAGGGTTTAAGATGTTATTCCCCTGATAAGCATCGTTTTTATGTATCTTCTGACGTTACTTTCTTTGAATCAACACCTTTCTTTTCGTCTAGTTTACCGACCTCCATCTCTCATTTTCCTGATGTTCTTCCTGTTCCTACTTTTCAAGGAGGGACCGAGGTACATTTACCTCAAGATCCGTCATCACCTAGAAATCCTAGTCCCTCACCTACTGAACCTCCTTTACAAAACAACAGTGTTACCCCATTTCCTTACACTTATCATCGCCGCTCTCGACCACCCACGACAGTTCAAATCGATGAAATCCCAACTGATTCATCTCTCGAGCTATCTATGCCCTCGAACCCGGTTCCAGCAACAAGCTCTCCTATCGCAAGTCGTGTAGGTAATAGGTCATCATGGAACCCCTTTCCCATATACAACTTTATTTCATATGATCGTCTCTCACCTTCATATAATGCTTTTATCACATGTTTATCTTCTGTTTCTGCCCCTAAATCTGTTAAAGAAGTCCTTTCCCACCCTGGTTGGCGTCAGGCTATGGTTGATGAAATGGCTGCTCTTCATTCATCGGGGACTTGGGAGTTAGTTCCATTACCCGAAGGTAAAACAATTGTTGGTTGCCGATGGATCTATACTGTGAAAGTTGGGCCCAATGGACAGGTTGATAGACTTAAAGCTCGACTGGTAGCCAAAGGATATACACAGGTTTTTAGGATTGATTACACAGACACCTTTTCACCAGTAGCTAAAATTGCTTCGGTCAGAATCTTTCTTTTTATGGCTGCCGTTCATCATTGACCCTTGCATCAGTTAGATATTAAAAATTCATTTCTGCATGGAGATTTAGAGGAAGAAGTCTACATGGAGCAACCTCCTGGGTTTGTTGCTCAGGGGGAGAGTAACTTGGTTTGTAAGCTCAAATGTTCTCTCTATGGTCTAAAACAATCTCCTCGTGCCTGGTTTGGACGGTTCAGCATAGTAGTGCAAAATTTTGGTTTAAATCGAAGCAAAGTTGACTATTCCGTCTTTTATAGACATCAACATGGTAAGAGCATTTATCTTGTTGTATATGTTGATGATATTGTCATTACAGGAGATGATGTTGAACGAATACAATTGTTGAAACAACATCTTTTCCAACATTTTGAAACAAAAGATCTCGGGAAGTTAAAATACTTTTTGGGAATTGAAGTAGCACAATCCAAGCAAGGAATTTGCATATCACAAAGAAAGTATGCATTGGATATACTAGAAGACACAGGTATGATGAATTGTAAACCTCTTGACACTCTTATGGATCCAAATATCAAACTCCTACCAGACCAGGGGGAGCTTATCCAAGATCCGGGAAAATATAGACGATTGGTTGGAAGATTACTTTATTTAACTGTAACTCGACCTGATATCTCTTTTGCGGTAAGTGTTGTTAGTCAGTTCTTGGCATCTCCACGTGAAAGTCATTGGGAAGCTGCCATTCGAATTTTACGATATATTAAAAAATCACCAAGCACTGGTTTGTTATACAAAGACCATGGAAACCTTGAAATTATTGGGTACACAGATGCAGATTGGGCAGGTGCATGGGATAGAAAATCAACATCTGGATATTGTATCTTTCTTGGTGGCAACTTAATCTCTTGGAAAAGTAAAAAAGCAAAATGTTGTTGCTAGATCAAGTGCAGAAGCCGAATATCGATCTATGGCCGTTGGAACATGTGAACTTGTGTGGTTGAAAAACCTCCTTACCGAACTGCAGATTTGTACAAAGGAGTCCATGAAGCTCATTTGTGATAACCAAGCAGCTTTGCATATTGCATCAAATCCAGTTTTTCATGAAAGGACAAAACACATTGAAATTGATTGCCATTTTGTTCGAGATAAAGTTACTTCTAGAGATATTACTACATCTTTTATAGGCTCAAATAATCAATTAGCTGATATATTTACTAAAGCTTTAAGAAGTCATAGGATTGAATACATTTGTAACAAGCTTGGTGCATATGATATACATGCTCCAGCTTGAGGGGGAGTGTTGAAACACAAAAGTTGTGTCTGTAGAAATATAGCTGTTGAAGTTGTGTAGGATTGTGTCTCTTAGTTTGTATATATTTCTCTGTTGTCTCCCCATTGAGACAAGGAAGTAATAACAACTCTTTCTACATCTCTCTCAACAACAATGACATTTTAGGGCAACTTTTTGTTCATTTTCTTGTGATTTCACTATAACATTTTTACCCTTTCAATGGGGTGTATCACTCTTTAAAATAGTTTTTCTCTCATTTTATATTAAAAATGTCAATTAGACCATTCATCGGCGACAGAGAAGCATTCAAATTGCTGGCTTCTCCATAAATTTTATTTTATTTTTTAAAAAAATTAGTTAATTTATTTGAATTTAAATTTGTTTAGGATTTTTTTCTTTATTTTTTTGAATTAAAAATATATTTTTACTGGTTACTTGAATGTAACTAGTTTTTTTTTTTTTTTTTTTTTTTTTGAAAGGGAATGTAAATTTTTTTTTTTAAAGGGAATGTAACTAGTTAATAAACTCAATTACATAAAAATGAGGAGTTAGGGTGTCTGATTTGAACTTTTTATAGTTTAGGGACTTAATTATTTTTTAGCTTATAGTTGAAGGGAATTTCACCCTAGAGTAAATATAGGGAGTGAAAATAATAATTTTCATTTTTGAAAAAAATTAGTTTAGGACTAAATTCACATGAATAGGGATGTATTCAATTTGAATTTGTATAATTAAAAAACTTTAAAAGTTTTGTAGTATTCGATTGAAATTTTTAAAGATTCTTTAAATTTCTTGGTATTTGATTTATACTTTTAAAAAGTCTTTAAAAATCTCATTTGTAGGTATTAGATTTAGACTTTTAAAAAGTCTTTAAAAGTCTCTCTCTCTTTTTTTTTTTTTTGAAAATAAAAAGTCTATCAGTATTTTTTTTAAAAAAGTTAATGACTTTTACCGAATTTGTCAAACTATAATTTTTGTAGATTTTTTTCTTCTAATATATAAATAATTAAAATTCATCCTATACCCCAAACTTTTAAACTTCGTCTACAAACTTTTTCTCCAAAACTTCTGAAGTGTCTATAAACTTTTTCTACCTAACTTCTAAATTTTCTCTACAAGCTCTTTCTTCTTAATTTCTAAACTTTCTTCACGAACTTTTTCTCCTTAAATACCTAACAAAACAAACTTTTCACCATCACCGCCAAATTTTGTTATATATTTCATAATATTCATATAAATACTTTTATATTTTATATTCTTATTCTTTTTATGTTTATATTTGTAATATAAACTTTTTCTCTCTTTTTTTAACAGAGGGCTATTGCAAACAAAGGCTTACAAAGTTGAAATAATGCATCTTAAATCACCATTTGCGAAAAGCCGAAAACCACAAGGGAATAAAGAAAGTCCCCATTAAATCAATCACAAGTCTGAGAAATTCACAAAATCACATGCCCTGCCTAAGATTAATAATAGGCTTGAATAAGACAGACACCGTGATCAATAACCAGAATACATAAATGATGAGATCAAGTTTCTTACAGGCCATGCTAAAAGAGAAAGAGCTCTCAATCATCATCTGTCCCAAAGTATCTATCACCAAACTCTCCCATTCCGGGTACAACGCGGAATTCTTCATTTATAGCAAGGTCAATCTCAGATGTGATGATTTTCAGCGATGGGAAACGTTTGCTAACACAATGTATACCCTCCGGTGCCTACACAAAACATGGTGGCAATATAAAAACACATGGACAAGTCTTCCAATTCAGATATTGCTCACTACATTACATTACTTACAGATATGAGGTTTAAGAATAATATATGGGCTTCTGGAACTCCTTTCTGTATGAGCAACTCTATGGCCTGGTTAGCAGAGTTACCTTCATGGGAAAGTGCAAGAAATATTCAGCCTTTCAAGTATTATAAGACTGCAAATAATCAACTTAACCCAAATAAATGGCAAAAATAAAAAGGAATAGTAAGTTTGATTTAACCAGAGTAAGTGTAGAAAAGAATATGAGAAACAACTACCTGTAGCAAGAACAGGGTCGAGAAGCAGGACATGGCGCTCTGATATATCTTTTGGAAGTTTTTCGTAGATAAGCTGCTCATGGTACAAAAATAGAACCACATACCAACAATAATCACTTAGAAAGGAAAATGGAAAACCTTAACAAAAGCACCCTTCAAGGCAGAAAAGAAAAAAGATTACCTGTTTCCCATTGTCACCATCACGGTGGATCAGAATTTTCCCAATTTTTATACCCTTGCAACAAGCACGCAACGCATTTTCCATACTTTCACCACTATAAGAACAAAACATAGATAAGTATTGCATGCCTGTTATTCACCAAGAATCTTCAGTACAAAGTTTAGAAGCTAATGGTGCTAATCAAAATTCTCAGCAACAGACTGCTTGTACGCTTCAAAAGGACTGGTTGCCAAAATAATAGTTTGTAACTCAGTTTTATTTATTTATATTTATTTTTTTATTTTTTAGCTGATGAAAAGTAATACAAAACAGTGGAGAAGTTGTTTACTCACCAATGAATGATCATATTACAAAGTAATATTCCATTATTTTCTTTCTTTCCCTAGTCTTGTTATCAATAGATGAAGGAAGCTTTCAGCTTTAAATAATAAAATATCATTACACTTGATTTAACACTTACCTTCGAACACCTTCAAAAAAAAAAAAAAAAAAAACACTTACCTTCGAACAATAGACACTCCACATAGTTTCTTGCAAAAGTCTACACCAGTATATACCGACTCTGAAATTGAATTGAGAAGTCAAAAGATTATTCAGTACATAGATTCAAAATAAAGACACAGGTGTTCAAACTACAAAGTACAAACCATTATAAATAGGACTCTTATTGCCCACAAAAATAACAAGTAGTTCTTGTTTTCTCAAATCAAAACATTAAGAATGTAGACTTATTGAAGTCTTTGTTATTGTTATTGTTAATACATTCACTTTTCTTTCAGATTCCCAGTATGCGGTAGCAATTTTCTCTCATCTATGGAGAGGAAAACATAGAAATTAATCACATCAATGATTCCATGGAAATATTAGGTGGAAATAACCTTTCCATACTACAACCAATTGTCAACTGAATGTACCTGTTGGAGTGATTACTTGCTTCTCAGTGAAGGGTAAGTGGCCAAGACCATTCTCCACAACCTATTGGCTCATACAGCAAGGATTAGTGCTTGTTAATTTATAGATCAAGTTTATTCACAAATATATTCTGAACAATAGAGTAGAGAATCACCAAACGTATAAGCCGGTCAGAATAAAAAACAAAGTCATGTTTGGAGATGTCCCTATCTCGGATCAGGGTGTGCATACCTCTTATCTGTAACAAGAAACTCAGAATAAGCTAAGCTTCATTGGTAGTCATGTTACTCATGTATGATAAAACAAAGAATGAGAGAGATAGAATGAGTGAATACATTGCACTTATTTATTTTAGAAGGGTATAGAATTAAAATGCCTCTAACATTGTACACGATTCATTAATTCTTCATACATTTAGCTATTAGTTTTCCTCTTTTCTAAGAAAAGTATTTCTTTATACATGCAAAAACCAACAGCAGAATAACATGCCTGATCCCTAGCACCAGACAATCTTTATGAAAGTTATTGGGATGTTTGCAGGAAAAATTAATCGAAGTGTATATCTATATGTCATTGCATGATAATGATGATATATACCCTTTTCTTTTATCCCAATCCTGTCATTCTAAGGATATCTAGTTGTGGCTTTATACCATGAACTCAATGTTAACCAATTGATGCAACTAACTCATGATCAATTGGAATTACAAATGTACATTAATAAAAAGGGGTAGAATGACTAAAATGTGCTCACCTGGAAAGTTGAGTTAATAACATATACATTTGGATATATTTTGCAGAGATCATGTTGACCAAGCTTTGTCCGAATATGTTGGACAATCAAATCAATAGCAACATGATTATCACCTCCCCTGGGTATGATAACATCAGCATATTTCTTTGAGGGGAGAACAAAATCATCAAAAGCAGGCTTGACAAACTTTGCATACTGCATCATAAGCAGAAGAACTGTAAGATTTACCCAAACAAGAACACTATCATGCTTCATAATTTTATACATATTAGTGATTATACTAGATTTATCCAGTTCATGTAGGTAGCAAATATGGAGTAAATATTAGAGAAAGGTAAGGACCAAGTCTTTCCTGTTCAAGAACAGAGTTAAGATCCCTGCCCCTCTCAACAGTATCACGTCTTATTCGGCGAGCAAGTCTTACATCAGCATCTACAGTTAATCAATTATCACAAATAAAAATGTAAGAAAGATTTTAGAGGGCAGGCAATATATGGCAAATAGCAATATATAGATCAACCTTACTAATAGGGCACACCAAATATATCAACAGTTAGTGGATAAGCATGATTTTAGACACTAAAACTAATAACTAATCATGAACAATGCAAATATGAGGCTATCCATGTCTGCAATGAGCAAATAGCACAACTAAGAGCAATATGAAGTAAGTCAATTAACCAAAAAGTTTCAAATCAAATTGTCACCAACCACCCACATTCCCTCTCATTTCCAGTAGTTGAGAGATGGGCTGGAATCAAAATGTACAGGGTTGGCCTTATTTTTGTTTCTAGGATTAAGAAACAACTGCCACATATGGTGCTAGTTGCACAAGGAATATAATTATAAAATATCAATTTAGATAGGTTCAGTACAAAATCACAGCCACAAATCAAATTAACAATTAACTTAGGGAGTTATACCTGTATCTACAAAAATCTTCATATTCATCAAATTGCGGACACGTGAGTCATGAAAAACAAGTATGCCCTCCAAGATGATTACATCAGATGCATTTACCTGCATCTCTGTGATGTTAGTTATTCCAGTGGAAGTTGTTAGATACAAGCAACCACAAAAACATAAATTCATGATGGCAGGCTAATCATCAATGTTTCTCTCCATCTCCCCAACTGAAGAGGAAGCACATATATTGGAAACAGGATGATTTTTGAGAACCCAACACTGTAAATATTAGACCAAAATGTGTGCAAAGTAACTTCTAAAAATTTCATTTCACAATAAGTTTCAAAATGAAGCCAATATGCATTATGGGTTAAATTCCAAACTAAGACTGAAACTTGTTACTTGTATCACATAAGGATAAGATTCACCCATCATTATATTGCAAAATAAAATTATGATTTGTTGTTCTAAGCACTGCATATAATGAGCAATTTTTTATGAACACTTCTGGTCTTCCCGTGCCCAATGACACCTGCCTGCCAACCCACAGGACAAAATGAAAGGAAAGGGGAACAGAAAAGGTATCAAACAAAACAGAATGAAGAGCACCTGACGGAAGCTATCAGAACATCTTTGGTGTGTTTTGAAATCATATATTGGAACTTGGACAGACTGGCCAGCTTTGAGCTTTCCAACGCACTCCAAAAGTTGCTCAGTGTCAAACGCGTCTGAAAAGATAGCAACAATGCCTGGAATTTAGAACCAAACTACCAAAGCTCCTATATACCAGAGATGCAGAAGAATGGACTCATGAATAAGATGAAGCTGTGAACATTTCATTACTAACTGAGATACTACTAGCATTAAGCAAAATTCAGTTACCTGGATGATCAAAGTTATACTCATGGACACGTTTTAACTCTTCAGAGTTTAAACCACGGTAGAAGGAATCCTACATTATGCCCAGAAAAGTTATACTCAATAGGAATATTACTTTAGTAGGTACCATAGCTTTCTAGTATATACTCAATAGGAATCTAGATGAGTTTCAGAGCCAAGCAACTTTCTATTGCTCCTCCAATCAGAAGCACTAATTTTGTAGGCAGAAGAAGAAACTAGCAATCTTTTTTTGGCTAATTTTGGTCCAAACTGCTGTTGCATTGTGAGAAGCTAACACAGGAAATTCAAATTTCATTCAAAATAAAGTGGCAGCTATATTATATGAACCCTACTCTGCTCATTTTTTCCCATAGTTATGTGAATTTAAAGTATGAGTAAAAGTTATTACACAGTATTAGTAATCGCAAGATCAGTTACTTATATCAAGAAACCTGATTGACAAGAACAACGCGATGATCATGTAACTGTTGAATAATCATGTCGCACACTGTTGTCTTCCCAGAGGCAGTACCTCCGGAAACTCCTGCATAAAAGAGCCAGGCAGCAAAGAAATAAATGAAATGCGTTCCTAATAAATGAATCTCAGGTTAGAGATTAAAGATAATGATTAATCAAAGACGCCGAAAACCAGAAACAAAACTGCGAGTAGTAATTGTTGCTGTTGCATAGAACATCCAAATGACAAATTTACTAAAATTTGACAAAATCGAAGGAAAACGAGTGTTGCAGCGTGTACCGATGACGAAGGGCTGTTTGTGGCCGGAGAAATCGGGAGGAGGAGTGAAAGAGGAAGCAAAGGCAGTAGGAGTTTGATTGGAAGAGCGAGGTGAAGATGCGGCAGAGAGGAGGCCGTCGAGGCGAAGTCCGGAGAAGTGTGGGCCCGACGCTGCCTCCATCACGTAATCAATCGCCGTCGTCTCCTCCGGCATCGTTTTCCGGTAACAAACGTTGTTTTCCTTTTTCTTTTTCCTGCAATCGAATCTGCAGTTTCTCAAGCAGAAGTACAAGCGATGAAAATTTAGCACGAGGTTGCAGACAGTTGACTGCTTTGAGTTTGTCACGCTGGGTTCCGTCAAAAGCACGTGACCTTATCTTTGGGCAACGAACAAAAATCCAGTCATTATCATTCTTCCCAAACTATCATCGATTCATCGAGTGTATATAACCATTCTAAGTTGTTCCTTGATTAGCTCAAATCATGAAGATTGAGATTCGAACTCTTGACATTATCTTCTTTTCGGTTAAAAATGAAAAAGAATAAGGGTCAAATAGGCCATTGAATTGCACACGAGAATGCAATTAGATCACCGAACTTAAAAAACCTACAATTGGGTTCCTAAACTAACAACTTTCATTCAATTTGTCCAAGGTTTCTTAGGTTTCTAACAGGTTACTCCTCCCCCTAGGATGCATATGTGGCATTTTTAAAAAATTATTTATTTTTAAATTAGTTTTTTAATGTTTAATATATAAAAACTAAAATAATTTTATTTTTTAAAAATAAAATATTTTGTTAATTTGTTTAAAATTCGCAAATCACCAATACAAACTAATTATTTTAAAATTCAAAAATCACCAAATCACGATAGTTTCTATTAAATAATTTGTTGATTTTTTATTTGTTCCTGGCCAATGCATATTACAAAGAGAAATAAAGCAGTAAAAGCAATATATTAGAAAGTAGTAATACTATTACAGTATTACTAAATGTATCATATTATTAAACAAAACCATTATTAATAGTTTTAGTATTAGTATTAGCAGTAATATAATTTATTGTTTTTTTTTTTTTAAAGAAGCAGTATTAGTATTATTTGCAACAAAGAATAATCAGTAAAGAAATTTAAAAAAAAAAACAACAAATTATTTAATAAAAACTATCGTGATTGGTGATTTTTGAATTTTAAAATAATTAATTTGTATTGGTGATTTGCGAATTTAAAAAAAAATTAACAAATTATTTTATTTAAAAAAAAATTATTTTAGTTTTTATTTATTAAATATTAAAAAACTAATTTAAAAATAAATAATTTTTAAAAAATGCCACATATGCATCCTAGGTGGAGGGGTAATTAACCTTTTAGAAACTTAAGAAACCTGCAAAATGAACAAATTGAATGAAATTGGTTAGTTTAGGGACTTAATTGTTGATTTTTTAGGTTCAGTGGTCTAATTGCATTCTCGTGTGCAGTTCGATGGCCTATTTGACCCTTATTCCAAAATGAAAATGATAAATAGACGGCAAGGAATTAAAACTCCCCTCAATCTCGTCATGTGTCTTAATTTTATTAGAGGATGATTAAAAGAAAGTAATAAAAACTACTTTTATTCATATTTTTTTGAATGAATCAAAGGGTGATATATAAACAAGAGTAAAAAATATAGTAAAATGTAAGAGAATGTGTAGTAATTATTTCATTTATTTGTTAGATATATATATTTTACTCTTCCGGTTCTCTCAATATTTCATGAGTACACACTATACAGGATATTCCTTAAGACACTAAATAATCAAATATAAAATCGTATTTTACAACACTTATATCTTGGGCAAGTATATCATATTAGTCATGTATTTTTAAAATTGTTGTTATTGTTGTAAATAAATAAATATATACGTTACTGAAGGATTTATATTATGATTATATCTCTTCACTCTAGTAGAGTTATAGAAAGATTGTGTAACTATGCACATTCAATATGTATTGTATTGAATGATGAATGATATGTATTTTGAGTCTTATTAATTTTTGAGAAAAATATTAAAGACTTTATTTTTGTGGGAATACATTCACTAAAGTTTTTGAGTCTTTCATATTTGATAACGTGTCCAACCATTGAAGTATATATTTCCAATAAAATAGTTTTGAAGTTCTTAAATGGAGATTGATTTTGGGGGACTCATGATCTGTCAAAACGGACCAACCTGACCTATTATCGGTTGATGCAAAGCAGGCAAGGTCTAACTTGACCTATTTTAAAATGCAAATTGAGAAAATGGACCCAAACCCATATATTAGCAGGTTGGTAGGCTAAATGGGTCAACCCACCTGTTTAATTTTTTTTAAAATATTTTTTTTATATTACGACATTTATGTAAAGTACAAATGATTTTTTTTTTTTTGGACTACTGATTCTATTGTAATGTAGTATAACTACTTTCTTAACCAAATGAAGCACAAAGAGCCAATATCATCTCCGTGAAGACTCGAACACACAACCTTTCTTATGAGAGTGGAACTTAGGATGTGTTTGGTTCGCACATAGAATGGGTATCAAATACTTGGTAATGGTAATGGATTTTGGTGAAAGTATTTAACATGTTTGGTAGTAGGGTGGAATGAGAATGGTTACTAATAGTAGTGCTTGAGAATGAATAAGGAAATGAAACTCTTATTTTATTTAGGTATGAGTTTTTCAATTCATGGAGTATTCGAAACTCATAGTAGTGTTCTAAAAACCTATCAACCAAACAACAACAATCACTTCCATACTCATTCCTATGAGCAAAACCCACCAACCAAACATACCCTTAGTGCCATTAGACCACTTGATACAAATTGAATCTTTAACCTCATATATAATACAGAGTTGTTGAGCATATAACTATTAATGTGCACGTCACGTCGGATTCCGGTGCAATGGCGCCAATGATGTCCTTCGTGTGGGTAATGGCGCAAGTTTGGGGATTTCTGGTATTGGTCATGCATTATTTCTGTTGGTTTCTAAATCGTTGCGTTTATCTGATATATTACATGTTCCCCAGTTGTCTGTGTCGTTATTATCTGTCAATCGTTTTGCAAGTGGTAATAATTGTTATTTTGAATTTCACCCGTCATTCTTTGTCGTGAAGACTGCAAAACCAAGGCGGTACTCCTTAAAGGATCTAGCTCGGGGGGCCTGTACAATCTGTCTGTTCTGTGGTCTCGTTCCGCGTTTATCACATCCTGCGTGTCTCCTAAAATTTGGTATCAGAGCCAGACCAAAGGTCATGAGTTCGAATCTCAGCGCTACCCATAAGCGACTACGGTCCACGTGTTGCTTGGAACCCACCGCACACGTGAGGGGGTGTGTTGAGTATATAACCATTAATGTGCAATCCAACTATCAGCTTAACCTTTTAGTTGAGATGGAGCACATGCTTCAATTTGAGTAACTGAATTTCTTTCCAATTAAGCAACTTATATTTTTGAAAAAAATC